>NC_067491.1:21349579-21949579 GCF_947179515.1 Apodemus sylvaticus | reverse complement strand
TTTTGGACCGAATAACATACAGTCTCTTATTGCAGGTCAGTTTCAACTTTATTTCTCCACATTCTTTGAGTCAAGTATATGGTTGCATTCACCAATAGGGTATTACTGTCATGTACCAGTGTATAATCAAGAACAATATCAATAGCATCACTATTGGTGTAACAGTAATCCAGTTTCTAATTGGATTTAAGGCTCAGTCCACAAGATGGAAGCCATACTTGGCACCACTTTGAGAGCCAAGAAACAGTAGCTAAATAGGTCATAGATCCTGGTGCAGAGCCTTCTACTGTTATTGTCCTAAATGGATATCATACTAAAGAAACTAGTGTCTACCTCTTTTACCCATAGATTAGTAACTTCCTTAACGTATACCTTTTGACAATGAGCAAATCTTATATCGCAACCTTCAAACTTTTTCTTAGCAGATTTTCACTGGCTTTACAAAAATCTAAACAACTATACATAATACTATGTAATTCTTTCTCCATTAGATTTTATATCTACAATTTGGAAGACTCGATGTAAAAATATGTGTACTTAGTGAAATATTGACAAATTACCAAGGAAGATTGGCCTAAGAATCACATTTGTGATTAAAATAAATAAGTGTTTAAAATAAATATGTCTTCCAAAGAAGACAAATTTTTGTGACAAAACTATGGCCCCCAATACTGCCTGGTATTTTTGTAGATTTCTGATTTTGACTTGGGTTTATTGTTTCATTATATAACCTTCAGAAATGCTAGAGGGTAGTGGTTAGTCTGTCAATGAGCAATGTTTGCTTTGATATGTTTTAGTTAATTGTATTAGTTTTAATTTGTGCAATATCTCCAAGAAAATTCTGTCCTTCGATTTTATTACCCCCTAAAAAGGGGCTTTGTAGCTTTGGGCATGCCTTGCCAGGATATCTGTGATACTGAAGCCATAAAGAGGGGATTGTGATTGTTTATCTTATATTGCATACAGGAGTGCTTATCAGTAGACATGTACCTAAAATCATTCAGCTACAAATGAGAAGAGTTAGAACATGATTGACCTTTTGACCTCTAATATGTGGTCCTCTTATTATAGGGTATTCTCAAGCTCCAGTCTATTTTGAATTATGAAGTGGGGTCTTTATACCACCTATGTGGCCCTGAGATTCAGCTTCTATGAGTCTCTGTAAGTGTCTATGAAACAGGAAGGTTGGTGCCTTGCCTTAGTGTGAGATTTGTATGCCATTTTGATAGGCTGTCTGATGATATGACTAGTACAACACAGGCCTAATTTTCCTGCTCCCTTCATTCTAATACAGGAGTCTCATGGTCCATTGGTCTACAGAAGGGCAAAAATGCCTCGGTCCTTTTAGAGACCACAGTGGTGTTGGCAAATACCGAGAGGTCTCTCACTCTTCTTGCACCCCGCTTCTGAGTACTTCGGTTGGGTTGTTGTGCATGCTAACACTTGTCTTTGTCTGCAGTGGTCTCTATTTGTGGGTTCTCAGAACACTCTCCACCCAGCTGACCAGGAAGCTGACAAGATGGAGGAGCTCTGCCTTCTAGCTTTTTCTCTCCGTGTTTTCAGAGAGTGTTGGGTGAACTTAACAAACAGAGCTCATTTCTGGTTGAAGTAAAAGCAGTCAATGATCATGCTGAGTACCAGAATGAGCATGGAGAGTTCGCTCTGGCATTACAGTTGAGCTGAGAAGGAACTAACACTCTCTTTAATTCATCACACATGCCTATGGGGATCACTGCTCTGTTCTATAGGGAATTCCAAAAGAAACAGGATCCTGCACAGCTGCAGAGAGTATTTGAATCATGTGCTGAATACTAACCAAACTAATGTAACATTCTAACCTCAATAGCTAATCAAAAGGCATAATTAAACAAAGAAGACTGATTATGGTCCTGTGAGGAATGCAATCAGTTCCTCAGGGGGCCTTTGCAGATCCCTAAACACCCCTTTATATTTTTTTCCTATCACACATGGTAACTAATATCTTCTAGTTACATGTATGACTAGTTGCTTAGCAGCTGTTCCTTCTGATGGGCAAAGATCCTGTCTTTTGTTTTCTGATGTGTCCTTAGCTCCTTGTGTTATATATAGCCCTGTCTTTTCTAATTCAAGAATAAAAAGGAGGACTTGTTAGCCATTTTTTTTTTAAATCAGCTGACTTGCTTACTGTGAGACTCAAGAGGAAAACGTTTAGAAACAAATCAGGTATAATTAATGAGAAGTCCATTGAACTACCTTAATATCCAAGTCAGGAAGTCATTAGGATTGACTGTGGAGACCTGTAGTGTTAGAAATTAGGGGGCAGTGGATTAACACCTGGAAACATTATTAATGGAAAAGAGGAAAAATAGGTCATTGAATTAGTCTTGTCATCTCAGGCCATGTGGACTAGAAGGGGCTGTAGAGGGGCTGAAAGAAGTCGAAGGCAGATCCTGCTTTGAGTGAACAGCCTACATTAATACATAATACATAAATGCAGAGAGGCACTGAAGGAGATGCAATGCAGCAGCCATTAGTGTCTTAAAATGTTTAGACTGAGTGATTTTCAGCTTAGTGTTCCAAGCTAGTGTTTAAGGAGAAAATATTTGGCCAATTCAAAGGAAGTGAAATATTGTGAACTGCTAAGAATTGTGAGTATAACCTCAAAGCCTTCGGAATAGATATGTGTTGAATCCTTATGCTCCACTTCTGTGGATGAGCCACTGTCTTGTTTGGCAGAGTAATTAATAGCCAGATGTCTTGGGGTGTTCTGCAAGAGTCTCTGATTTTTGCCAATCTTTCATCAACTGTGTCAGGAGTGAGACATCCTTTCAGGGTGTTGGCTGCATTTGTGGTCTTAACGCATGTAGCTTCCAATGCTCCAAAGAGTGATTGGTCCCTAGGACCTAGGGGGAATCATTTGGATTCCTTCCAACTCTATAAACAACTGGCAGGGCTAAGGGAAGCGCATTATAAAGAGGAGCTCTTCCATGCAGCCCTGGCTGTAAATCTGGCTGGATGGAGAGGATCCTGTGATGGCCCAGCAGAAGCAGGGGGTTACAGCTTTCTGGTAGAAAGCCAGGCAGGAGGCTATCTGCCAAGCCTCATCCTCCGGTACACCCAGGGAATTGTGGTCCCTAATGCAGCAGCATGAATCAATTGTGAGTGTTGACAGTACAGTGCCGCCATGTTGGAGCATCCCAGCAATGATTAAAGCGATAGAGTGCTGACAATGGGAGCGACTTGTTCTGCATACCCCTTAAGCGCAGATGACTAGAATTATTAAGCTAAAGCTGATGGGAGACTTAGCCTTGTCTTTTATTCATTCTGCACTTATTACACTTAAATTCCTGTCTTCAGTTAATTCTAAGTGAGACAGAGAAGATAGCCTGAGAGTCTCTGAAAGCTTCACACAGAATATGGTAACAGTTTGATTTATCTCTTGCCCGATTGTCTTACAGTTGTACCGTAAAGACAACCAAAGCATATTCTTCATGCATTTCTCTGGTTTATCTGATATTTTTTTATTTGTGAGCTGATAGCCAGCTCACAGACACATGATGTGCCACTGCTTTAAATGTTTTACAAATTATTATACATTGCTTTACTTATCAGAAGAATCTTCATAAAATTTTACATGCATATAAGCACACTGAGAATGTTTGGATACAGAGAAAGTAGCAGAGTTGCCTATCTCAAAGTCTATTTTTCTTTGGCATTAGGTGGCTTCCTGGGGGAAAGGGTGACCTGACAAGTGTAAGAAACATGAGGTCAGACAAACCACACGATCCAAGAGCCAGAAAAATGTCTTCAATGCCTGGTTTGTTATTCCAGGTGTTTGCTGAGTTTTTTGTTTGTTTATTTTGCTCTTTTGTTCTTGTTTTTGTTAAGTTGCTAACTTCCCTCAACCCAAGTGCCTGTTGAGGATAATTATTATGATAATGTTACACATAGTGTTATGTTGAGGAATATGTGGGACATTGAGTTGGAAAATACTGTAAATAAGCAGTAAAATATAATGTTATTTATGTTTAGTTGAACTCTGTGTCCACCAGAGATGGAGAATATGAATTTTTCTAGCAGTGAACAGGTTCTGTCAAAATGATCTCTTGATGAAAATTTACATCTTGAAAGGTATTTGTGTGTGTGTATGTGTGTGTGTTCTTGTGCTATGGGGAGCATGTGAAATAGGACAATTTTGTGGAGCTGATATTTTTTTCCAGTTCCCGTGGGTTCCAGGTCCAGTTCTGGTTACCAAGCTCTGGGAGCAGCAAGCGCTTTATCCACTGATTTATCTTTCAGTCTATGACTTCCTTCTAAGTTCCTCCTGAGCTTCGAGTGGGACAGAATGGAGCCCTTCCTTTTGAACATGCTGCCATCTAACACACTACCTTCCTTGACATATTTTACACCCTGTGTTTTCCCAGTATATCCAAGCTACTCTTCCTTTGCTCCCTGACATTCTGTTTCAGGTCTCCCCTGGCCTCCTGCTTAAATGATTTTGTTTTGTTTTGTTTTTCCTCTTGCTTTTCACAGTCAATGGTCTGTCATTAGGGAGGTCTTTCAGGGTTAACTCTTTCTCTGAACTCCTTATATTATCTGGCCACAGGCCACATCAGCTATAGCTGAAGCTATTTTACTTTTTTGGTTGGTTTGTTTGTTTCTTCTCTCATTACCCAACTGTTCCCACCAGAAGTTAGAAATTCCATAGTAACAAGTAGATGCCGTCCTTGGAAGTTTGGCATGTTGTAGGTTATTCAGTCATGGTGCTCAGTAAATGACCAATCATCATGTAATCAAAAGGTCTTGATGAAATCACTTGCCCTCTGGAAAATTGTTTTATTTGTCTAATATCTGCTTGATAAAAATCCTAGGGGTCTCATTGAATCTTTCTGAAAGTCCATTTAACTTTTAAGGACTTAATACTGGCTGTGAGATAGCCAGCTCACAGACACATCTGTCTTTGAATATGTTAATCACTGTGCAGGCTCTTTTGGTTGCAAAATTGAAGTGCCAGTCATTTGGATGCTGAAGCTTTGTATCTCTAAATTGTAGCACACAGTTACCATATCAACTCAACATCTCCATTAAAAAAAAAATTGACAAAGAGCATCTTCTAATTTCCCATGTTTATAGATCACTCTCTGTGCAAAGGACACGTAGAGGGCATTAATATCCATTGTGTGGCTCTGCTGTCCTTTTGCATTTGTCTCCAGGGACAGGCAAATTCTCATTATTTAGCTTGTTCCCATGGACTAGTAATTTCTGTTTTAAAATCAATATCCTGAATATTGCAGCATCACCTTTGTTAAGGAATAATGATGAAAGTCATTTGGATGCAGGAAAATAGCATCTGTCTTTAGAAATCATTTGTATTCTGCCAGGTTACCCCAAGGTCCTAACAATGGCTACAAAAAAAGTCATTGTTCTAGTCTTTTCTGAGGACAAGTTGTTATATTCATTGTCATTTGGTGGTTGTCATCCATATCATAAAAGCAATACCAGGCCATCCTGTTGACAGTGCAGCTTCTATTTTTCTCCTTTGTATATTCAAAAATGAATAAGCACATGGATTCAAAAGAAAACCTTCAAGCACTACAAAGCCCAAGAAACACAAAGCCTTAAAACCTAGAAACTTCTCAGTGTATGAAGACAAATGTGTAATTAAATCTGGAAGTCCTTCCTTTCTTTTTTGTTTTCTCTTCTGCAAAATAAAAAAAAAATAACAGCAATGCAAAAACAAAAACAAAAACAAAAAATTCCAATTACTGGCAATTACTGGTTTAATGAGAGTCAGGGAGTAGCTGCTCCCAAAAGCAAAAGAAAAAAAAAGTGTTGCTGTGTAAATGGGATTGGAGAAAAATCAGAAAAGGAAGTGCTTTTCAGATCTAGCCTAGAAATTATAGCTATGATAGATGATTCTCCACTTCTTCAAAGCTACACAGTTAAGGCAAGCTTTAACCATCTATTCCAACTATAAATTAGACAGTAGGTTGTACCAACCACTAGTTGCATGTGCTTGTCTGGTGGGCTCACAGGCAATGTCTTCCAAAGACAATGACTTCAGGTGTGGACTGAGAGTGCTCAGCAGAGGATTAGAGGCGGGGTCTTTTGAGAGGCTCACCTTTCTTACATCACCTTTTCGTGCCATTTTCAAGTGCTTTTCTGTTATTTAGAAGTCTGAATTTCAGGCTAGAATATTATCATTTATTGTTTATTCCCACTGCTCTTACTTGACATTTAAAATGTTGTTCTCTTTATCTTGATAGTGCCACCCCTCTCTCTATATATATACATATACATATAAACATACATGTATATATATATATATATACATATATATATATGATAGTGTGCTCATGCACGCAAGCACGCGCTCAAACACACACACACACACACACACACACACACACACACACACACACATCTCACCAGTTACCTACAGAGTGCTTTATTTGAATCTGACAAAGAAACGTATGTGTCTTAAGGAAGAAATAACTTTAATTTCTAGAAGTCTGCTTTAATTTTGGGATGTACTGATTCTTTTGGTCATTCTATTATGATTTCTATATAGAGTAATTCCAATCACATCCGTAGGAGGGAGTTTTATTTTGATAATGCAGGAGGCAGAGTGTGACAGCTGTCCTTCAGTTGCCTTCAGACATTTCATTGACCAAGGACGTGGAGATTCTGCAGTCAGCTTTGGAATTTGTTTCTCAGTGACCCTGACAGAGGTTCTGCCAGCTTTGGAGTTTGTTTCTCAGTGACCCTGACAGAGGTTCTGAACTGCATTGGATGCTTTTGTGAAGTTACAGTGTCCTACACTTTGGCTTCTGCAACATGCACACAATATTTTTATCTGGACAGATGGAGTTTGATGGGCTCCTCCTAGAATCCTATTGCTTCTAGTTACCTAAAACACTGGGTTCTCTGACACAGTGGGTCTTTGTACCGTGTCAGGCACAGCAGGGGACACAAAAGAAAGCACCTTGTAACTGCTGCTTTCAAGGAACATATTAATTTCCATGGGAAACTTAAATAAATGATCCAAAGTAGAGAGTTCAGGATAGTTTGGGGTCTGCAAAATATTATACTTACATTCATTGCTTATCTGTGGAGGACAGTCAGAATTCTCATTAGATTTGTAAATAATTTTGCTTAGAAGTGATGAAAACTCTAAGCAGAGAAGTGGCCAGGTATCAATCTATATAATTCTGATGCAAGAGGACAATGTGTTCAGAGGAGAAGTGTCATTGTGACCCAAGCTAGTCAGGACAAATTGTGGCAACCGGGCCTTGAAGAGTATTGCACATAAAGTAGAAATAGAATAGAATTCCAGGAAGAATTCTCAATCTTGTGGGGAACACATGGAGAAAATGCCTTTCTTTGTGTTCAGAAGCATACATTTGTCCATGAATGGTGAACGGGGAGATAAGTCAGACTTCAAGTCCTTGTGCAAGCCTGAGGACATGAGGGATTCACCAGAACCTATGTGAAGAGCTAGATATGATGTGTGCACTTGTTGTCCCAGGGCTAGAGACAAAGCCTCACTATTCAGTGAGGGCCAGGCCAGTGAGGTACCTTTTCTCACAAACAAGGTGGGAAATTCCTGCAGAATGACACTCGTGGTTGTCTCTTATCTATATACATCACACACACACACACACACACACACACACACAGAGTCAAAAATAAAAATAAAAACCTTTAAAATAATAGGCTTTATAAGTAAATATGCCTTATTAAGATGGAACGATTGATTCAATTGATTTTAAAAGTCACTTTTCTAGAAAGATTTTAAATGGCTAGAGATCTATGTCTTCACTTTTGCACACGGTCATGATGCAGACCAGAGAAGGGACTAGCATTCAGTTAGAGACATATTCGAGACTAAACTTGAGCACAAAGAGAGCATGAAGGCAGGTCTTTCCTTCCTTCCTGTAGTGTCACCTTGCAAGTGTGCAAAGGAGAGTGTCTGAGGTTTAACCACGGCTTCCCCTTCATTTTGGGCAGGCAGTATCCTTAGCCACTACCAACTCCATTTGGAGAGACGTTGGATGACATTTTGAACAGCTGGTCTGGTGGCTGTGTATGTTAACTATTCAGGCCCAAATGTGTTGATATGAATATTTTGACTAATGTCAGTTCACTATTTATAAATCGTTTAAATTTGTCAAATGTTAGATAGCTTCATGTATGTATGTTCACCCTGAACACTCCAGATGTTAAGATGTTGAGAAATGTCTTTCCACAAACACCAGGATTTTTTTCTTCTTTAAAAAATTATTTTAAAACCTTCATTCTAAGGCATAATAGTAACACAAAATATAATAAGACGAAACAAAACTAAGATTAACATTTTATAGTTGTAGAAGACAAGCAGAAGAAAAAGAGCCCGAGAGAGGTACAAGAATCAGACACCTATTCATCGGGATTCCATTAAGACACTGAACTGGAAGCCACAGTATGTATTCAGAGGACCTGGTTGAGACCCACGCCTGCCCTGTTCATCCTACTTCAGTCTCTGAATTCTTGGGAGCTTTAACTTTGATCGGGTTCATTTAAAGGGTCTTCGCTCTCTTAGCAGCCGCCATCTTCTCAGGTTCTTATACTCCTTTTGCCCCTTCTTCCAAGGGAGGGATTCCCTGAGCCACAAGGTGAAGATTTGATGGAGACATCCCACGTAGGGCTGAGTGTCCCAAGATCTCTAACTCTCTGCTTACTGCCTGGCCGTGGGTCTCTGTATTTGTTATAAAAGGAAGGTTATCTAATGATGGCTGAGCAATGCACTGATCTATAAGTAGAATAGAAACTCATTTGTACTCAATTATTTTGCAGCCTTTCCCCCTCCTTCTCCTTCTCTTTTTCTCCTCCTCCTTTTTACTCCTCCTCCTCCTCCCTTCTTGTTATTATTATTATTAATTTTTTTGGAGCAGAAGATTTTGGTTTTTCCATAGGTCCTTGGGCTATCTAGACTCTGGTTCTGGGTCACACAAGCAGTGAAACATATGGCTTCCATATCATGGAGTGGGCCTTGAATCAAATCAGATGTTGGGTAGTTATTTTGACAGATGTTGTGCTACTGTCACACTAGTATATCTTGCTGTTAGAGCAGAATTGTAGAGCAAAGGGTTTGGGAAAGGCTTGGTGCTTACATTTCTCTCTTTGTAGCATGCAGAGAATCTTCCTGTACCAAAGACGCTAGCATGCAGGAGTGAAGGCTCTATGAGGGCTTTGTCTCTCCTTCTCCATGTTCAATGAGCTGTATAGGTGGTGTCTTAAGCAATGGGGCCTTGCAATAAGTTAATGAAGGGAAATCTATAATCTTGGCACTAGTCTGGGTAGTTTGGAGATTCCCATGGGACCCCTTTGGCCAACAACTCCTTCCTGGTACTCGAAGTTTCATTGAATGACAAGAGATGCCCAGCTGGGACTCTGTTTTCTCCATTATTTGGCAATTGTATTTAGATTTCTTTCATATATGTACATATTTCAGAAGCTCCTACCATATTTGTCTTTTTTACTACCCTTCAAATAGCTTCTAATTTTAGCTGTCTTTCCCCATATTCCCTTCCCTCATCCCTGTCTTTCCCTCCTTTCCCGTCCCCACGAATCCTCATGTTCCAGTTCCCTTATCCATCCATAAGCATCCATTCTATTATTACTCTTAATCCCACAGTTGCTTTTGTAATGTTTTGAAAGAGTTTTTGAATTTTTATGAATGAAAATGTCAAACATTTGTAACTTGCAATGGAAACTCATACTTTATAGGCAGCAATGACTAGGTAGTAGTATTAACTCATTTGAAAGGGAATAAAATAGAATTGCTTTGTAGAGTGGACATTTCTTAGTATGAATACATTGATATATCTAATTTCATTCTTTTAGAAACTTTTCTACTGAGAAATATATACTAAAGAAAATACAGCATGTATTAGTCAGTATTAGTTTGCTAAGGAAAGAAAACTGATAACGTGTGTGTGTGTGTGTGTGTGTGTGTGTGTGTGTGTGAAAATTAACCTTCTCACAGTAATAGTCTTCATAAGTGGTGACCACCATACTCTCCAACATGAAAATGGATGCAGTATACAAGGGCTGGCAGGGAGTCTTACAGTGGATCATCAATGTAAAGGTGAATGAACTTTAGAAAAATAAGTAAGTGGTATGCCACGTTATTGGATAAAAATATTGGATAAAAAATGAAATTGCAGAGAATTTCATAGGTTCTAAGTGCATGTTTAAGGGGTTTAAGAGAATGCTCTGTGCTTAAGAGCCCTGTGTCTTCTTTCATAGGACCTGGGTTGGGTTACCGGAACCTATACAAAGGTTTCCAACTGTCTGTAACTCCAGTTCTAGGGCCCACCCTGTTTCCTCTGGCCTCTGAGGGTATCAGATACAGAAGCAGGACACAAACATAATACCCAAGCAAAACATACACAGAAAAGAAGACAATATCTACGTGTAAACTTTTAGAAAGTAAGAAAATAGCTAGTGGCCATTGTTGCTGCTGTGAGGCCAAGGGATGTTGGATGAGACAAAGTCATGTGTGGCTCTTAGGCAGTCTTTTTCTTTCAGTGATTTATGTATTTTATATATGTAACACAGCTTGTGTGTAAGGAGAACTCATAATTAGAGCATCATAGTTGGTAGCCTTTTCATTGATCCTTCATGGATATGTCCGTGTCCTTTGCAGAGCCCATGTACTGACTCTTTGTGTATTTTTTCCTTTTCTCTTAGAACTTCAGTCCATCTCGACAGGCATATGGAAACTTCTCACAGATTTTCCTTTAAGAGGAACTCCTAGGTTAACTCTCTGAATCCTTGCACATCCAGAGGTGACTACCTCTTATTTTCCCATATAGCAAGTGATACCTGGATGTAGTTTATATATAAAACCATATTTATGCATATGTTAATACGTAATATATTGAAATAAGGTTTCATGTAGCTCAGGATGAACTTACAATATAATGAAGACTGACTCTGAATTCAGATACTCTGTATTCTACCTTCCTAATGCTGGGATTACAGGTATGTACCACTAGGCCTGTTTTATGTGATTCTAGGAGTTCATTCATGCTAGCAAGTTCCCTGCTTAATATTCATATCCTTATCCTAAGTGTAATTTCTTAATCACAATCATCCCTCAATGGCTATTTCAGATATAATATCTGGTATTTCAGATATTTTTGAATGCTACTTGAGTCTTTTAAAGAATTCACCTCATCTTGGAAATTTAGAAGAGTTTTTTCAGGGTGTGTTTTTCCTCCAATAAGTCTTTCCTAGGACAGGATGAACCCTTTCAATCTGCAACTCAAGGGTTTCCTCAGTTCAGGAAATGCTTGGTCTATTGTTGGCTTGATTATTCCCTCTTTCCATCTGTTCATTTTCTTTCATCTGAATTTCTCATTATTTGCATATCAAACCTCCTGTATTTTCCTTTAGAATAAACTTTTCTCTTGCAGTCTTTTGTGTCTTATTTATTCTGTCTTATATTCTGACGCATTCCTTCCCATAGATCTTTGCTAAACCCTAAAAAATTTTAATCCAGGTTTTCATTTTTCTCTAAAAAAACCTCTAGTTTAAACGTCTGCATAAAACCTTTAAATGTTTTTCTTGTTCTTAATTAGTTCATGTTATTGTTAGACTTTTAAAAAATGAAATATTTAAAACAAAACTTGTCATATTCATCTATATGTTGCTAGATTTCCTTGTGTGTTTGTAGACATTTGGCAAGGTTTCAATAGCTTTTAATTTCTTTCAGCTTGTGGAGGACTTGAGATCTGAGAAAGCATCGTGGAATAATTTCTCATATGTTTGCATGTCTTCCTGGATGCAATGTAACACCATGCAGGCATAGTTCCAGATCTAGTGGTAATGTAGCCCCTATTATAGCTCTTTTATATGTTTGTGAGCACTACTAAGTATGAGACCCCCAAAATAGCTCAAGGCCTTGAAGAAGAAAGTTATCTACTAGAGCAACATGGTCCACATAATAACTCTAGGCACGTGGTTTCTTGATACACAAAAGGAGAATGAGTATCTGTTGTGTCTTTCCATAATATCTTGAAGAGGAGAACATGATAGATGATGGTAGAGACATTAGGTCCAAGGGCCAGGCATGTGATCTCCCTAGAAACATCCAAGGTTGTCTATTAGGCCCCTGGTTCTGGAAAGACTCAGTGTAGCAAACTGAGCAAATAAGGCAAAACCAGAACAGGGAAGTGGGAAGGGGTGGGTAGGAGAACAGGGGGAGGGAAGGAGGCTTATGTGACTTTCAGGGAGTGGGGGGCCAGAAAAGGGGAAATCATTTGAAATGTAAATAAAAAATATATCGAATAAAAAAAGATGATAAGTCATATATTGAAAGATATGTTGCTTTTTATTATGTGATAAGAGATAACCTTCCATACTTATATTAATGAATTAATAGTTTGTTCATTATATTAATGAAGTAATAGATTAACAAATATACATATATACATGAATGAAGTTATATTAATGAATGAAGCTTTGATAAAAGATAACCTTCCACAGTTATATTAATGAATGAATATGATTTGATTCCTATTTGGCTAGATTATTAAATTTGTACTTTTTCTAGTATGCAATTGCATTAATCCCCAGCTCACTTTGAATTTGATTATAGGGAAATTGTGACAGTTGCTGTCACACGCCACCTTCCCCTCCTAGACATAAAATGCAGTTTCAAAGAAGTAAGGTTGCTTTGTTATGCAATAGTTTAAATCTCACCCGTATGTCTTTTAAAAATGCTTAAATTCCTTCCCAACAAAACCAGGTTAGTCTTAAAACACAACAGTAATGCATAAAAACACATTTCCTCTTTTGTGTTAGAAAGGGATTAAATCAAATGAAAATCCACTTATCAGAAGCTTTGAGGGGTTAGGGAAAGAAAGCAGGAATTGATGGGTTAATAAAATCAGTCTGGAAGGGACCGTGGCAGTGGGAAACTTAGTCAAATCCAGCTACAGTCCTAACTCTGAAAGCAGTTTTCAAGTAATTCCTTTTAAGATAGATGCTTAAAAAATACCATCACTCAAACTGATCTAGGGACTCTAGAGGGTTACATGGAGGAATTCAGCAACTCTCCTTTCTTTGCCGGTCAAAAGAATCTCCAATTCACTCACCATGGAAAAGAACAATACATAGATGTGCAATGATCAACATAATTTTCTGTAGCTATAATTAGAACAAAATCACAATCACCACTTTCTCCCTTCCTCTATTTCCTAACTATAATTTTCTCTTAAAGTCCTCCCCATAGGTAACATATTAAGAATTTAAGACTTAGGGAATGTAGAATGGCTAAACAATCGTCTCAGATATTTTGGAACCTATTAATAACTTTGGAGCAGAGGACAAATTCATCATCACAATGACAATGGGAATAGTCATAACAGCGGCTGTACGGCCCTGCCTTGTTTTGGATCCCGGTTGAATACTTTATAGACGCCACCGTGTTTTCCAACAGCCATCTAAGACAAGTACGGACACTCTAAATCAGATATTTTTGTTCAAGGTTGTGGATGAAGAAACAAAAGGTCAGAGAGGGTAAGTAGCTTTTTGAAGATCACTTTAGTGATTACGCATTTCTTATTTAAACCTTTACCAATCAGTCCAAAAAATCCATGATGGTAGCTAACTTTTAATACATATTTAACATCAGAGAGTCATTTTGGAGGAGTAGAAAATGACGTCATATTTCATTCCATTTCCTTAATAAGCATTTAGAGATTCAGCCCATCTTCTTTGTAAATATCAATTGAAGTGATGTGCCTGACTCCTGACAGGGAGGAGCCCAAGGATGAATCTGGTGACTTTTACTTTTAAGTCTTAACGATTGTTTCCTTCAATTTTGATTGTACTTTATCTTCTGGGATGTGAATACTGAAGCTAAAGGCACTCAAGATTCTGCTTGCTACTTTGAGGAAATAGAAGAGACTGGAGGGCTCTTCAGTTTAATATGCATCAGGTAGAAGTAGTTGTTGTGCTTCTCTTTCTGAATATTTCAGAAAGGGTAAGATTGATGACTCAGGAGCTGGTTGTCTCTGTTTGCTCTTTCAGATTGCTCAAAACATCATATATTTGCTGCTTGTCATCACCAAATTCCTCTTATCCTTCTGAGTTTTAAACCCAAAAGTTGTAGCTATATTGCTTAAAAGTATTTGCAAGAAATATATTCACATCAATAGATATATGTCATGCATTCCTTCTGGACTTCAACTGAAACTATCTGCTACAATGGTTGAGACGGACAGCTCTTGTGATTAATCTTAGAGACCACTTTCCCTTTCAAACAGAAGTTAGCAAAATAAATTAGACATTTCAATCACTGAACAGAAAATAAAACTTAGTTACTAAGACTATCACTACTTCAATGATATTTGACTTTATAATTGGTTATACATTTATTATAAAGAGTAATTATTCTCTACTCTCAACTGGCACTTGTTTTGTTTGCTCTTAATCAAACAAAATAAATCACTTTAAATTTGCTGACAGCAAATGGAGCTGTATCTAAAAATTATGGTTCATTTGCACGCGCGAGCACACGCATAGACACACATATTTGATTAATGGTTGGTTTCTCTAAATAGCACATGCAGAGTTTGAAAAGTGAAATACATGACTGTGTTGCTCTTGCTGATATCAGCTTTTTGCATAATAACTTAGGGCTGGCTGTCTGATACTTTAAGGGACATTAATAGGCAATAACTGTCCTAGCCATGTCTGCTACACAGTGGATGTTCAGTCAGTGTCTGTGGTAGGATTGTTTTGCCGTCATTCATTTCCTTTCCTGCCTTATTGAGGAAATGGTATATATCAGTTTGAAGGAAGCCCACATTTCCTCCCACCTCCTTTGCACCTGCCTTTCACATCCTTATCATTACCTTGGGTTCCTCTGAAAGAGCCCATACCTCTTTATTCCACAGTGACAGGATGCCCCTCTAGCAGTTCTGCTTTCTATCCTGGTAGTTGTTCCTTTCTCATCCTGTGAATAATTCTCATGAGCCCAGGAACAACATACTATATTTTCTTCTCTACACTTTCTTATTTCTCTGTTCTCTTTTATTGAAAAATCTACCCCCAAACATTTGTCTACCCCCTTTCCCTTTTTGCTAGTTCCTGCCTTTTGCTTGTTTGGCCATTGAGGGGGCCTCTTTTCATGATTTGGTCACCAACACTTGCTGAAGCTGAGACTACACCATCATGTATTCCCAGCACCGACCTGTACCAATGGCCTGTGATGTAGCTGGAGATTGCATTCTTCTTGAAATAGTCTTCCATCCAGCATCTCCCTTTTCTTCTGTCTGCTTCCTTCCCATTTCATCTGCTGCACTTTCCTCTTCAGTGTCCTGGTGATTGTTTCAGGAGCTTCGTTCTCACCACCCTTTTCTCAACACCACTTCTTCCTCTACTCATCAACCTGCCTCTGACCCCACCCCCAAGGAGTTCGCCATTCTAAGGAGCCCGAATTCCATCTCTGTACACCTTAGACCCCTCTTCCGCCAACCCAGGATTTGTCTATTTGTCTTTGATGATTTTCTACCCAATCTTCTTATAGGCACAATCACAGACTAAGCATCTTTCCCACTGATCTCCTGCTAGTCTCCAAAAGTCTTCAGTATCTTAATATACAGCAAAGTCTTCAGCGTCTCAATATACAGCAATTCCATCCTGTTTTGGGAGGAGCAAACTTCCAAGTTAAGTTCATTGCTTCCTTTTTTCCCTCCTGTTCCTTTGT
Source organism: Apodemus sylvaticus (assembly GCF_947179515.1). Taxonomy (NCBI): domain Eukaryota; kingdom Metazoa; phylum Chordata; class Mammalia; order Rodentia; family Muridae; genus Apodemus; species Apodemus sylvaticus. Next base: position 21,933,837 of record NC_067491.1, on the reverse strand, counting down.
CAGTGCCTGGGAAATGATGCTTTTCCCTCTGTCTGCCTTATTGTCATCTGAGGACCAGTGCTTATCTCTTTGTCAGCAGCAGCCTTCTAATGGAGCCCAGAGACTTTGCTTTCCCCCTTTAGTCCTTTTATCTTCTTTTGGAGATAGAGTACCAGGAATCCGAGACTTCACAAGAACTCACTCTGTGGCTGAGCATGATGTCGAACTCTTGTGTTGTGCACTGCAATGACTACGTCATGTGGTTCTGGGGACTAAATCTAGGGCAGTGAGCGTGCTAAGCCTGAGGTCTGTCTCTGTGCCACTTTCTAGCCCCGAGGCTAGAATGCATCTTAGTGTCAGAGAGGTGAAAGGTTGGCTCATTGCTTCAGAGTTGGTTCAGGCGAAAGCTCTCACAGCTGAAGCCAATCTGCAGACTGCCTTTTGACTCTACCATTTGCTTGAAGTATTTATTGCCTTTAGTGATAACATCTGCACCCCCTTTAGCCTATTATTTTTTTAAAGAGTTATTTATTTATTATATATAGATAGATACACTGTAGCTGTCTTCAGACACCAGAAGAGGGTGTCAGATCTCTTTACAAGATGGTTGTGAGTCACCATGTGGGTGCTAGGAGTTGTAACTCATGACCTTTTGATCAGTCAGTGCTCTTATCCACTAAGTCATCTATCTCTCCAGCTCCATCTTTAGTCTATTCTTATGATAACAGTTCACTGCTACCAATCCAGAAGTTGTTTCCCATTATTTTCCAAGTAGGAGCTAAAGTACTTTCATTGTGTGTGTGTGTGTATGTGTGTGTCCATCCAGAACCTTGTGTCTCTCTGCTGCTTTGTTCCTGCTTCAGCTGATATGTTGACCTTTTTGGTATTAGTCATATATGTTAAGAATCTTTAGCCTCTGGGCTCTTATACTTGATGCATTTTACTAGCATGTTCTTCTTTGATATTTGCATGTTTACAGCCCGGTCTCCATCCACTTCTCAAAAGCTATCTGTGCTGCAACAAAGGTATTCAAAACAGTACATTGTCACTCCCCGTGTATCCAACCATTCCTATTTTGCTCATTGTTTCTTCTTCCCCTTGAATGACTGATATCTTGCATATTGTAAATATTAACATCTTTTGCTTATTTCTGACTTTAGCACCAACACAGCTTTCTTCTAGTCAGAAAGTTTCATACTGTTGGATACTTTCCTGTGTCGAGAACCTAGATTACAGTCAGAAAGGGATTTGTTAACAGAATAGACATAAAATTATTAAAATGGAGAAAGTGATTTTTGTTGTTTATACAGGATTAGTGATCAGTGGTCGTGTTTTTCGGTCTCAAGCAGACTTCTGAGCTTGAATCCTGATTCTACTATTTGATTAACTACTTAACCTCTCTGTGTTATTTTTCTTAAGTGAATCTACTCTAAAAGAATATTGCAAAGATAAATTGATATTTGGAAATTACTTCAAAGAAGAACCAAGACATATGAGTTCTAAATAAATGTTTATGATGGTGATTAAATTATTGTATGAACTAGTTAGCATTCAGAATCATGGGCACAATGGCAATTCATTGGGAGCCACTAAAATGCAAAATGAACAATTGTTAATATTGTTTCTCTCCCCTATTGTTTCTGGGACAAATGTACTGTGTTGATCCATATATATATATGTCATTTTCTCAATGAATACAAAGGTCTGTAATGAATTTGTAACATCAGCTCTGTTTGATGGATAACTGTATATTACTAATGCTAAAGTATATTCACTTCTTATAATGAGGTATTTACACAGCTTTATGTATTATCTGGGGCTATAGAGGAAGGAAACCAGGGAAAGACAGAATATCCAGAAGAATTGTTGATACTAAATAAGAAAATAACAACAATAATCATGGCAGTAATAATAAGAACCAATTTGTTGGGCATAACATTTTATTTTTTATATTTTTTGACTGATCTTGATTCCATGTCTTATACAAGTTTACTAGTGAAATTTTATGCATGGTTTATTCTTCACATTCCAAGATAATGGATAAGAATCCATCTCAGATCTCCATATCAATGAATTCTATTTGGTATAAAAATGAAGAGTTGGGAGGAGAAGCCCAAGCTCATCTGAGAAACATATTTGCAAATATGTACAGGCCGTGTGCCGCATGTCACAGTGGGACATTTTCAATTATATTTATGGATTTGTTTGCTTTCCATTCGAGCTGGATTTTGCCCTCTTAATCACAGGCACTTGCAGATCTTATGATCGGTCCTTGGAGAGGATTTCATAAGCAACTAGCACTCTCTTAGGGAAAATTGAAAATCGCTCTCATTGTGCCCGGCACCCATCCTGGCATCCGGTTCTTTCAATCTCATGCAGATTGTCATACACTTCTCTTCCTTGGTGGATGTGCCGATAATTACAACCATTTTAAATATAGAGATATACAAAGATTGCATGCCATATATTCCAATATAAAACAGATGATATGATTACAATATTGAATGCATTGTTCACTGTTTAAGAAAAAAATTTTATCAATAAACACGTAAGGGAAATTATATTCCTGGGGCAGTGTCACTTTCTGGCCCGTGTGAAGCCTCACTAGGTTTGTGAAAAATGAACTTTTTTTTTCCTGCCATGCCTTTAATTGGCTCTATTAAAGTACAACTCATTCGTTTTTTAATTTAAAATACAAAATAGGTGTGTCTGTGTATATGTAAATGGAAACATATATTTGACAAGAGATATGAATATATTAGAAATCTGTGCGTGCGTATGTACTAGATGGTTTTATGTCAACTTGACACAAGCTGGAGTTATCACAGAGAAAGGAGACTCCTTTGAGGAAATGCCTCCATGAGATCCAGTTGTAAGGCATTTTCTCAGTTAGTGATCAAGGTGGGGAGGGCCCCTTGTGGTTGGTGCCATCCCTGGGCTGGTGGTCTTGGGTTCTATAAGAAAGCAGGCTGAGCAAGCCAGGGGAAGCAATCTGCTAAGTAACATCCCTCCATGGCCTCTGCATCAGCTCCTGCTTCCTGACCTGCTTGAGTTCCAGTCCTGACTTCCTTTAGTGATGAACAGCAATATGGAAGTGTAAGCTGACTAAACCCTTTCCTCCCTAACTTGCTTCTTTGTCATGGTGTTTGTGCAGGAATAGAACCCCTGACAAAGACAGCAGGTATGCATACATAAGTGGGTCCTTACTTGTCTTTGGCCACTGGTAGGAGATATGAAAGTGTTCTTGAGAAACTGTCCAGGTGATTGCACTGTTAGAGATCCTAATGGAAGATCATTTGGCCCTCCAGTAAGCTTCCGATCTGAGTTTATAGCTGATAGCCTTCTCCAAGATTAGTAGAAGGTAACCAGTGTAGATGTCTCATTGAACTAACAGCTAATGATTGTATTTTCAAAGCTCTTCCAAATGATTGCATATTCCTTATAAAAGGCAAAAAAATGAAAAGAGAAATCTGCTACACCCTTGCATCCATAGTCTCCCTTTGTCCCCAGATATGGAGAACACCTCATGTCCATCCGATTTCCGTAAACAGAAAAATATGACTACTTAGCGAATACTTCCTCTACAGGAAAACCTGATTTCTTTTTCCCTAGTGAAGAAACATGCTGGGAAGAACGATCCCTTGTTGCCTGCATCCTCCATTGATGAAATTGCCCTGTGAGAAAACTCAGCAGGATGCCAGTGCATGCAATGAAATTGTTCTTGACAGATCCCTTGGGCTGTGGACTTTCTGTGCCAGGCACTCCATTGAGACGTACCATTACCTTTTCCCGTTTGATTATACACGGGCATGTGCTGTCAGTTTGCATTGCTTGGATAAGTGGTTTGAACTTGGTGATTGGGTAATGTAAATGCATTCTTTCCTCTTAAATGAGATTTCATTTTCTAGCAATTTCAAGGCTTGTTAAATTTGGTCACAGAGGAATATGAAGTTCAGCCTTTGTTTCATTTTCTCTTGCTACTTTCCCCATTTCCCCCTTGGTGCTGAGCATGAGGAAAAACACACCAGTGTAGCTGTACCTGAAGCATCTGTACAATCTGTCGAAACACAGAGTCTAAAACACTAGTTCTTGGCCCATTTCTGATGAAGAAGTACTTGTAGGTGGCTAGTTAGGTGGCTCTTTGGATCAAGGGATGCTAGATGGTGGCCATATTTGTTCTTTCTCAGAGAAGTTTATTTAATGGAAATTTGGGCTGTTTATACTCTTACCCGGAATCAACGAATTCTGCCTTTCTGTTACCAAGTTTAGTGCAGAGCTGTTCCATTGTGCGTGACAGGCCAAACAGCTAACAAGATATGGTTTCTTGGGAAGCCACTTCAAAATTTCCTGCAGGGATTCCCAGAATAGGCCAAGATGTGAAATTGCTTCAGAACGATGAAGCATGTCTCTGAGCTTGTATGACCTGAAGTTTAATCATTTTCCTTCATGTGGGGAAAAAATGTAGCTAAAATACTCATTAGAAAAAGTTTAGCTGCTTTCCTCTGCAGTTAACCTTTTCAATTAAATTTATTCACTTTACATACCAATATCAGCCCCCTCCTCTCACAGTACCCCCTCAGAAATTTTCCCTGAATTTCATACTCTCCTTCTCCTTTGCAGAGGGAGAAGCCCTCCTCTGGGTATTATCACTGACCCCCACCCCTAAATCAAGTTGCTGCAGAACCAGGTGCAACCTCTCCCACTGAGGCAGAGAAAGTGAACTATTTTGGGGAACAGGATCCACAGACAGGTAGCAGCTTTAGGGGCATTCTCTGCTCCAGTTGTTGGGGGACACACATGAAAACCCAGCTGTACACATGCTACATATGTGTGGGGAGGCCTAGGTACAGTTATATGCTTCGGTTGGTGGTTCAGTCTCTGAGAACTTCCCAGGGTCAAGGTTAATACTAAGAATTCAGTGCTGAAATATAACTTCCAACCAGCTCCTGTTTAAAAGACAATGCCTTCATGCTCATAGTGTGAATATGCTTAAAATAGTCCTCTAAAGCAAGGTTCTCAACCTTGGGTCTCAACCCCTTGGGGACTCAAATGACCCTTTCACAGGGGTCACCTGGAACTATTGGAAAACACAGACATTTACAGTATGATTCACAACAGTAGCAAAAGCAGTTATGAAGTAGCAAGAAGAGTAAGTTGGGGCCATCATAACACTAGGAAGTGTATTAAAGGATCACAGCATTAGGAAGGTTGAGAACTACTAGAACTACTAAGTAGTTCTAATTAGTTCTACTATCAATGTCATCTAGCAAGTTGTCAAGTAAGGCTGGAGAGATAGCTCGGAGGTTGAGGACACTGTTTCCAGAGGTCTAGAGTTCAATTCCCAGCCACCATATGGTGGCTCAATAACAGGCATAATGAGATTTGGTGCCCTCTTCTGGCATGCAGGTAGAACACTGTGTACATAATGAATCATTTTTTTTTTTTTTAAAAAAGCCAAGTCATACCATATTGACAAAATACTGAAAGGAAAGCTCTTATTACACCATGTTTTCAGTTACTTTACAGTGTTGGTACATGATAAATGTATATTTACTTAAGTGTAGTATCTAATACAGTTTGAAATACATAAAATAATAACTTTATGGTTATAAATAAAATATGTACAGAGATTTTGAAAGATTCAAAGTTTTTAATTTTTCAGCATCTTATTAGTGAAATAATTTAAATTCAATATTGTAATATAATGGCTTAGGGAGCTACTTTTATTTTAATTTGTCATCCAACGAAACTAGATATTTTACTATTTGAAATCCTCTTAAAAAGAAATTGAATTTCTTTTTAAGAGGATTAATTGATATGGTCAAATTCAGAGAGGGTAAAGATTTAGATTTCCTCACACCTATTAAGTAATTTTCCATAGCATTTTCTATTATTATCATTTTCCAATTGTGACTAAATGCAAGTTGGAAAAAATCTATACATTGGAGAAAATTTAAGACCAGATCCAACAATGTCTGAACCATCTGCTGTTTTAATTGGAAGCGCGGATGCCCTAGTACACAAACTAAGTAAAATTTTCCTTTAAGTTTCATAATTGCCACCTAACTATTGATTTTTCCCCAGGTTATACTCTAGAAGGATGAACATGTAGCTTCAGTTACCTTGACTCTTGTATCGTGAGACGATCCTTTGCGTAAGCAAAGATTCCATCTACCTTCTCTCTTCTATGTTTAATCATAGAATCTCTGTGACCGTGCACCACGGCTTTCCATTTCTAACCTTCCTAGTAGCTATATAGCAGTACTTGACGCTGATTTCCTATGTGTTTCTCTGTATAAACCTCATTTTTATGTGTGATGATCAGCATCTTCTCTCTTCCTTCATGAGCTATCTTAAGAGCTTTGTCCAATGTTTGTCTTGTTTGACTCTCTTCATGCTGAGTTCTGAGTTCCTTAGGTATCATAGATACATCCTTCCCTTGCATACATCTTACAAATGGCTTCTGAGTGTTTGCCTGTTGTATGATGTCATTAAAATATAAACAGAAGGCTTAATATTTTGTTATCTCCAGCTTACCAAAGTTTGGAGTTTATGACTACTGTGCTAACCCATTTTCACAATGCTATTTTTTCCATTGTTTTCTCTTGGCAGTTGAATAATTTTAGTGTTTTCTTTTAGTCTTATGATTCAAATTAAGTTGATGCTTTTATGCACAATATCTTGTTTTTAATACCCCTTGACTGCTTTTTAGTCTCACTTGAGTTTTGTGTTCATTTCATCTCCATCATCTATGCCTACAGAGATCTATACCATCTATAACGCAAAAATATTAAAGAATATCATGATTATGATGTGCTTTGTCGTGCTTGTGCCCGAGACAAAATTATATTGAACACTGTATGCAATCAAAATCCTATGGTATAATTCTAGATTTTGAATAATTGTCTACATACTTTACCAAGACTTTTTAAATTCATGACCACTATTGAAAATGGTAAATCCCAATGGGGTACTGGCGAAATAATAGAGAATGAAATGTAAAAGATTGCTTAATAACATCCCCAAATATCTGACTGAATGTTTTTCTTCTGCGTGCAATAAAAAGGCATAACAAGTATGTAAACTTAAATATCTATCCAAATTATATAACACTATGAAAAATATACGTATTTGTTCTTTTATATGCTTTTCTCATGGGCATATGAATTGGCAGACTATGTTTTCTCAGAAGACATGCAGAAACATATTTACGTGCCTAATGCTGTAATCAAAGTGGGAACAAACTGCTGATGTAGTCCTGCTTAAGGAACAGATTGAAAATAATTCATCTTAGTTTTATCAACTCATTAGCTCTGCAATCCCAATGTAAAGGCTGTCGGAATCAGCTTACTATTTTGAATGTATTTAGAAAAGGAAACAAACCTCATTACAATTCTAGGAATAAGACTATATACAGATAGACTAGTGATTAGGAACCCCAAATTCCATCCAGTTAAATTACTTTCTCTCTTTCCTGTCACCTTAACATATCCTAAAATATGGTCCCAGAGCCCAGTTCTATGACACAGCTTTAAAGCCCCCAGTTTTGCATAAACGGAGGCCAACATGGAAGGCTGAACGCTATCCCAAGGTCAAACCACTATTTGCTCTCAGCGAAAGCTGACACTGGTTCTGCTGTTCCATAGATCGCAGTGGCTCTGCCTTTCTGACAAATGTTGTAAGGCATAGAGATGTGACAGCCTTCCTTCAGATATGCTTTATGTGTAGTTACTAGAAATTGGAAATGGGAGTAGTAGGAATATAGAATTTTTTTTCCCAAAGCTGAGCTCTTTATCTTCAGATAATTGATCATTTGACAGCTTTGTGATGAAGTTCTAACAACTCAGGATTGAATTTCTGATAAACACCATATGTTTCTGTGTGAGTATCTGAATGGTATCTCGTTTTGTAATCCTCAAGCCTGCAAATCAGAAACTTTTCTGTATGACCTTCAGATGGAAGATACTAAGGCTCTGTTGTTTTTAGCATTGAAGGAAATAGTGGGGGTTGGAGGGACAAAGCCACGAATAAGGCTGTGGTCAATAGCGGCTGATATACTCCTGGGCCAGCAGCTGGGCTCTTCACAGACAAAACCAAAGTTTGGGGAAATGGAACCTGTATCTGAATGGGAATGGAATGAAACCTCAAGACCCCTGGAATCATTGTACAGTTCAGGGTTTTCATGGACAACAATCATGCTCTTCTTTCATCAGAATCTTAGAATTCCAAATGTATTTATGTCAGAACAAATAGCCCCTTGAGTGTCTGCCAGTTCTCAAAAACCTGTTCATATTTTTTTTCCAAATGAATACACCCTAGCTTTCTATTTGCATTTTATTATATTATTTTGCATAAGTAATAGGGATGTTTTGCATTTTTTTTGCAGTACCCCTTGTGAGGTTTGTCATTAAAAGAGGCTATTATTCCAGAGGCTACCATCAAAGAATGTGGGAGGTATTGACACTTTTTGGTCATTCGCCATACAAAGTGACTGGAGCCCTTGAACAAGGTCAAACAATGAGTCAGCAGGACACCAGGATCACATTTCTGAGCTCCCAAGGCAAAGTCCTACTCCATGTATCAGCAGGTCTCCTGTGTGACATTCTTTTTCAGACCACACTTTGCTTGTGATTTTATTCATCCTTGAAATTCTTCCAGTATGATAGCAGGGAAAAAAAATACTCCTGTTACCAGACCATGAAAATCTAAGAAGTCTACAGAGAAAAGGGATTTGGGATAGATTTAGAATGCTGGAGAAGCTTCACTGCAGCTCCCTGTGGAAATGAAACCCGAATCAGCCAACCAAAGTAATGTGAAATAAATATTTTACAAATAGCAACAGATTGCATAGCAACACGAGAGCCCGGCAGGACACGTGAGCACTAAAGGGCTGCTTATGTTTCTTATTAGGAAAAAATAGGAACCAATGTCTAGAAAACACAGCCAGTGCTCAGTCACTTAGCACGGTTTTTAAGTTAGTCGTATGTAGATAAGATCGGCGTGTACTTACAGAAAGCTCTTTAAAAAACTGGATACTGAACACTGACAATTAACCCTCTCCCTAAGGTTTGGAAATGAGCACGGCTTTTTAATTAGGCACATTCATATTGATGTAACCAAGCTGCTTGCTTATTAACAGAACTCTCAAAGGTAGAGAGCAGTAAATTCATACAAATGGGCCAAACAGAACCATCTCATAACTTGATGCTGTTCTTACTTCCACAAGAAGAAAGAAAAGATTATTAGGTTTCTAAACACTTCGTAGCAAGAAAAGAATAAAGGAAAGGGCTATAAATGTTGCCTCTGTTTTGTAAATATTTAAACTTAGCTGCTGAGAGGTTAAAATTAATTTCTTTTTGGTCAAATGTAACATAGCTGTCAGGTAATAAAGTTTATTATACTGGGATTGTTCACCTGTCCTTAATTTTTGCCATCAGAATCAAACTGTATCATTTCTAAATATTTTTATTAAGTAGGATTACCTTTTTAATGAGATAGGATGCATTTTTTCTTATTATTTTATAGGATTTTTAAAGACAAAACTCTAGAGACAGGGAAAGAGGCAGGCTAGTAGGGGTTATAAGAAGAGAGGACACCCAGTGCTTAGCAATATGTATTTAAGATTTTCCACATCCTTTTCTGTTTTGAGACGTGGCTTTGGGGGCAGTGACTTAGAACGGTGTTTCCCAGTCTGCTAACCTTTTCACCATGGAGAGGTTGGTTCCTTCCAAGTGTTGGCAATTTCCAATGAAGTTGCTATTGACGCTGAAATAATGATATATATGTCTTTCTTCCTGGAGGCTAGAGGTGAAAGTGTATATGCTTACTACTCACAAATGCCTGGCTTTCATTTTCAGCCCTAAGGGAAAAATAGTGTCAGGAAATTAATTATTTCCTCAGAATATTAGAATAGGATTTTCTTCAGGCCTAACGACAAACGACAGTGTCATTTATGTACTAAATATTAGGACTGATACCAGATTTTAATTTTTTCTTATTGTATAAACTTCAGGATTGCTCTTTCAGCTCATTAAATCTGGGTAAACTCATTTGTTAAGTGTGTAAGGATGGAGGGCAGAAGGCTAATAAACGGTCAGGTAAATGAGTTTTTTACAATTTACTGCCTATTTCTCTGTTGTCCACTATCCAAACTTTTTCTTCAGTTATTATTATATGTTACTTTTTTTGTTCACTAGAGCATTATGAATAAACATATGCTTTTCCTTTATACAGATTTATTGGGTAACAGATTGACCATATGGTTTTTCATTTGTTACAACACAGCTTTCTTTAGGCATGAGAACTTTAATGAAAGAGGAAGGGGCTAGTGACATGCTTTGCCGAGAAGAGGATCATAGACACTCTGACAGTCTTTCCCAATTTCCCTGTCTCCCAAAAGCTGTTCCCAAATAACTTCAAAAACACAAATTGAAAATATTCTTTTAGTTTATAATCTTTATTATTTTTTATATACTCTGAATATCCTATAGATGTGGAACATTGAATTGTGTGTGTGTGTGTTTAAAGATTTATTTATTTTATGTATATGAGTATACTATAGCTGTCTTCAGACACACCAGAAGAGGACATCAGATCCCATTACAGATGGTTGTGAGCCACCATGTAGTTGCTGGGAATTGAACCCAGGACCTCTCGAAGAGCAGTCAGTGCTCTTAACCACTGAGCCATCTCTCCAGCCCCATGTGTTTATTTGTAAATGAAAATTAGTTTGAGGAGAGTTGCATTCAATGGAGTTGATTGGCTGTTGCAACATGTAAATCCAAATGAGATTTGTCCATTGTGTCTGTAGAAAATAGAGGAAGCCAATCAAAATGCAGATTGCTTATGTAATAGGAAAGAGTAAAACCTAGTCTATATATTCCTCAATAATTTCACCATTTTGCCAAATCCACTCTAAACTTGATTCTCAAATGAGGTTTCATTTTGAGTCACCATTCTTAATTGCAATAGATTTCTTTGCCTGGTGAAATCACAAATAAATCCTGTTTACACTAACTTTCTTGTGAAAGAGGAATGAACAGTACTAATTATGGTAGAGGAGTCAAGATAAGAAATCTGAGCAATTTTATATTATTTAGCAAATTAAGGAAAGTCATATAAGAGGCCTGCATCTGTTTCATCAAGCCCCCAAAATGCTATCTCTTCCAAAAGGATGACTTTGCAAGCCTTAGAGGGGAACTCATGATAGCATCTTTGTTTCCCACTAAAAAATAAGGCTAAAGTATAGTGAATGATGTTAATAGTCTTCTTTTTCTGTTTCTTTTTTTTTTTTACTAGTTTCTTAATTTACATTTCAAATGTTATCCCTTTTTCTGGTTTACCCTCCAAATCCACCCTATCCCATCCCCTTCTCCTCCTTCTTACCAACCCAACCACTCCCTCTTCCCTGTCCTGGCATTCCCCTATACTGAGCATCCAGTCTTCTCAAGACCAAGGGCCTCTCCTCCCTTTGATGACCAACAAGGCCATCCTCTGCTTGAGTTTATTTGGTCTGTGAATAGTCTATGGAAAGCGTGATTCAAGATTAAAAGCAAAATAGAACTTAGAATGCTAGACTGAAGTACATGAATAATATAAATTGATCAACCTGTTATAGGAATGAATATGCCAAAGATTTGGTTGCTTATTGGAAAAAAAAGAAAGGAGGGAAGGAAGGAAAGAAAGAAAAAAAGAAAGAAAGAATTATACATCCAATTTAATGGGAGTCCAGACTTTAAGTATAGTCAAGTATAAATCATTGGATATTAGATGTAGGAAAGAAACTCTCTTTTAATTGTTTTCATTTATTTCATCTGTAATATAATAATAACTCCAAATCAATAAACTGAAAAAAGTAGGAAAGCATTCTCAGGCATGAAAGAAACCAAGCTATGAGGCAGACATGAGGAGAGCAGGAGAGCAGAGATGAGTTTCCAAGAGTACAGAGAACTCAAGAAAATGTCAAAATGTGGGCTCTTGTAAAAATGCTACAAATGTCAAGAGACTGACAGATTAGTGTTAAGCCAAATCCATGCCTTTCTCAGTATGACACTGCTCACATAGATCATGTATCTGATCTAGCCAACAGAATATAGGAGAGTAGTAGGCACTGTGGGTTAAGACGATAAATTGCAAGTCATGCTAGTTGCATAATTTTTGTATTAATCATCATCATAAGATATTCTCTATCCTTGTGATCATTCGGTTATATAAATCAGAAACCAATAAGCAGATATCCTGTCCTTGGAATGGACAATATAATGTTCATTCTTTTTTATATCATGGGAACACTCAGTGTAGGTTTCTGATTTCACTTCTTAAGCTATTTAGAATGATGTTCCTAGAGTTATCTGGTCTGTTTCCAAGCCCAGTGGGTTTTATATTTTCTTTATATTTTTGTTAGAGCTTTTGCTGTGATGTCTTTGCAGTGAGGGTTCAGGTTAGAGAGACAGAGAAGTCGTCCTCACTGCCAGTTTCTGTTGATGGACCGTTTATTCTATTTTTGTTCATACATCAGCACTGTCATGAGGACAGATGTAGATAATTAATCCTTATCACTTCTGATCCAGTTAAAAACAGTCCTGGAAACTCTTCAGTGTCCTCTTGGATTGTCCTCTGGAAACCTTGATTTTTTTCTTTTAAAGGTTAAAACCTCGTTAAAAAGCGACAAGGACTTTAAAACTGAGACAATTTCCTGGGTGAGAAGGGTAATGGTTGTCAACAGCTTTAAGTAAGAAGACAAATTATTGTTAAATAAAACAATTGAAAGAATAGAGAGCAATTTTGATTCTGAAGTTTGCATTTTAAGCTTTGGAAATATAATGAGAGAATAGATGCAAACGTTTATAAGTATACAGAAACAAGGTAATTTTGCTATATGTTTTATAATACTTAAAAAATCAGACTATTATAGTATCTTCTTGAGGCTGACAACTCATTTACTATCTATCATCTGGGTAGAGAAATGTGTTAAGGAGATTTAATTATATAGTGTTAGCAGATGGAAAAGTTAGTGTAAAATGTGAAAGGTGAAATGCACAAGGAAGGTGGAAATGTAGTATAAGAAGAGGATGTAGTGTTTAGCTTTAATATGTACTTTATATATCTTTACAATTTTTAAGTGATTGAAAACCATCTAAAAATACTTAAAATAAATAATATAATTTATGCTTAACATGCAGTCAAACTATACCCACATAGATGATGAATCAACCTGTAAATGCACAGTTCTGAATTTTGTAGCACAATAATACTAGTGTTACTAAAGCTCCTCCTCTTCTCTTTCTTGCTGATAGACACGTTTCGAACTCTAAGAAATAAGAATTCCACATTATTTTTTTTTCTGAAAATCTTGAATCTCCCATGGAGTAACTATATGTTACCGTTGCCATTGGGCATGAAAACTGCTATAGGCTTTAGTAAATGTCACCTTGTGCCATGACCTCCAAATCTAAACACAGTGTCATTGACCCTTCAGCATTGTAGACAACTTTCTTGCCTCTTTAACATGTTTCAGCATACACCTCCAGAAATGTTGCTATTTTGATTCCTTAGTAAACTGGAAGAAAGCTTGAAGACTTTTAATAGCCCACTTACGAGTGTCCAGGCAATGTCAATATGTCTGCTTTCCAACAGAGATAAATATTGCCTCTGGGGAATCCAGATTTGTGTGACTCGTAGCTATTTACAGTGATTGATTTTCTGCAAGGCTGTGAGGTTAAGAGCATATTTTATTGGGATCTCTCTGTGCTCGCTCTCTTGTTAAATCAAACTAGTCTTGTTATGCATTTAGAGCTGACACTAGTTGAGTGACGAAATGAAGAAAATATTCTGAAAGAAAACTTTACTGAATTTAATTAATGTATAAATTAGTGTCCCTTCATCAGAATACACACACACACACACACACACACACACACACACACACTTGTCATGTTTATGGCTGCAAGGAGGGTTACAGTTCTATCAATTCATGAAATGATCCTGTAAAAAGGTAATTTTTCAGTTGATTGATCCTTTTTTCTCATTTTAATAATTTCCTTGAGAGGTTTTAAAGATAAAAGAACACAGATATTTTCAACCAGTTTTAAAAATTAAATAAATAATATTACAATAATGCACTAGATTTCACTACCTTTTCATGTCATTACAATGCTTATAATTAAATTTTGTTGATAAATTGATGGAACAATAGATATAAAAGTAACTTCTGGAATACTATAAGCTTGGATACACATCAGGGTTAATTTTCATTTTAAATGGGTTAAAATATGTTCATTTTATTGAAATGATGTCTTTGGGACTGAAATATATGAACATTTTTATTTCAGATTTTGAGAGATATTTGAAGCTATGGGGAAAAGGAAACAATATGTGATCATTCACTTATTAATTATAATACTTCCATTTCTGGATATTCTTTAGAATTCTCTTCCATTCCCAGAACTGTCAGATAAGGAAGACTCTCATTCTTTGGAGGTTGATGTGATGAATTTATCCAACTTGCCCTGAGGATATTTATGTAAGTTGTCGTCAGTGAATTTCAATGAAAACTTGAGTCAAAATATACTTGGATACTTTTCTAAGAGAATGAAAAGTAAGCTTGTTTTTTCCTTCTTTCAGGGCAGAGCTCTATCAGTTAAGAAATTTTTGCAAATAAGCGGTTGGCTGTTGTGTTAGAATGAGAATGGCCCCCATAGTTGCATGTGTTTGACTCTTTGGTCTCCAGTTAGGGGAACTGTTTGGGAAGGATTAGGAGGTGTGGCCTTGTTGGAGTAGGCATTATCCTGTTGGAGATGTGCCATTGGGGGTAGGCTTTTTTGAGGTGTCAAAAGCCCAGGAAATGCATTTTGAGATATACTACTATAACAAAATGGCACTCATATTTAAAGAAAACCACGAAGAAATGTAACATGGATATTTAAATTAAATCCACTATTTTTTGTAACTGGTGTTTTAAACATTTATCATAATTATGAAGTAATAAATAGATAACATTTGGCTTAGAATATAACACATTTGCATGTATATATTAAAGAACATGATTTTATCTTAGTCTTTATGGTATTTTGCTTTCATTGTACATTTTTTATATAGCCCTGCATAGTGAGCCACTTACTTATAAGTTATTATTATTATTTCATTTATTTTCCCTGGTCATAGACTCCTGGGCAAGTTTACATTACCAGGCATAAGTTCTATCCTTTAGAACAGGTATTAAATTCAATCAGAAAGTAGTGATTATCCTAGTGACTACTGTAATAATATGGTTTACACTCACCTGCTAACCCTCCGGATCACTGTTTTTCACCAATAGCCTGCATATAAACTATGATACCTGCACTACAAATGCCATTCAACTGTGAGAAAGCTTCCTGTTCTGAACCAACTTGATTCTTCCATATTCATACACGACCAAGTGTGGTATCTTCTTTTCTAGGATCTTGCCATTAACGTCTGATGGATATCCAAGAGCAAAGGCAGTAACCTATAACCTATATAGTTTTGGGGTGCTGACCCAAATGATCTGTTACCTAGGATTTTGGTCTAATAATTTTGGTTTGGGGGAGACTGTGATCACCCCATATAGATAGTGCCATTTAAACATTTTTTATTGTATATTATAGTAAGATTATAAAATAGTAGGTTCCCATATAACTTTTTAAAACATATTTATCCCTCTATCTTGCAGTCTCCACTGCCCTACTGTGCCATTTGATTATTATTTTTAAGCTTCAGAAACACTTTTAGCAATAGTTACAAAGAATTCTCACTGTGATCAATTTCTAAACATCATAAAAAACAAAATAATGATAACAAGAAAGCAGTTTGTGTCATTGAAACTAGAGAAGTTTATGTCAGAGTGACATATCTGAATTTTACTCTAGTTTCCACAAGAATAAAAGGACTTCTAGTGTTTTTAAACATATTTTATTATTTCTTAGAAGAATATTGAAATTTAAGAAAAAAATGGTTAGGACGACAGCCTTTAAAAGATTTATGTTTGTCCATAAAGAAAAATTTTATATTTTTACTGATGCTGTTGCCTTTTTTTAAAAAAAGACATGGAGACTGCTCTAATGTGAGACTATTCCTGAACTGTTGCCATAGTAGATCTGAGCAAAAACCTAAATAGTATAAAACTTAAAATGAGAATACAAATGAAAGTCCAGTAATTTTTTAAGTGTCAATGAAATAGTGCCATCAGTTGGGTAGCATTAGTGTTATAATGTATCTGAGCAGCAGGGCATGATGGTATATATGCTAACTTTGTATGGGAGAGTTTCTTCATGCAAAGCTACCCTTCCTCCATATGATTGGTCATGCCCAGTGGGTTGTGTATTATGTGATCCATTTTCCTCAACAGTGCAACCAAAAAGGTCTTTACTTGTTTGTCTTTGTGGACAACTTTGAGAATAGAGCCAGAGAAATGAAGGATATAATTCAACCAAAGACCACAGGAATGATGACAGTGATGATGATGATGATGATGATGATGATGATGATGATGACAATGATGATGATAATGTAACTGTAACAATTTGTTATATACTTTACTTCAGGCCTTTGAGTTATGTCTGAAAGAAAATATTTTTTACAGATGGAGAAATCAACAATCCTGAAGATCTTGAAAGCATACTTAGGTATTTTGAAAAGGGTTCATTGAGCACTACAGTATTCAAAGGATACCAAAAAGAACACTGGGTGGTAGATGAAAAGAATGATTAGGCTCTTAATCTTATGGTAAGCAGTTGGCATTTCATTCTGTATGCACATCTACTATCTTAGATATGAGTTAGACAGAGTTTAGATGAACCACCTTATCTGTCCTCAAGAAAGACTGAATTTTACTTTCGTTTGAAAGGGACATTACAGAATGATTAATAAATTAGACCAAGCGAGGGTAGAGATAAATAAAAGGTGTGTGTGTGTGTGTGTGTGTATGTGTGTGTCTGTGTCTGTGTCCCCATGCATTGAACCAATTAGACATAAAATAGTTAAATGTTGGGTTGTCTTTTAGCTGCACATTTTATAAATGTGAATGAAATATGTTCATAAAAGTTTTTTTTAAATATTTCAAAAATTGGCACTTGATCAATAAACATAAATTGGTGGTGGTTATTTATTAATCAGTGCAGATTTAAAACACTAACATTTGTATCGGACAGTCTTGCACTGAATTGCAATAAGCAAGGCTTTGTGGTCATTGAGAGAAGCAAAGAGCAGAATAAGACAAATGAGAAGCATGCTCTTAAGGTTATGTTGAAGTGATCTTGGAAATGGTGGAGAAAGACAAAAGGAGGCTGGAGAATGAGCAGCTTCTTCGAGCACTGTGCTAAAGGCTCTGCAGGAGCATCTAACAGAGGCAGCATCAAGACTGCTGAGTTAAGGTTGGAACTTCATGTTGGGCAAGCATGTGAAAAGACTATTTTACTAATAATATGGTGCTATGTTATTTCGCAAGCATGTGAAAAAGACTATTTTAATAATGATAATATGGTGCTGTTATTTTTAAAGCATATGATTCCAGATTTACAAAAAGCCTTAAACTTAGTATTATACTTATTAAGAAGAAGATTGAAGCTGAGCATTTCCCTGGTAAAGTTAGTACAAGGATATCTGATAGAAATTTTAGTGTTTCAAATCTACCTAGCCTAATAAGTGACCATTATCCATGCATATTTAATGAATGCTTCAACTGTGACAAATGCAGCCAAGGAGATGAATTTTTAAATTGTATTTGATTTTAACTATTTTAGGATAGATAATATTTATAGCCAGAAGTGTCTGTTTGAAATAATTTCACCAAATTCATCACTCATAGAGAAAAGTAAAAAAAAAAAGTATAAAATTGTTAAGTATAAAATTGTTAGATGTTGCATATTGTTGGAGCTGTGCATTCCCATAAATGTGATGAAACATGTAGATTAAATTGTTTTCAATGTTTGGAAATGTATAAACCATATTATAAGCATAACTAGGTTTTATCTTTGCTTGACTTTACTGCAATTAAGAGCATCATTCAAAGAGCAGCCAACTCAATTATTGACAGGCAATAAATCTGTTTCATGGTAACGCTACATACACAGTATTTTAAGAGAAGATATTTGTTTCAGAGGATTAAATGGCGAACGTGGAGGCTGGAATTACAATTTCTTTCTTGACATAAAGTTTTAGGCATATAAATGGAGAAATCACAGCATGTACTGCCATTTTATTTTTTTCCTTAGTAATTAAAAACACACAAATGTATATTTCATTGGAATCCTGATATAAGAGCATAATGACTTATCCTTAAGTTGAAGGGGTTTGTGATTAAAATCTAAGTAAATATTTCAGAATTAGTTTCTGATCATTTGAACTTAATATCTAAAGCAGACATTGGATATTATTTTATTTTATTTTATTTTATTTTTTAACGTGACTTCTGTATCTTTTCTTCACTATGAGGGAATGGACAATATTAACCAGCTACTAAAGGCATTCTGCTTCAAATACAGCCATGCTTTTGGTTCAGTGCAGTTGTTCATTAGACTCTCCAACCCGGGCAAACTTACAATTTATTTTGAGTCCTAAACTATGTGACCTTTCATATACCTTCATATTCTGTGTGTTCTTTTGTTTGTTTGTTTGTTTTACATCTTTTTTCTTTGAGTTTCTCTGAGTCACTAAGAATTTAACATAAGAAGTAATCTGACTGAGGAAACATCTACATCTCAAAAATCCCTTAATATCACACGCTACATTTTATAGTTTTCTGTCATATCCAATAGCTACTATGAAAATATTCATAGATTGTATAAATTTTGCTCAAGATGTATGTAATACCAAAGCTCTTTAAAAAATTATTCACATATTAGTTGAATTATGAATTGCCAATAATGGGGAAATCTGAAGGGGAAAAATACCAGTAGGACCTGATATGGGAAAGTTTTATAAATAGAAGTTTGGCCAGTGACAAGGACCCTTATGGGGTACTTGTGGAATGGTGATAAAATTTATCATCCAATTTAGATACTTTTGAGAGTTAAATGGGGCCATAACTATGACTTTCTTGGACAGAGAGACTTCTGGTCCCTCATACTCTACGCCTTACCAGCCACAGTGTTCAGGATCTTTAAGTATCCCATACTATTCATACAGTTTTTCAATGGAAGCTTTGGCAAACTAAAGTAGTTAACTTGGATTTTGGGAGAGCATCCTGTGTAACTTGAAGTCTACACAGTATATTGAGTTCACATTTATTAAGTTCATATTTTAAGCAGACACCAAGACAAATGCATATAATACAGGACCTCATTAAATCCCCACAGGTTTATGAGATAGGTTAATTTTCTCCCTATTTAATGGATGAAAAATTTAATCTTCATTAAGCCCTTAATAAAGGACTTAATCCTCATATAATTCGGTAAATTTTCTTTTGCATTAGTCCCGACCACGTGTTAATCATGTATGTTTTCTCATTTAAGCCTCATAGTGAATATATTATGCCAGTAACTTTTAAAATCCCTAATTGTGGATGACTGTAAATATGTCGTCATGTCTTCCGAAGACCATTGGAGATGTCAACATTGCTGAAGCCATCAAGCAGAGGAATGCCAACACATATGACTTCCTGAGCACCTAAAATGATTCACGAATGTGCTGCTTAATGTGGGAAATATCAAATTCTCATGTGTGTAATTTGAGTGTTGCCTGCATTATTTTTCTCAATGTACAAGCTCATGTGTGTATTCTCCCTCACCATACACACACACACACACACACACACACACACTATGTGTATATATTATATCAATATCACATAGTACATATATGAATTTGCTTCAAAAGAGACTCCATTCTCATTTGAGGATGAACTAAAAAATACCAAATATAAGTCAACAGCAGATTGCAGAGGCTGTGCTGGGCTCTGTCTTCATGACTTCCTTTAATGGTTATTAGCTTCAGTCACAGCCTATTGATCTCAAACTAAGCCACACTCTTGACTGGATTAGCAGTTATACTCCTGAAGTTTACTTTTAAGACGACAGAACTAACTATTACTGTAATTGATACATTGTACCTGGAGAGAGCTCAGGGTATTAGTTTTCTTCTTTCTGTGAGAGAAAAGAGCCTAGAGAAAAAAAAGGAGCGACACCCACTTTGGTAAAGTTGTGATTTTGTTTACTTTTCTTTGAAAATATTGCACTTGGGGACACTTTGTTTTTTGCGATGCAAAAAGCAAGAGGATTTTTATTCGATCCAGCATGCTGGGGTCGCCCCGCACATGGGGGGCGGGCTGTGCGCGTCTTTCTACAGTCCTCAGGGCAGCCACAATTAGGCACAATGTGATTGGCAGAACAGTGTTACCTTTCAACTAATTGGTTGTTAGGGAATGAGGTAGGGGGCCAACTGTCTGAGGAATGTAATTTAGCCTCTCCCTTCTGGGAGGGGCAAGGGTTCCATGACCTTTGCAAAGTTCCTGAGCTAACCTTTTCATTCCCCCCTTTTCTTGGTGCATGCTTTAATCCTGAAGCAATTGGTGGCGTTCTGATAGCTCATACTCCTGATCTCCTACATCTAGTTCTTTGTATCTCTGCTTTAAGATCATTAGCTGTACTGTACCTAAGTGTTTCATATCAATAGTGACCAAGTGGTGCAAAATGTAGGGGCCAAAAGTCAACTTTAGCTGGAAAACAATTAGGGATCCTAACAGGGTTAACAACCCTAAATGGTCTATATAAGAGCAACACTCCTCAGCTAAGGCCCCACATATCCCTCCAGTCCTGCAGTACTACTTCTGATAATCAAGTCAGTGATTCTTGAAGGTGCTGTTGGAAGTTTCTATTCTCTCTATATCTAAATCAATGGCTGCCCTCAGACTGTCATAATTTTCCCCTTTTAAGACCAGAGTAGAGATCCTGGTGGCTGCCCCAGCCACCCTCAACCCCAACAGAAGGGAGACAGTGAGTGCTGTGACAGGTTTGGAGGATGGATCCATAGGATTGGGGAAGGAACCAGAATCCAAAGGTACCACCAGGCAGTCATGATCAAGGTTGAGTGATCTTGAGCTTGTGCAGATTGTCTATCTTCTGTACCATCCTGAGGGGGTCTCTGGAGAGCGGGGCATCTAAGGGGGGGACTCTGGTGAGTGGGGTGTCTGCAGGTTTCACATGGGAAACATGCAACCAGGCCGCAACACCATCTACCTTGAGGTCTGTGGGAGTGGCTAGTAGCACCAGAAAGGGTCTTTTCCATCAGGATTCTAGTGACTGTCTTGGGGACACTTTTGAAGTAATAGATAAATAAAGCATTTCTAGTCTCCACCACTAATATACAACCATCTCTAAATTTTGAGAAGCATGATTGTGGCATATCTTTGCAGATGGAGCTTTTTACTTTCTGCAGATACCTCTACCCCTGTCTTTATCTCCAGCTCTGCCTCTGTCTTTACACCTGTCTCTAGCTCTTATTCTATTATTTCTTCTGCAGACATATTCATCTCTTTATATAGATATTCTTAGATATAACAATGAAACACGCAGTTCTTAAACTCAAATAGTACACCCTCAGCATTCTTTTGCAATTTGAGTTGTCATGTTACTAAATACTTTTTTCAAAATATCATACTAATGTGTTGCAAATCAGGCCACACAGTGAATGCCCAGGATTTGTCTGCCATTCTCCATTACAAGGGTATAGCTAGCCATTGTGTCTTTGATAGCAGTATGATAATGGACATTATACAGATCACTCTGTTTACATATCTGTGATAGATAAGTTTGCTTTTTAGAAGATTTTGGCATGAAATACAGTTTATATTGTCAAAATCTTCAAAATAAGTTAATCTACAATTAAGTAACAGTTTCATGAGATTTTATCATCACTGATTCATATGCATATTTGATTGATGGGAATATTTTATAAATTCTATTTACTTTACATTTATTTATTTGTGTGTGTGTGTGTGTGTGTGTGTGTGTATACCCATACTATAACATGTTTGGAGGCTAGAAGACAAACTAGAGGATTCTACTCTCTCCTTTTGCTATGTTGCTTGTTTCTGGATTGAAGACAAGTCATCAGACAATGCAATCACCTTTAGTCACTGAGACGTCGCAGTCCCTCACAGCATTGTTTTGACTTATTTGTTTTTCTAACTAATAACTAAGCATTAAAACATCCATAATGATTATGCTTCAGCTCTTACAGATTCATTTCTTATATTGCATGACTCACACTGTAACTTTGAAAAATGCATCCATTAATTTTGAGCAGCATTCTTTATGTCAATGATACTCAGGCTCATTCCAAATGTTATGAACATTATCTTTCCTGATGTTACAATTAATAATTATTATTGTAATGGCAGGAGTTGGACATGGGATTTCACACATGCTGGACAAATGCTCCATTGAACTCAGTTCCCAGATCTCCTGAGAGTATTTATTTTATTTTTATCTTATTTGAGATATTGCAAGTTTTATTTGTCCTACTGATTGACCTCCTCATCGATACTGCCTTCCTATATGTTGGTGATATCCTATATGTGTGGACAGATGACTAGTACTTTTTTACTGTTCGGAGGTTTCAAGTCTCATTAAATATGGTAACTGTTATATTTATGCCAATCCAAAAATACATATTCATGACATATTGATGTACAAGAACCAAAACTTGGATAGAAATTCTAGAAAGTAAGAGTTGCTTGAATTGAGCACAGTCTTGAATACACCGGAGGAGGTGGGATGTTTCCACCCCTAGGCCAATTAACCTCGAGCTTAACTCAAGGATTGTCAAACTAGAATGATGCATTATAGAAAAGCAACTTGTCAAACATCTGCCATATAGCAGTATTTCATATTTAATGCAGCCTGTAACTCCTTGGTATACTTGTCAAGGATACTGTTGGTTATTATTTTCTAGTTGGGTTTGTGTAAGGAAGATTTAATCTTTTAATAGAAAATATTGGGGTTGGGAGCAGTTGCAAGATCTGGTGCAGAATCTTTCATTGGGATTCTATAACTTTATATGAAATTGTAATTATCGTCATTATTATAGTCTATTCCTGTGTGTTTAGAGACAATTGGAGCGTCTTGTAATGCATCTTCAGATATCCAGATAGAACATTTTCACTAACTTTGGTCTCTCAAAAGTGCAGCACTTTATATTTATGCAGCCTCCTTCAGTGTTTTCTACGCTTTAATTGATCTTCACATTATGCCTGTGAAATAAGATTAAGAGATAAGTGTCTACATGGTGTTCATGTCCAAATAGCAAAAACAAAAACATCGCAAAGGCCACTTATTCAAACGTAAGCAAAATTAAGGGATGCATGAAAATGTACACAGATAGAAGCCTGAATTTCTCTTTAGGTTTTATAAGTACTTGTTTTAAAGACACTTGATACTAAAAACTAGCACAAACACCCATATAAAATTGGCTTTGTGTTTCGAACAGACTTCTAGATATCAGGCAATCATTGTACCCATTAATAATGCCTGCTAATAAAGGTTGTCTAAATGTAGAAGATTCACATGATGATTTTCATTTTATATGTGCTTCCACTAAAGCATTTATGATTCTCTTTTCTGAAATGCAAAAATATACTTATAATTTTCTTATGTTTTCAAAAGATCATATAAACATGACTGTTAACTAAGATGGAAAATTTTATCCCTAACATTTTCCCGGGTGAACTGAAAAAATTTATTACAAGATGTGGATCAAGCTGTTTGTAGATAAAATATTTAGCAAACCATCCCCCAGCAATGAAATTATTATTTTAAGAAAAAGTTGTAAATCTGAAGGGCAAAGTTTTTGCAGTTTGTCTCATTACAATGCTTTATTGTCTATGAATACAGTCCTCAGACAAGGGGACTTCTAAGGTCACCACAGATGATTAAAAGTAGCAGCAGATTTATTGCTTGGGAAGATTGGGCTTCTAATTTAACAACATATTGATTAGGATCTCTAAATAGCATGAAAATTGAGTTGAAAACTATATTGATTATTGAAATATATTGACATATCCATTACATAATTTTTTTCTAAGGTAGCTAGAGTACACTTATGGGAATGAGAGACTGGGAGAAAATTTATTAAACAAACAAGCAAATAAACCCAGCTAGGAGCTTGGGAGATGGTTCTATAGGTCAGAACACTTGCTGTGTAAACATGAGGATCTGAGTTCAAATCCCGAGAGCCCATGTAATAACCCAGGCATTGTTGCAGGAGTTCCTGTAATCTTAGCATTATATGTAATGAAGAAGAGCCAGGAAAGTCACTAGTAGTTGATGACCACCAGCCTAGCTCCAGGTTAGACATTGCCTCAAAAGAATATGTGAAAAATGTGTTACCAGGACTGGTGTCTCTAACCTCTGCAAGTGTGTACATAGACACATGCCTCTGCACACATGTATGCTTAACCATTCATCTATACAGATAAAAATTATAAAAGTATAATAGAACTAATGCTGTCAGTACACTCAGCACATAGATTTATGAGAGGAATACTACCTCAAATCTTGGAAAATAAGACAATATTATGAAAATCATAGCTTTTGCTCTATATTAGCATCTGTTACCATTTCTAAAAGAAATTGTATTGAGGAGATAAAGAAACCATGCTTATATTTTCTCACCAAACATTAGGTAATTTAAGAGAAAAAACATTGAAGTCTTTTCACAGGAAAATGTCCCTTTAAAGCAGTGAGTCTCAATTGCCTTCATTCTGTGACCTGTTAACACAGTTCCTTGTGCTGTGGTGACCCCCAAACATAAAATCATATCATTATTACTTCATAACTGTGATTTTCTGACTGTTATGCATCATAAAATAAATATCTGATGTGCAAGTTATCTGATATACAACCACTAAAAAAGGCTGATTTGACCCCTAAGGGAGTTGGAACCCAAGGTTTAGAACTCCTGTATAAAAATCACCACAATGTCATCCAATAATTTTTGCTAAATTTCTTGCACTGCGTATTAAAGAAGTGGGCTAAATGATGTGTCACCTCTAGATGAGAGGCTCTTGTCTGATAGGGGCTTGAGAGTCAATTTTCATCAGGGAAATACCACCACCCAATCAATCAATCAATCAGTCAAGCAAACAATCAAACGAACAAACAAAATTAACCAACCAAACAAACAAAATACCTCCTTGAATCCTCTTGCCTATGTTTAGAATACGTTTCTTTCTGCAGGTATATTTGTGTTGTGGTGCTGTTGGTCAAACTCTGTAATAAATATTATATCCAAGGTTTAAAAAGGGGGCGCTGAATGTATTATATTTTGTTCAGGATGTATATGTAATAACAGAGGTGTGAGAATAAGGACTTGAATCATGAGAACACAGGGCAGGAGTAATGTGGCCAGAGAATGGAAGTTGTAAGTTAGAAATGGGTCTGGTGGTAATGGCTGGATCACCTTGAAGCTCAGAGCTTGACTGAATATATAGTGTTTTCTCCCAGCACCAGGTTTCTTTTAGATTCTTATACACTGTTGTCCTAAATGTTCTGCTCATCTTCTTTCTTAGATCATCACCACGGGAGAAGTGGGAGTCAGTTAATTTTCCCCTGAAAACACATCTTTTGTAATGCACTTTGAAGGCCTTATCCTATCATTACTTAGATATTCTAACAAAGAAATCTTACCCATTGAATAGGTCTTAAATTGCCTAAGCCTCCCTCTTAAAATTCTAATGATTACCATACTTATTTTAAGATGGGTGACAGGTCCATTGTTATAAATTAAAGTGCGTTTTGGGATTCTTTTTGAAGAGATGATTTTTTGTCCTTCAGTGTCACCATGGGCAAAAGACTAAAGGGCCATGCAACAAATGGGCCATGCCAAGGAGCTGAGCTGCAACAGAAGCTTCATGCTGTTTCTCTGTTATTCTTAGCAGGATGAATGGAATGTCCCATATGAAAAAAAAATGTCTTCAGACTGTGATCTGATATTACTGAAATGACCAAGGATAGATAATAATTACCATTCCAATATGTAAAAGAAGTTTTCAATCCTTGTGAAACGGATTGATTTCTGTGTGACCCGCCACACATAACTGGTTGCATTCTTTAATAATAAAGATCAAGTGGGTGTCCCCCCTCCCCAGAAAATAATAATGCTGTTAGTGCCAACTACAATTCTCATATTACAAATCTTTTATGAGAGTTTGCCAAACAGGATTTTATAAATATGTGAATTTATACTCACTGATTAGTCTTAATGCTATTTCCAACCAGAAGTAAAACACACTTAAACTTTAGTGAGAAAAAAATAATTGATGTCTACAAAATGTTAGAGAGTGATATGCTACATTCAGCTGAAAAAAATAATTGAAAGCAATTAGTAAGCCAACATATTTCCTACTAAAAACAAAAATAGGTATCAGAATAACTGAAAATCATAATTGTTAAGAATTGTCTACATTGGATGTTAGTCATAATTAAAGTATTAGTATTATCTAACATTAACAATAACAACAACAGCAATGCTACTTTTATTGTGTGGGTTGATAAATTGATTGAAAGCTCTCTATGTATGGAATTCTGACATTCTTCAAGAATAATCCCTGGAATTGGCTACACATTCTTATATTCTACTTAGGAGTTTTTTTTTTTTTTTTTTTTTTTTTTTTAAAGCATGGTTTCACTCTGTAGGCCAGAGCAACTTGTGATTCACTATGTAGTCCAGTCTAGCCTTGACATTACACCAATTCCCTGCCTTTCCTCTGAAATACTAGGATTACAGGATCTCCCTACTTCACGTGGCTTAAGCCTTTTAGTGTTTTCAATTCTGTTTCAAGTAGGTAAGAGGAAAAATGTTGACATATATTCCAGACCCTGTAAATGTGTGGCTTTTGTAAGATTTTTCTTGGATTTGTGTGTGTGTGTGTGTGTGTGTGTGTGTGTGTGAATTTATGGTTACAAATACCATAAATAAGAAAGTGAGGGTTATGAGATGAGAAATATAAAACAAAAAAATGTCAGGGAAACCTCCTGGGACCAGCAGTCTGAGCTGTGGATAATTTACTCATGTTTTTGTAGTTAGAACTGGTCCTCTTCAAAGGCAGAGGAGAAAGGCTATTAAGGCAATTTTAGATGGGAGCTAATGCATTTATAGCCATCCACCATGAGGAGGACATTGTGAAAGGCTATAGTAAGATCGTTTCCCCAGATGTGGCTTTTAAGAACTATTTTGAGTACGGCCATCTTAGGTCTCTCACTTGGGAGTTTAACTAAGGTTGCATTCAGATTACAAGTCTGAAAGGCCAATATCCAGGTCAAGAGATCTACCATGACAGACATAAATAACAAAAATGTCATTTTCTTTTAAAGCATCTCCTGCTAATTTTCTTTTTCTTCTTTTATTTTTTCATTAGATATATTCTTTATTTATATTTCAAATGCTTTCCCCTTTCCTGGTTCCCCCTCCCCAAACGTCCCATAAGCCATCTCCCCTTCCTCTGTTCCCCAATGAACCCTTTCCCACTTCCCTATCCTGGTATTCCCCTACACTGTTGCATTGAGCCTTTCCAGGACCAGGAGCCTCTCCCCCCTTTGATGTCCAACAAGGCCATCCTCCACTGTCTATGTGTCTGCCATGTGTAATACCATGTGTATTATCTGGTTGATGTTTTTGTCCCTGGGAGCTCTGGGAGTACTGGGTGGCATTTACAATCATAAGACTGGAGGATTTTTTAAACAATAGACTTGGTTGTCATAGTGGGAGATTCTCCCTTCAGCCTCAGGGCATTAAGGAGACTCTTCAAATGCCAAAGAAGTGTTTTCTCTGAAGTGATTATGGGAAGAATCATAGCATTTCTTTGTTAGACAAAGATGTAATGGTTGGTTGGCCTTCTCAGATATGATTTGAGAACGATGAGTGAAACCAGAATTAGAAATTTATAATCATTTCCCGTTTTCTTGGCGTTTCAAGGTCTCCCATCAGCCTCTTGCAGTATGTCTCCCATCTTTCTTTAGAGAAAAAAAAGGTTGGGAGTTCTTTCGATTAACCTTGAAAATCCTTTATTCATTTATTTCACTTCTGTTCATTCATTTTATGTAAGTACATGTGTGTATGTGTGCACACATGTATATGCAAAGTTGTGGATGTCAGAGAACATCATTCGGAGGTTGGTATTCTCCTTGTTCCGTAAGGGGCTGAGGATTGAACACAGCTTGCTGGGTTTGGCAACACGTGCCTTGACCCATTGTCTAATGTTGTTGATGCATCTTCATGTAGAATCATTAGTGGTTTCTTCTCACTTTTATTTTTGTTTTTTTATGAAGCTTGGAGGCGATATTTCTGTTTTTTTTCCCTTTTCTATTCTTTTCCCTTTTTCTTTGCTTGAGGATAAGTTCCCCCTTCCATAATCCAAATCTTAACCCTATGTGGTAGTGCTTGTTTTCTCATCGGAGTCTTCCTGTGTCTCCTCAGGTAAAATGTGTTCCTCAGCATAACACTTACCCCTTACAGTGGGCTTCAGCCCTGCCTTTCTGAACTAGCATTGCAGACTTTGTGAGGACAAAGCATATATTACATAGAACTATGTAGCTGTAATGTTTGGAACATCTTAAGTGTTCAGTAAATGTTCATTAAATAAATTAGAGAAGAACAATGCTCTGGGTTGATTCAAGACTTTCAACTTTAAATTTGGAAGTGATATGTAAGATGTTGTCCCAATTCGGAATTATGTATACAGCCCAATGGACTTCAACAACAGACCAAGATCAAATTCTGTGGAATAGACAAGGGAACAGAGGAATTTTCATTTGCCTTGCAGTAACTTGATAGCAATTACTGAATATCCAGAGGAAAGAGGAAATGTAGAAGCGATGTAGAGTATCAGGACAAACACCCCAGGAATCTGATACCTTACCATTTTTCCCCTCCTAAATCTGGCTCTGGGGTTCCTTTGTACTGCCCATGCTGGAAACACTGAAGAGTTTTGAAGAATCCCAATAGAAATTTTACCTATCAGGAGTCTGTAAATAGCTCTGGTCAATTTTCTATCTATTCTCCTTTGACACATTATGACATTATAGCATAATGTGTGTGTTTTTAATGAACACAGTTCTAGTTCTATCAAACAGTCATAAAACCAAACTGCCATCTTAATTAGCAGTCAGTCCAATGCTTTTCTTTGGCTCCTTTTCTCATAGTAGTTGGAATTCCAAAAGGTGGGTAATATGCATAGCTGTCAAAGAGAAGGATTAATTAATGGTCAATGTCTGCCATATTGACACAGATTTAAATACTATTTCATTATAAAGCAAACGTTTTACGAGGTTAAATATATTTAGTTTTATTTAGATCCATTGAGTTAAGAATATAAATTGTAAGACATAATAATATTTTAAGCATAATTATTATCTAGACTCTAGGCAGAACAAAATTAATATACTCTGTGGAATACTAAATCTCTTCATGGCTTATTCAGTAAAGACATTAACAGCCTTCTATCTGTATACTTTGGAATATGATAGTCTTCCTCTCTAAAAAGAGATTTTAGTTGCACATCATTTGAGTGAATAATTTGCAGCCTCCTAAATTTAGGTGGAGTCTTTCTAAATGTGCAGAATACTTTAAGAAAAAAGAAACATAAATCATCCTAAATAAGGCTGTCTATATCTATCTGAAACTCATGTAGCATTGGTACTGAGAGGAAATATTAAGCATATTGAGACATATTCCTATTGATATATTTAGGTAAACTGAATACAGATCTTTCCCAGCTATAAGCATGATAAACACACACACAATTACAAATATCTGGGTTCGTAAACTGCTGCTGCAGTTTTGTTTTACTTTTGAAGCATGTGATTCTCAATAATGACTAAAACTTCTTTTCAGCAAAATTGAGACAATCAAGGATTTTTGACAACTAAATTTATTTTTAAAATTTTTGCTTAAAGTCACTATTGGTAAATTTTTCATTACTGTAGTGACATTTGTTTGAGGGGAATTTAGAAAAGTGTGCATACATGCATTTAAACAGTTTTAAACACACCTTACAGACATGGACGCCCAGAGTGAATAAGGAAGGGCTCAGCTGCAGCTCCCCAGGGGGACAGCTGCTCTGGTCATTACTTCTCCTCCTGCAGCAGAAACTCTCATCAGTAAATGCCAAACCCCTTAATAGTCTGCAAGTTACATTTATTTGGCAATTTTGAAAGATTTGTGACTTAATACCATGCCATATCAAAGCCATTTCAAGAACTATAGTTCAAAAATTTTTGCTGCAATCATTTTGAAGTTCTGATTCAAACTGAGAAAAGGAAGAAAATTCCAAGTTAAGGTTGTTAGGAGGCCTTAGGTTGTCAGGAAAACTTCAAGTTATATAGACACGTTCCTGAAAGGTTACTAATAACTAAACTTCTCTACATAGGATCTACTTGATTTTTGCTTCTGACTGTTTTCCTTTTTAACTATTTAAATATCACAGACCTTTTGGATTTCCAAACATTTTCCACATTCAAGACTTCAGCAACATACAGAGACTAAAGCATATAAAACACCTGTAATTAAGCATTACCCTCCTCAAGGACCTCGGGGATATTTTATCTGTCCTTATTTGTAGTTAGAGAAAAAAATTTACTATAACATCTTATTCTTTAAAGGTTAGTTTATACCACTTATTTTTTATTCATCAGCAGAGGTTATTATCTTTTAAACCATCCTTAACTGAATCAACTTAGTAGCTGAATCAAATTAGATAGCACAGTTATCCACTATGCCCAGCCATGTCAAGATCATGAGTTCTTTACGTCAATCAAATGATGTCTGGTCATTGGTAGGAATAGCTATCATGGACAGCGACGGAGCAGCAGCAGGACCAATAGCAGTTGACCTGGCTTCACAGCTATAACTTCACATAGAAGATGTGCACCAACAAAGTTATATATCAACACCAATCTAGCATGTTGCAACTTATATTCTATTACACAGCCTTTGCTTCCAAAGATGTTCAGTTGTTATTCATGTTAAAGGCATCTGCTCATTCACTGAAGGTTAGTGAGTTGCGTACAGTTTCAGGACACAGCTCCTTGCTACCTTATTCTTTGTAAACAGACACATTATCCATCAGGGCATGGGATAATTCTGAATGAGAATAAACTCTGTTCGTAACCATTTGAAATTATGTAGGTAACTATTGAAGATGACAAAAGAAAGTAAGTCATTTCCTGGATTTGTTTACCTTTGAAAAATTCAATGAAAGTAACACGATGTTTTTTAGGTCAGACTTTGTTCATAAAGCAGTTGAGCCTAAGGAGAGATGAAACTGTTTATTGAACACCACTTCAGTAAGTGCGCAAGGCTCTGATGTTTATTTTTTCTTTATTTTCCCTCCCCTTTTAAGTGTAATCAAGGCATCTTTTATGCTAGAAGAGACCCTGCTTGGCATTATGCAATGCCTTTACATCGATTGGTCATTTTCAGGGCCAAACAGCAGCTATATAAAGAGTTCCATTCTCTGTATCCTTAAAGTGGGACACAAGGACCTGAAGCAAATTGTCCACAGTTACACAAATGCAGAATATTAAGGACGTGACTCAGACCCAATCCTGTAAAAGTTTGCTTTCTTCTATACCATGAAAATGAATTACATATACAAAAATCATGCAGATGTGAAATAAAGTTCTGAGCAGCATAAGAGCTACTGTAAAAAAGCTTCTATAGCTTAGAAATGTAACTACTAATTTTACTGCAGGTAAGCACATTGACTTGGTGTGGGTGCATTCAAATGTCACATGAGTATACTTTTAGTGTCTTAAACTAAAACAATAGCTTTCAAAAAATAGTTGTACTCTACTTCTTTTTCCATAAATGATGCCTTAACTCTATTTGTCATTTATAAAGTTATGTTCTTTATACTCAATTAAATCATAGCAACATTGTAAAGTTTGTTTATAAATTCTGTATTCTATACATGCATGTACACACATTATTGTTTGTAGTACTCACATTTGAGAACATATATGAGGTGTCTGTCTCTTGAGGGGTGTGTACCCAGGACTTCCTGTCTTTTTTCTTTTATGCATGGGTCTCTTAACATCCATGTTTAAATACATATTAAAACCTTTTGTTAATAAACTCCATATACATTCAAAAAAGTGAATGTGAATTCTGTTATATACGTCTCTTGGTGCCAAACGAAATGAGAGTGCATATTTCAGGGTAGGAATACTCTTTCCAACACATTTAATTCTTGAAAGAGTCTGCCTTTATATTTTTTAGCACCTTTCTTAGTGTTTACAGTTACCACGAAATAGATACCACTAGAAATAAAGTGTCAACATGTATCTTTTTCTGGCAAAATCTAGCTATCCAGCATATAGTCTTATTTTAACATCAACTATTCAGGTTTATTTGATTCATAGCATAGCTAATGATTATTTCCACATTTCATTGCACAAACCAAAACTACTCCCCATAAAATGTATTTCAAAAGAGACATTGACATTCTTATCATTTATTATAGTGAGCATTATTGATATTCTGTCTCTGTGATATTCATGCATTGGACAGAACTGTATGCTTGTGCACACTGGGCATATAAATGTAGAAGTCAGAAGTCAATGCCAACTGTTTTTTATCACTTTTCCACATTAGTTTTTGAGACAAACGATTTCACTGAATCTGGAGTTGACCAGATGGCTAGATTGACTGAACAAATTTGCCCAAGGATTATCCTGTTTTGTCCTTGAAACGCAGGTGTTATGTTAGGTATGTAATGTCATGACCAACTATTAATGTGAGTTATGGGCCTCTAACTAAGTTCCTTATGCTTTAACAGCTAACACTTTAACCCCTATGGCATCTCATTAGCTCTATTTATTATTGTTATTATTAATATTAATGATGGAGATAGTAAAGGTGACTTTACTGTTTTATAAATTATCCATTAGAACCAGAATTATTCTACTGGGTCTTCCAAGACTCTGTAGAATATGGATTGTACATTGGAAGCATGGCAGAGATGATGCCTTATCTATTCAAAGGTTCATCAAACTCAACAGAGTGCTCTACCAGAAGCTTGTGCTTGGAGAGGAAAGGTGTGGAAGAGCATGACTTCTTTATCTTGACCTAACCAGTCAGGATAATTTTTTTCCAGTGATTGAATATTTCAGAATAAATAATGGCTAATTGAGCCCAGTTGTGTTTGGATCTAGAGAACTGAAATAAGATTTCTTTAAACTTGCAAAATTTGTCTGCAGAAATGATTCCAAAGCCCGTCAGAATTTTTCAGCATATGCAAAGTCTAGACTGAAAATCAGTTTGATTCCATGAAAACAAAGCCCCATTTCAGTTATTTGACTATTTACACAGCTTTTTGACTTAATTTAATTCAATTTAATTATTTTTTGAACTATTTTCAGAGATCTGGGCTATCTTCTTTCTACCCAAGTTCTTCCATTCCATTGAATTCTTTTTCTGGACAAAAGAGCAATCCAACAAAGAGCCATACTCCTCCCTTCCTTTGTGTTCCTCCTTTAGGATTTTGCCTTGGCTTCGTTCTTCACACAGCTGAATCTTGGGATGAACAATGAGCCTTTCACATCCTAGTCATTCTGTAGCTTTTGCAAGTTAGCTACAGATTTACCCCTTTCGCAGAGGAAAAAGACATATTTGTAATCAACATAATGAAAGTCAATGGTGACTTCTTATTCCCAAGTCCAAAGACTCACTAAGTTCCCTTTACTGCCTTCCTCATGATTATAACTCTTAATCTGAACTACACTTTTCAAGTCTCTTATATCCGTTGACATTCTGGAAATCAAGATGTTTAGTCTAAAACTAGCTAAGCTTGAGGCAGCAAGCAGTGCTCCACCTTGGTTTCTGGTTTAAGTGTAAGCCAAATTAACCCTTTCTTCTCTTAATTTCTTTGGGTCATGATTATTGTCACTGCAATAGACCACTCCCTTAGCAGTCACCAACTGTCAGTATGTCCTCAGGTAGTGGTGGCAGTTCTTGAATTCTCCCTGTCCGTGATAGAATACCTACTGGATCAATTTTGTGCATGTCTTACATAGATAATCAAACCAGCCATGTGTTCTTGAGTGCAGAGGTTCTATGGCTTATTGGTTAAAGAATCCCATCAGTCATCCACCCTTTAAAAAAACAACACAAATTATTGTCAGTGTATTATAACTACATGGCAAAACCATTTTACTAAAGATACCACCCACTATGCTAAGGAGGCTGTTGCTGGGGTATGAATTGACAACCAGGTATCAATGGTCTTTATAAGATAGGGCTCTGAACCATTAGACAGCATGTGTCTATTTGTGCAATGGTTGAGTGTTATAGTATGTTGGTTATCAATGACCTTTTAAGGCCTGCTTCACAAGAAGGAATTCATCCTTGATGTTGTAAATCTGTTCAAAAGCTCATGGCTGGGGAGGTCATAGGATCTGGGGAAAACCCTACTACTATTGTTCTGTTAAACGATCATGTGAAACTGTTTTCTAAGTATTTATGTACATCCCCATAGATTACTGCTGCACCCACCTGGGTCAGAGAAGCTGTGTTTTGTGGTAGGCAATAGTTAGTACAGAGAATCATTGGCTGATCAAAAAGCAGAGGCTATGCGACTGTGGCATCTGCATCAAACTCCCAGAAGGCTGAGGTAGCATCACAGAAGAGGGAATGTTTCAACCTTAGGTCTTCCTAGCCTGCCTTTTGTTTTGAAATTAGTGCAACTGAGGCTGTAGCAATTAAAAACATGAATGTGATTTTACTTAATAAGTTTGAGAGAAGCTTAGTATTATGTGTTGTCTTTTGAGCATTATAAAATTATAATTTTAGGGAAGTGTAAAAACCTCCTGGGTATGTGATAAAATTTTAATATGTTTATACAAAATTAATCCTAAGTAAAAAAAAAAAAGCGCCATTAAATTTAAGAGTTACTTTAAAATCAGATAAAACTGGGAATTTACTTTCATTAAATAGATTCAGCAGATTGTATTTATACATTTGCTCCTAAATATGTAACAATAATAATAATCAATGAGAAGAGATAATAGGTTTAAGAAAGAGCAAGGGAGAGACATGTGAGGTTTTGAGGGAGGAGGTAAGGGAAAAGGGGAGTTTTATTTTAACTAAAATTTAAAATATTAAGAAAAATGCAGCCAAAACTTGATTAAAAACACAAGCTCCCACTTTTAAAAAAACTAAATAAATTAAATCAGTGGATCCTCAACACAGTAATTACTAATCTCTAGATTGTTTGACTCCTCACTGGGGATCAATTGAGTCATTGTGATTCACTCTTATATTATCATGGAAATTAATTACTTCCAAGATTGATAACCATATGTCATATTTTGATTATGGGAGCTTCAGTGTTAACTTAAGAAAACTAAACTTAGTAAATGTAAGTCATTAGATGTTCAGATAACAAAATTACTTAATAGTGTTTGCACATCTTTATATACTTGGGTTAGCCTTGTAGAAATATACACAATGTAACTTTTATCAATTTCCTAGAGCAATCTGTATGTGCTGATGCTGTGCTATGTGCTTGTACTGTAGTAGAATGTTCATATTCACATTCTAAATTGCCTATAATGCACAAAAACCTTTTGACTAGATTAAAAGTAGTAATTAAGCTTAGTACAAGGAGACAAGGATGGATCAATTCGCATTCTTCTGCATGCTGACCTCCAGTTGAACCAGCACCATTTGTTGAAAAGGCTATCTTTTTTCCATTGGATGTTTTCAGCCTCTTTGTCGAGGATCAAGTGGCCATAGGTGTGTGGGTTCATTTCTGGATCTTCAATCCTGTTCCATTGATCCTCCTGCCTGTCACTGTACCAATACCATGCAGTTTTTAACACTATTGCTCTGTAGTATTGCTTGAGGTCAGGGATACTGATTCCCCCAGATTTTCTTTTGTTGCTGAGAATAGTTTTAGCTATCCTGGGTTTTTTGTTGTTCCAGATGAATTTGATAATTGCTCTTTCTAACTCTGTGAAGAATTGAGTTGGGATTTTGATGGGTATTGCATTGAATCTGTATAGTGCTTTAGGCAAAATGGCCATTTTAAATCAAGGACCTCCACATAAAGCCAGACACTCTGAAGCTAATAGAAAAGAAACTGGGGAAGACCCTTGAGGACATCGGTACAGGGAGAAAGTTTCTGAACAGAACACCAATAGCGTATGCTCTAAGAGCAAGAATTGACAAATGGGACCTCATAAGGTTACAGAGTTTCTGTAAGGCAAAGGACACCGTCAAGAGGACAGATCGGCAACCAACAAATTGGGAAAAGATCTTCACCAATCCTACATCAGATAGAGGGCTAATATCCAATATATATAAAGAACTCAAGAAGTTAGACTCCAGAAAACCGAACAACCCTATTAAAAAATGGGGTACAGAGTTAAACAAAGAATTCTCACCTGAAGAACTTCGGATGGCGGAGAAGCATCTTAAAAAATGCTCCACTTCATTAGTCATTAGGGAAATGCAAATCAAAACAACCCTAAGATTTCATCTTACACCAGTCAGAATGGCTAAGATTAAAAATTCAGGAGACAGCAGGTGTTGGAGAGGGTGCGGAGAAAGAGGAACACTCCTCCACTGCTGGTGGGGTTGCAAATTGGTACAACCACTCTGGAAAGCAGTCTGGCGGTTCCTCCGAAAACTGGGCACCTCACTTCCAGAAGATCCTGCTATACCACTCCTGGGCATATACCCAGAGGATTCCCCACCATGTAATAAGGATACATGCTCTACTATGTTCATAGCAGCCCTATTTATAATTGCCAGATGCTGGAAAGAACCCAGGTATCCCTCAACAGAAGAGTGGATACAAAAAATGTGGTATATCTACACAATGGAGTACTATTCAGCCATTAGAAACAATGAATTCATGAAATTCTTAGGCAAATGGATGGAGCTAGAGAACATCATACTAAGTGAGGTAACCCAGACTCAAAAGGTGAATCATGGTATGCACTCACTAATAAGTGGTTATTAACCTAGAAAACTGGAATACCCAAAACATAATCCACACATCAAATGAGATACAAGAAGAAAGCAGGAGTGGTCCCTGGTTCTGGAAAGACTCAGTGAAACAGTATTTGGCAAAACCAGAACGGGGAACTGGGAAGGGGTGGGAGGGAGGACAGGGGAAGAGAAGGGGGCTTACGGGACTTTCGGGGAGTGGGGGGGGGCTAGAAAAGGGGAAATCATTTGAAATGTAAATAAATTATATCAAATAAAAAAAAAAGACAAAAAAAAAAGTAGTAATTAATATACTTTAACAGCCTTAAGTTCATAAAATTCAAATATGCAACTTTAAAATTGAAAGCTTTTAAAAGCATTTATTGACCATCAGTGTTTATTATTTAGAGAGCTTTCTTCATTTTATTGATCCATTTATTGACTGTTTTCTTGCTTAGTTCTTATAGTTCTGTAGCATTTCTAGGTATTAACCCTTGTCTGAAGTACAGCTGGTGAGAATTTTCTCCTATTTTATGGGCTGTCTGTTCATTCTGGTGATGGTTTCCTATGCTTTTTAATTGTATACACTCTGGTTTGTCAATTTTTAGGGCTATTTCATGTGTTCCTGGCTGTTGAGATAGTTCTTTCCCATGTCAGTATTCAAAAATGTGGTGATGGGGAAGAAAAAAGGAGATGTGGCATCCAGTAGCAACAAAATATTTGAAATGCCCTAATGAAATTCAGTACTCCGTGTGCTAATTTAAAAATATTTGAGAAACAAAAGCAATTGAACATTAAAGAAATCTTTAAAATGAGGAGAAATCAGTTTGACCAGTTAATTTTCAAGTTAAAGGATGATTTAATTTGTCACAAAACATCAACTCTAGGTTTATATTTTTTGTGCTGTCTTCCTATTTTGAAAATGTCTCTTTTTATGAATTTTTGCTGCTGTTCACAATAGCAGAAGAAAATGTCTCACTAGGCAGACTCTTATGTTATCTTTTAATTACACCGAGGACTCCTAATCAGAGAGGCTATTGCTATGTCAGTTCTGTTATATTTATGACTTAAGGAAATCATTATTGGAGCTTCCTCTGCAGTTATTGGACAAGTACACTTTCTGAGAAATATAACTCAGTGTGTGCATGAATTTTCCACAGAAGGGAAAAGTTGTCATTACAATTTCAATGAATATTGATATGCTCTATTAAAACAGTCACATTCATGATATGATGAAAGGTAAAAAATGACATGAGGTAATGAATGACATTTGAATCTGTTAAAGTCTGACAAAGGGGTGCCCTAGTTTGGTTTCTATTACTATGATAATGATCCTGACCAAAAGCAACTTGGGGAGGGTCAGGCTTATTTGGCATAAGTACTCCAAGTCACAATCTACTGGGGAAACCAAGGCAAAGACTCGTCGAGGTAGGAATCTGAAGCAGGAACTGAAGCTGAGACTAGAAAGGAATGCTACTTACTTGCTTGCTCCTCTTGGCTTGCTCAGCCAATTTAACAAAACCCAGGACCAGATGTTCAGTGGTAGCACCAGCACATAGTAGGTTACACTTTACTATAGCAATCATTAATCAAGAAAATGCTCCCACAGACTTGCCTACAGGCCAGTCTGATGGAGAGAATTTCTTAATTGAGATTCCCTTTTACCTCCAGGTTTGTGTCAAGTTGATGGAAACCAACGGGCCTAAAAGCCTTTGTGAAGCAGGGACTCAGAATTGTGTAGCAGAGGAATGGCTGTAGGGAGGCTCTACTAAAATATTTCAAAAATAGAACTCAGTAGAGATGCTGCACATGTGTATCATCCTCAGGCCTCATGTTTCATTTTTCTTTCTAGTTTTTAAAAAACAGATAATGTTTTGCATCCTATTTTCATTTTGGCCACATATTGATAAAATTATTTTTAATATTATTGAGGAATTTTACAATCACCTAGCTTTCATTTAACTGTTTTAAAATTCATCCAAACCAATGGAACTAATTTGCGAGGGCAAGAAATAGTAATCAGAAGTGAAAATAAATGTGTTGGCAAGCCGAGGAAATGTAGGCATACATGACCAGTCTTGCCCCACAATTTCATTTTCTCTGCTCGTTCTCATCTGCCTAGACATGTCTATTATAAATTATGAAAGCATTTGTTTTAGATTTGGCCTATTGGCTTGCCATGCTGCCCAATGGATAAGAACTCTAAGGATCTCAAACACTTGATATTGGCTGGACCACCAATGACTGCTTATTGAATGGAGTTTCCAATGTCTGCAGACCACAAATGACAATCCATTGTCTGTCTTCTGTTTTGCCTATGCAGCACTGCCCCACCATCATCTGCAGTTCATTACTACTACAAGACCACACCCCTCACTCTCTGTACTAATGGTCATTATTATATGTGGAGTCATGGCTCTTCTAGAGTCAGACTAAACAGGCTGTGAGAATGGGAAGATCTTTTAATTGGTTCCAAGTATAGCCAATGCATAATACCTGAGCTGAATATTTAGTTATTATATTTCCTAACCCATAATATTCAACTCAACCGAGAGTTTTAATTCCACTATATTGCCTGTGATTTGTTATTACTTGCGTGACAACACTCCACTAGCTCTAAGGACTCCACTTCCGATTCCAACTCCTTGTCCACTCTTTCAGATCTCCTCCTCCACTCTCTGTTACCCTCTGATATACTTCTTGTTTCCTAGAATAGCCTGAGACATGGCATTCTTTTATTTGTTCACAGACCCATGGTACCAAAAGTCTGTTTCCACTACTAATGGCTTTCTCAGCCTTGTAGACTAAATTTTATCTCACTGCAAAATGTAGATTTTGAAGTCCTAAACCATTGCTACTGTATTTGATGATAAGACCTTTAATGGTAGAACTAAGACTAATGCGGTCTTAAGACAAGGAAGAATGTCTCTATCCAATAAGGCTAGTGTCCATAACAGAAAGAAGAGGCTATGGAGCACCCATCCACTGAAATAAGGAGACAACGAGAAAGCAGCTATCTGCTCTGCAAATCATCAGGTGGCTTTCCCACTCACCACTCCTTGTAGCGGCCTTGGGACCAGGAGAACATAAACTTCTGTGGTTTTGTTTAAGCAGATATTCTATAACGGCATCCCAAGTACATTAATATATCGGATTATAGCTTATTTTCTCATCTTTTAAAATCACTTCTTGCCTAAATGAAGTGACTTTTGTCTTGAGATTATATTTGATTAACCCTACCTATGTCACCACTCCTGGAAAAGAGGTTATTTTTCTTGTCGTGGCTGTTGTTAGGTTCATGTCACCATTTTGAAACATCCTCATTTGAGTTAACATTCATCCCTATGGTCAGAGTATGAATTTGAGTTCCTCTTTTTTTTTTTTTTTTTGGTTTTGGTTTTTCAAGACAGGGTTTCTCTGTGTAGCCCTGGCTGTCCTAGAACTCACTCTGTAGACCAGGCTGGCCTTGAACTCAGAAATCCACCTGCCTCTGCCTCCCAAGTGCTGGGATTACAGGCATGCGCCACCATGCCCAGTGAGTTCCTCTATTTTATTGAAATTATTTAAGAATCTCTCAGTCTCCTTCATTTTTTTTTTAACAGTAGGCCCTTCCATTTAGGCTTCTTTCAGCTTCTATTTTTCTTCTGCTTTGCTCCATGGTGCGATCCTGTGGTCTTGGACTAGACCTTCAATCCTACTGGGTAAGCATTAGGGTGAGGTACATGAAGAAGTTAATCCATGAGACGGAACAGGTAGCATGTTTTTAAGCCAATATTACTCAGGAACCCATTCCCTTAAAGGTAACCTTGAGAAGAATGGTCATAAAACTGATGAAGATACCCCTGCAAGGTCAGCAGCCCCATCAATATCTGCACTGAGGCAGCTGTAATTACCATTAGAGATAGATGTTAGAAAAACCTGAGTCACAAACTGGAGATGAGAGTTATCTGCTGATCAGGGCTGAGTCATGACAGCCTCTCAGCAACTCCCATCACTCAACTGAAATGAGTATGAAATTCCAGGAATAAGAAGTGAACAAAGGTTTTAAGTACCTGTGAAACTATATCTTATCTATGAACATGAAGTTTTAAATTAGTTTTTTCTAAATGTGTATCATTTTGTTAACAAAAAATATTAAGTCTGATTTTTTTTCTTATAATCTCAAAGCTTTTGTTTTGCATTTGTTTTGCATATGGTCAAGTTGAGATATCTTTTAAAACATTGTTAATTACTATGTGGTATGTGTGTGTGTGTGTGTGTGTGTGTGTGGTCATGTCAACTTGACACAAGCTGGAG
Source organism: Apodemus sylvaticus (assembly GCF_947179515.1). Lineage (NCBI taxonomy): Eukaryota > Metazoa > Chordata > Mammalia > Rodentia > Muridae > Apodemus > Apodemus sylvaticus. The sequence goes on along the minus strand of NC_067491.1, from coordinate 21,892,620 downwards.
TTATCACAGAGAAAGGAGTCTCCCTTGAGGAAATGCCTCCTTCCATGAGATCCAACTGTTAAGCATTTTCTCAATTAGTGATCAAGGGGGGAGGGTTCCTTGTGGGTGGTGCCATTTCTGGGCTGGTAGTCTTGGGTTCTACAAGAGAGCAGGCTGAGCAAGCCATGGGAAGAAAGCCAGTAAGTAATATCCCTCCATGGCCTCTGCATCAGTTCCTGCTTCCTGACCTGCTTGAGTTCCAGCCCTGACTTCCTTTGTTGATGAACAGTAGTGTGGAAATGTAAGCTGAATAAATTCTTTCCTCCCAAACTTACTTCTTGGTCATGATGTTTCTGCAGAAATAGAAACCCTGACTAAGACACATGGTGTATGTAGGAGGTCAGAGAACAACATTGTAAAGTAATTTCTGTCATTCTCTCTTTAGGCTGCAGTTAGGAATTATGCTGCTGGCTAGTAAAGTGGTGGTTGTAGGGTTGTAGGTTGCCCTCCAAGATCCATGAGTTCACGAGGACAACTTCTGCACCAAAGGCTGAGTGAGAACAGTGGAAGTGGAGCTGACAAAATGTAAAAACCAAAGTAAGAGGGAGTTTTATATTTCCTAGAAATGTCAGAGGCTATACACATAAAAGTATTGCCAATAGATATGCTAATGTGGAAGGTGGCGGGTTTCCTTGACAGTATTCAACTCTACAAAAGGGCATATGTGTGTGAAATATTATATAGAGCGAGCAGATTATATTTATGTATTCAAACATTTACACAACACACATGGAAGGCTTGGAGGGAGGAAAGGGAAGGGGGAAAGATACATGTTATATAATTTCAAACCATACCAGAACAGAGAAGTGGGAAGGAGGTGCATGGGGGAATAGGGGGAAGGAAGAGGGCTTATGGGATTTTGGGGAGTGGGGAGCCAGAAAAGGGGAAATAATTTGAAATGTAAATAAAGAATATATCGAATAAATAAAAAAAAAAGAACTTTACTGCCCAACATTTCTGAAAAGTAATATATATATATGTATATGGTAATATATATGTATATGTGTGTGTGTGTGTGTGTGTGTGTATCAGAATGCCCCTTCTAGCACAGACCCTTTATGACACCCTATGTGTTAGGTATGTGTGTATCTATGTGTCTATATGCGTTTCTTATGGTTTTTCTTTGACTCTTTTTCTGTTTGTTTGATTTTTTTTCCTATTACAGTTTGTATGTTAGGGTTTATTTTATTTTATATTATTCTTTAGAGGTGTGCTTCTTTTCTTTTTTCTGTTTAATTGAAAATAGATTTTTTTCATACAATATTCTGATTCTGATTTCCCCTCTGCCAACTCCTTACAGTTCCTTCCCACCACTGGGTTGGTCAGGTTCAGGTTCAGGGGAAACCATAATCAGAATACATTATATGAAGAAAATATCCATTTTTAATGAAAACCAAACCAAACCAAAAAAACCTACAAGGAAAACAAAACAGAATTAATTAGGGTTTCTATTGTGAAGAGGTGTGTACCATGACCATAGCAACTCTTATAAAGGAAAACATTGAATTGGGGCTGACTTATAGTTCAGAGGTTGAGTCTATTATCATCACAGAGAAAATATCAGCAGGCAGGCAGGCAGGCATGGTGCTGGAGATGTAGCTGAGAGTTCTACATTTCGATCATCAGGTAACAAGGAGAGTGACCCTGTGCCTGGCTTGAACATTTGAAACCTCAAAGCCCACCTGCACTGACAACTTCCCCCAATAAGGCCATACCTACTCCAACAATGGCTACACTTCCTAATAGTGCGCCTCCACCCCACCCTGCGAGGCTGTGGAGGACATTTTCATTCCGACCACAAAACAAAAACAAAAACAAAAACAAAAAATTCAATGAGAAAAAAAAGTCTGAATACAGTATCTTGGAAATCACTCAATGAAACTCTTAAAGACGGTGAAACCTCTAGCCACTGCCTGATCTAGAGAGTATGAAGACTTCTATTTGTCGTCTGGTTCTGGCAAAAATAAAAGCAGAACAAATGCTAGGCACTCTGTAAGTAGAAACATGAGTGCAGAATGGGATGCTATGATGATTTCTTTTGTCTTCATTAAACTTATTTTACCAACGCATTTAAAGGCATTTCCTTCTCCATTTCCCCCCTCCAAATAGACCACCTGCTGCTTCTTGCCCTTGGGGATTCATCTCGGGGTCATTCTAGAACCTCATAGCTGAGAATCTTTGCTTACTTGCTGGACAATAAATATTTATTGACTCGCAGACTTTTGCATGACCTATGGTGATATTTACATTTCAATGGTGGCAGATGTGATGTCCCGACTTGGGAGGAAAGCACAAGGACAAAACTTGTGCTGGAGACCAGTCAAGATTTCTTAGCAAAATCCTGTCTCAAAACATTTTTACCCCAAATAAAAAAGAACAGCAGAAGTTTTCTGAGGAGAAAAGACACACACAGTCAACATGAAATTTTTTTTTAACATTCTGTGAATGACTGGAACCTTCTCTGATCTTTAGGAATGAGGATTATCTATTCAATCCTAATCTTTTCAAGAGTTTACTGTTTTTAAATAAATATTGACATTTGTAAAACCAAAATCAATAAGACATGTCAGATATGTAGTAAATTATTGAATATCTTGCATGTCTGACTGGCTTAGTATTCCTGAAATTTACCTTTAATCCAAACCAAGGCAAATAGAAGTGACAATAGCAAAATCATTTAACACCAAGCCTACATGGAGTACTATTCAGCCATTAGAAACAATGAATTCATGAAATTCTTAGGCAAATGGATGGAGCTAGAGAATATCATACTAAGTGAGGTAACCCGGACTCAAAAGGTGAACCATGGTATGCACTCACTAATAAGTGGATATTAACCTAGAAAACTGGAATACCCAAAACATAATCCACACATCAAATGAGGTACAAGAAGAAAGGAGGAGTGGCCCCTGGTTCTGGAAAGACTCAGTGAAACAGTATTCAGCAAAACCAGAACGGGGAAGTGGGAAGGGGTGGGTGGGAGAACAGGGGAAGAGAAGGGGGTTTGCGGGACTTTCGGGGAGTGGGGGGGCTAGAAAAGGGGAAATCATTTGAAATGTAAATAAATTATATCGAATAAAAAAAAAAAGGAAAAAAAAAGATTCTGACCATTGTCAAAAACAGAACGAAACAAAAAACAAAACCAAAAAAGCTGAAATTTGAATAGGAAGAAATGAATGCTTGCTTTTTTGTTTTGTTTTGTTTTTGTTTTTGAAAAAGGACGCACAGAAAACCTTAAAGTATAGACAGTTCACAGTCATTTGCTCTCCAGTTAGCCAAGAACCTTCAACACCTATTTTTAAAAGACACTCTTCGGTTTTAAGACTGCAGCCCTTTACATTGTGGGTGTCATTTTTAGAGAATGGTTTGCTGACTCTATTTTTGAGTGGCTACGTGTGGAAAGAGACACTCTGGTTCTCCTTCAGAGTCAGCTCTGTGCAAGCTCAAGAGAATATTAAATGTAGTATTTTCTAGCTTTATTAAATATTCAATAGTTTTCCTTCTGTTATCTCTGTATCAAGGGCAAGTCCTGTAAACCTTGTTCCAAAAGCTCGGAATGAAGCTAAATAATCTATGAAAACATCACTTCTTCCACCAGAAAGAGCATAGAGGTTAGAAAGGAAATACAAAGGCAGAGGAACTAGCTGCCTCTCAGTTGTCCCTTCTTCAGAGGTTATAAGATCTTCTGGCCTTTAGTGCCCAAATACTTACTGTGCGTCCCCTCTTGTTCATTCCCTTAGTTCGCTCCATGCAAGGGAAAAAGTCTTCAGTTATTCTACCTTTATAAGAATTATACCTTTGAATAATCCACAAGACAATGAGAAAGAGAAGATTGAGGTTTTCCATGTTATCAATAACTAAAGTTTAATACCAGTGTCTTTGAATAAAACACTATTTATAGGTATATTCTAGCATTTGTGTTCTAAGCCTTTCTATTCACTAGAGCTGAAAGTATTGCATAAAAGGCATGTTTAGAGATAAAATATAAGTTATAAGGAAGGGAGCTTTATTCTGTTCTCCAAGTCTCAGCTTGGTTATCTGCAAAATGGGATTAATTCAATTTGTTATGCGATTTGTCCATAAAATTTAATGAAAATAAACTTTTTTTTAAAAAAGCTAGATGTGTTCATTGAGTTTTGCCTATTGATATTTTTAGTATTATTTTTAGACTTTAAAAATTCATCCTGGTTTTTAGTATTACTCCTCTTCAAGGCGGCACTCCTACGGACACCTTACAGTTACTGCTAGCTTATTTTTCACTTTCACATTCTCTTTACTGGTTGCCTTTGCTTGAATTTCTTACCTTCCTTATGCCCTTACTTCAACAAAGGGCAGGATTAACAAGCAATACATAGATACTATGATTTTGCCCTAGGCTACATCACAAAGACTATCTTTTAGACAATTCTAACCAGTATTTAGAAGTATTTGGCATTCAGAAACATCAGCTCATTCCCCAACAATCTCTAACATTTAAAGCCCGAAGACATGTGATCAGACAATGATATCATCTGTGTAGCTGTTAAACTAGCATTAACCTGTTTAATTTTAGGGAAGAACAAAAAATGAAATGCTACCATGACTTCTGATAATCTCTATGTACAGTTGTGTGCACAGCAATGCCTGTATATGACAATCCCTAGGTATGGTGTGTGCACAGTAATGAGCACATATTCATATACCTACCACCTTCACTTCTTAGCACCAAGTCAGTTTTTAAGCCCTTGAAATTCATATTTTATTTTAAATTTCAAAAAAAATGTTTTGATAGAAACTCCCAGTGGGTTACCTCATTCTGTGAGCCTCTTTAAATCTCTGTCTGGACTCTGTGTGCAAAGGAGTGTTGTTTCTTCCCTTGGGAGGTTACATGTTCACACCCCTTCACATCCCTGTCATTGCCTTGCCCTGGGAACACCAAGCTCCCTTCTTATTTGCTTTGTTCTACACTTCTCTTCACAGCTCATGCTTTTCTTCCCGTGGCATTGTTTCCTTTGTTGTCAGGAGCTTTCTTTAAAAAAAAAAAATCTATCTGGAACAAGTGGCTAGGTGTGGGCAAAGAAAGGAAGCAAGACTGGATAGAGTTTTATACTTGACATGAACACAGCCTTTGGCAACATTTCTCACTACTTACTAGCCTCAGTGCAAATCAGCATAAAACGTGGATTAAATTTACTCTACAAAAGCATTTATGTTATGAAGGGGAAAAAAAAAGAATGTGACAGATGTGAGTGCTACAGTAGAGAGATGACTGAAGAACTGACCAAAGGAGCTTTCGTGTGCCTCTGCTCCAGGATATTTTTAATGACCTCATGATTTATTTCTGAGTTGAATCTTGAACATCGTGCAGTTCTTTCCTGTCTATACAAAGCAAACAGCTGTATTTCAGAGGAAAAAGAAGGTGTGTGAGTGGCTGGCACCTCATAGAGACGGTGATATTGACAGTGGGAAGGGCAGATTAAGAAGGCCCATGTGACACAGGGCGGTGGTGGCGCACACCTGTAATCCCAGCACTTGGAAGGCAGAGGCAGGCAGATTTCTGCGTTCAAGGTGAGCCTGGTGTACAGAGTGAGTTCCAGGACAGCCAGGGCTATACAGAGAAACCCTGTCTCGAAAACAAACAAACAAACAAACAAACAAAAAACAAAACAAAACAAACCAAGGTCCATGTGAAAATGTATTTTGAATACTGAGTTAAGAATATTACGTGTTTGTAAGTAATTAGGAGCTATTAAACTATTTTGAACAGATGGGATTGCATTGTTTCTTTAAAGGAGCAGTTGTTCCAAGTAATGAAGAGAAGTCAATTAAAGAAAAAGTAAAGCTAAGCCCTTGGCTCCAGGAATAGAGAAAAAGGTACCATGATGTTACAGTATTTAGAATTAGAATTTTCAGAATTCAGGGATTCAGTGGATGGAGGCACTGCGGAAATCAAATGAGTCATGGTGCCTTTTTGGCCAATTGGACAAAGATTATTCTAAACAAAACAAACAAGTGTTAAAAAAGCAGACTTGAACAATATATTTCAAGTATGCATTGGTGTTTATTAAAATTTCAATATGAAAATGTATAAGCACCTGTTTTGATTTTCACATTATCAGTGACCTAACTAAACATAAAAAAAGTGCTATTGATTTGAAAATAAAGATTGTGAATTGTGAAAAATATCAGCTGGAGATTGACATTTTAGTTACTATTGGTACATTGATTGTTGCTGGACTCACAGAAATAAATGAGATCAATTTATTTCAATAAATCCCAGTATTTGGGCAGTGGACCTATCTGTTGTTTATTCAAAATTCTTGGGAGTTTTTGAATTTCCCAGATGAGAGCCCAAATCATTCATGTTTGTGAAGTGTTCTTTGCATACTAAGTCCATATTGCTTATGATTTAATACGAGTGACATCTGTGCTGCACATGACCAGAGACTCTGTGAGTTAGCACAATCAGTCCTCTTACTGACTTATGAGGGGTCTGGAAGACAGGGATTTTTTCTTGACTAAAAATTACCTGGAGATGTAAGCAAATATGTATAATAAAAACCTAAAGATTTAAAAAAGAAAATTAATTCTGAAATAGTGAAAATAAACTGAACAGAATTCTCTATTTTTTTCAAATATATTTCTAGTTTGTCTTGCTAGAAAGCAAGAATTTTAAGAGTCTTTAGCCTGATTCTGTAGTCAATCTGTTCAGATACCATATCCTGAAACCCTAAAAAAAATTTTCACTGTAAACTAGTAAAGGCAATGAAAAAAATGTAATTTCTTAGTATTACTCCAAATACTATCATCCTGGACCCTAGAAAAGGTCTTTGGATCATTTGCAGTCCACAGACTACAGTTCACATTCTGTTGCTCTGGTTAAATTGTGAAGGCAAGAAACGTGAAGGCCTGTCCCTGCCAACTGATCACGTACAGACTTTAAATACTATGCTTTTGTAACCACATTGTAATTTCTGTAGCCTACCTGATTACCCCCTTTGGAGACTTCACACAAACTTGCCCAGGTCTTCTGGGGAGGATTTACAAATATGTGAGAAAGTACACGTGGCTTTCAGTTAGAGGACAAAACGAGACTGTAGTGTCAGCTACCCCCCAGGCCCAGACATGGATGCCTGCTAGAATGTACCATCATGGACTGAGGTCCTTACCTGTACTGACTAGCCAAAAGAGTAGACGTCTGTTACAATATACATGAGCTTGGCTTCTAGGCTTAAGTTGTAGTGGAGTAGGTCGTTTAATCCCAAGACAGAATGAGTCACATAAAACATAAATTCACACACATATTAAAGGTGAAAGTTTGGAGAAGCATTTTCTTTTTTTTTTCTTTTTTTTTTTAATTCTATATATTCTTTATTTACATTTCAAGTGATTTTCCCTTTCCTGGATCCTCCCTCCCCGAAAGTCCCATAAGCCCTCTTCCTCTCCCTGTTCCCCAATCCACCCCTTCCTACTTCCCTGTCCTGGTATTCCCCTACACTGCTGCACTGAGCCTTTCCAGGATCAGGGGCCACTCCTTCCTTCTTCTTGAGCATCATTTGATACATAAATTGTGTCTTGGGTATTCCAAGCTTCTAGGCTAATATCCATTCATCAGTGAGTGCATACCATGTGTGTTCTTTTGAGACTGGGTTACCTCACTTAGGATCAAGTTCTCCAGTTCCATCCATTTGTCTAAGAATTTCATGAATTCATTGTTTCTAATGGCTGAATAGCACTCTATTGTGTATATATACCAAATTTTCTGTATCCATTCCTCCGTTGAGGGACATCTGGGTTCTTTCCAGCTTCTGGCTATTATAAATAGGACTGCTATGAACATAGTAGAACATGTATCCTTATCACATGCTGGATAATCATCTGGGTATATGCCCAGGAGTGGTATAATGGGATCCTCTGGAAGTATCATTCCCAGTTTTTTGAGGAACCGCCAGACTGACTTCCAAAGTGGTAGTACCAGGTTGCAACCCCACCAGCAGTGGAGGAAATGTTTAACATCTTTAGTCATCAGGAAAATGCAAATCAAAAAAACCCTGAGATTTCACCTCACACCAGTCAGAATGGCTAAGATCAAAAACTCAGGAAAAAAACAGGTGCTGGCAAGGATTTGGAGAAAGAGGAGAAGCATTTTCAATAATTGAGATTAGAAAGTGAAAGTCTGGCTCATGTCATGAATTTACAATATATAACTTTTAAATCATGTTTTATAAATGAGAAGTGGCATGTTTTACTTTAGTATGGATAAACAAGTAAAATTATTTTTATGAAAATATGTGGCAAGAAAAACACTTTAAGTCTTACCATGAGACTTAGAAAACTAAAATTGTGCTCTGTATCACCACTGATGACTCTGAGTCTTGGTTATGTCAGAATCTATTGCAATGACATTAATAAATCACAGAGATCTCTGTTCCTCATGTATTCCTAAATTATATTTAGATATGAACAGACTTAAAATCATTATAATTCCCATAAAATTGGTCTGAAATAAAATATTAAGAGAATGGTTTATATTCATATTGAACACAAAAATTAAAAAAAAAAAAACAGAGTAAAAGATATTGCCAGGGCAAGCATGAAGGTTAATGGAATATTTTTGAAGAACAGATGTTAAATTGTGTCTTATTAACCTCCCATCCTATGTTTATAGTATAATAATTTCTTTATATAAGCTGTACTTGCATATAATATATAATGCATATAAAGGTATATATGTATATGACACATGGCATATCCATGGTTAAAAATAGATGCATGAAAATTATCTCCACTGATGTCTGAACTTGGTAATCATGTACAGACAGATGTTTTATTAGCTGTCTTCAGTTTAATACAGTAATATGTAGTGCTCTAATGAATCTCTCTAACATAGTACTATGAATTCATAAAAACCTGTGGCTCTGTTGTTAAGTGGGAAAAATGATGATGCCAATCTTATGTCTCTAGCCTGAGAAGAAGTTCAAGCTATTCTCAGTTCTCCATGGGAACAGGAGGTGTGGGTCCTTGCTGCTCCTGTCTGGATGGCTCTTAAGGGTAGACTCACTAATGAAGGAGATCTGCTTTGTCTTCCGTGAAGACATAGTGCTTTGTCTTCCTCGAGGCACAGCATGACCCTCTTGTTAATTATGGCCATGCTAGTGTGTAAGACTTGAATGTGTCACAACAAAGAACATCTACTAAGTTTAAGGTGCTGAAGGAGCAAAGAGAAAATTCTGCTATATAACTTTGGATGAATAAAACCAATGTAATGTTGAAAATAATCTAAATTTTTGAAAACTAGATTCAATATTCTTAGTTATTCAATATTCTTAGCTATAAGTTTATTCTGAATAAACTTATAACACATGATTAAAATTTTTGTATGAAGATCTAATGTTCAGACTAGAGCTTCCACTAGTAGCAATACCTGATTCAATGCTACTGCCTTATAGTTACCTAACTGCTACTGAAATGTCACATTTCTATTCATTTATTTCCTTAGGTGTACATAAAGAAATAGAATTATATTGTTGTGCAATTTATTTTTATTTTAATGATTATTTGGGGCTATTTCTTTTCAATACACACTAGCTGATGTTATTATTTAATGATATATTATGAACATACGATGAACTCGGGTACCTATGGTTCTGCTAGAATACAAATGTTATCTAACTGCATACCATTCTGATTCATTCTTCATGTACTTTAATATGAACATTTAGCAAAGCAGGTTTCTGAAAGTGAAAATACTGCATGTTGTCTCCATTCGCACCCGATCCTTCGGCACTGGACGTTGTTGCTGTTTGCCTGTTTGCCAGTTTCCATCTCATTTGTTTAAGAAAGAAAAAGCAACAAGAACATAATAGAAATGCGGCATTCTAAACTTGAAAACATTTAACAGCCTTTAGATTATAAATTAAAAGTGGATCCGTTTCACTTGAAGTTAGCAAAAGGGGAAGGAACATAAAAACATCCCCCATGAGGTTACCTTTCAAGCCTTGTCTTGCTTGATTGACTTAATAAGGTTGACTTTACTTTCTTCATAACAAATTCCTCCTTTAAGGTTTATATTATTGGTCAAGTTTTGTGCTCATTAATTATTAGGAGAATAAAGTGGTAGATTGTGTTTTGGGGCTACTGAAACCCCAGTATACTACACTAACGTATTGGAAAGCCTATTCTTTTATTGAGGCAATACCAGGAACTGAACACCTACTCCTTCCTTTGGCCAGATGAGCTCAGAATGTGTGAATCTCATTACTTTGAGCAAGTTATATTTAAGTGAAATTTCTTTAAAAAAGTGAAGAAATCATGTCACTGATCATAAATTACAAGAACATAGAAAAGAAACAATCAATTTGAAAGCTTTGAGAGATTGGTATTGTGAGAAAGCTATAGGACCCAATTTCTTGATACTAATGGAAAATAGAAAATAAAAATAAGAATAGACTTTCTTTTTTCAGCAATCTCATTCTAAATATACATGTATATTTAGAATGAGATACGTATATATCTATATGTATATATCTATACGTATATATCTATGTATATATATTTGGTTATTTATATCTATTTATCTATCTGACTATCTATCTATCTATAATCTATCTATCTATACACATATTTGAATATTTATATTGACATAGGTTGATATAATCCCTGATTAGGACATGATCACCATAGAGCTAATACAACAAGAAAAACTACTATCCACTTTCTTCAGCTCACCACAGACACTAGACTTGAAGAAGACAAGTCTGTATCCATTAGATATCACCACTCAAGTTTTAAAAGGAATCTTTCCATTCTGAAACTTCCTGGCATCATGAGCCAGTTTCTCTGAATTCACTCCGCATGACACACCTTGTCTGAAAGCTTTCTGACACGTTAATTATTTAACTTGCTTAATTTTATTTTCATTTAGTGCCCTGGGAGTCTGTAGAGTTATCATAATGGAAAAGCATGAAAAATGGCAACACGGTAGCTCCTGATTCCTTCCTCAGACACGCTCTGTTGACAGGATAAATGGAAGCTACCGTTGGCAACATTTGAGTAAGTGGACCTGTTTGAGTGGATTCTGTTATAAATTTGGCAATTCCCTTCAATTATTTTCTGTAAGTTCTTTTAAATTAACATTTCAATACCCAAAGAAATATAATAATACCATATTTTTTCTCATTTATTTATGCTTTCACTAACCCTTTCATCCTTATTGCCTCTCTACTGACCATTTACCAATGACTGTTCTAGGAGGAGGAGATTAAAAAATGGATATGACATAATTCCAGCTCATAATGGCTGCCTAGCTCAGCGAAGGAGAAAAACAAATTATCTCCTCCCACATTTCTTTCCTTTAATTTGTTTTTCTTAATATTCACTCTAACTTTCACATTTGACCATTTCAGCTCTATTCAGTGAGCCAGAACAGAAGATGTTTTTTGTACCCGAGGAGCTTAGAGCGAAATTCAGATAAATCACATCAAGTTGTTACTAATGCATTCAGTGTTTGCCTCTGGGTTATTCCAACCTTCAAAGCTTCTGGTATCACCCGTTCGTTTGATATGTAAACGAATTCTTAATAAACCCAGCTTCTCTTCATCGACTGGAGACAGTATGCTCCTTTGAAATCTCCAAAGATTTTCACTGATGTCTAACTTTTTATGACTTTTCACTCTTAGGAGTCTCCCTGCGGTTGAACCTCTCCTGTCTCATAGACCACCCCCTCTCTCCTTTTGCCTTCATGTGGCTCAATGCCTTCCTGATTTAACACAGCATTGGGGGGGGGGGTTAGGGGCAAGCAGATGAAGTTGTTCCCTTAATGTTTGATGCTGGCATTGCCTGGCCACCGTTCGCTGGTGACCCTGTGCAGGACTTTGCTTGACTCACACTATCAATTCTTGTTCCTCCTTGGAAGTGATGCTGTCTCCCTCTTCTCAAACTTCAACTTCTACCAAAATTTTCTGCCCTCAAGCAGACAGAAGCCAATCTCCAACTCTCCCCATGTCATACAGCATACTTCTTTTTGATGCCTGAAGTCTTTAATTTTTAAGCAATTAAAACTTGTTTATCTGTCTGATTTTCTATACAAATAACAATGATTTACTTTTGAAATAGATGGTGTCTCTTTCTTAAAGAGCTCAAGTTTATTTATTGTTTTTTTACTTTACCTTTTACTGAAAATAGATTCTCGGGTACAATTGATTCCAGCCAGTTTCTTCTCTCTCCATTCTTCCTAGCTCTGCTCACTTCCCCTCCCCCGCAGATCTCCTCTGCTATTTCCCCTTCAGAAAAGAGCCACCCTCCAAGAGATGACAGCCACACAGGACAAAACAAGATACACTGAGAAAGGCAAAGGTCCTCATATTGAGGTCGGACAAGGCAGCCCAATAGAACGAAAGGAGTCGCAAGAGTAGGCAAGAGTCAGAGAAACACCTACTCCCACTGTTAGTCCCAGAAACACCAAGCTAATGACCGTGACATAGATGCAGAGAACCCGGTTCAGATGCATGAAAGCCCCGTGCTTGCTCCTTTAGTCTCTGAGCCCATGTGATCCCAGCTTAGTTGATTTGGTGGGCATGCTCTTCTGCCTCCTCCAGGCCCTCTGACTTCTACAGTCTCTCTCCTTTCCTCTCATCTTTGGGAGTTCCCCAATCTCTGAGGGAAAGGATGGGATGGAAGTATCCAGTTCAGACTCTCTCTCTCTCTCTCTCTCTCTCTCTCTCTCTCTCTCTCTCTCTCTCTCTCTCTCTGCATAGTGTTTGGCTGTGGGGCTCTGCATTGAGGAGGACAAACAGAGACACTTGACCTATAAGTATAGCATAATAGCATTAGGAGTCATTGTTTTACAGTGTTAGTAATACCACACTCCAACAGATTCATATCATACTTAAAGTTGAATGCTACACATAGCTATGATACAGCAATAAAAATTAATACAAAACACAAAATCACATTGTGGTCCAGTTGTGGTCAGTTGTTCACTAGGGCAAAGAGTCAATTCTGGGGACCCCAATAGAAGCACTCTCACAAAAACAAAATATTAAAGGAATTTGTGAAAAGTAGGAAAGGTTTTCTAAACAGGAGGACAATGGGGAGATGAAGAAAAGATCCTGCATGGTATTAATGAGCTTTAATGAAGGGACAAGGGTAAGGGGTCAAGAAATCTTGGTCTAACTGTGGCCAGGCTGATCATTACCATCTAAGGATTTCTCATGTGGGGTTTATTAGGGGAAAGAAAGTTGATGCAGCCTGGGAATGGATTTCAACTCATCGAGAGATTTTTATAGGGCAAACCTGTTGTTCCTGGGATCCAAGGTGACTGCAAAGAAGAATGATTCACATGGAAAGGGACAGTTGCTGTATGAAGGCAGAGATGCTAAATTTCATTTTGTTTTTAGTTAGTCATTGAGCATCTGCAGATGCCCACGTGAAGATTCAGTGCTGTTGGCAGAAGCAGCTTCTAAGTTCTTATTATAGGTCTTTATTTTTTTAACCTTTATATTTAAAGATTTATTTATGTTATGTTATGTATATGAGTTCACTTTCCCTCTGAGGACATTGGATCCCATTACAGAGGATTGTGAGCCATGATGTAGTTGCTGAGAATTGAACTCAGGACCTCTGGAAGAGCAGTCAGTGCTCTTAACCACTGAGCTGTCTCTCCAGCCCTTTAACCTTTGTATTTATTTCATGTATAGGCGTGTTTTGGAAGCATATGCTTGTGCACCTCTTGCATGCAGTACCCACAGAAGCCTGTAGAGGGTGGCAGATCCTTTAATAGATTGTGAGCTGAAGTGGAGGTGCTGGGAATCGAACTAAGGTCTTCTAGAAGAGCACCCAGCACCCTTAACTGCTGCTACATCTCTCTACCATCCCTTGCAACAGTTCTTAAAATAATGGTGACAAAAAATATTGAAAGATACATGCAGCAAATGCTTTGCAAAACAAACAAACAAACAAACAAAAAACAGCTGTTGGTCTCCACAGCTTAATGTCTTAAATACATTTGCATTTATAGATTGTTCGGATGGTATTTTTGCTTACAGCTATCTTTGAAGGAACCAGAATTATGTCAAAGTGGATAGCAATAGCTAGGTATGCTTCTGTAGATCTTGTAAATGTTTATTAGTAAACCTTTAGGAAGTTTCATTTAAGATTATGAATGAATGTTTATAATTTGAAAACCCTTCCAACTCATTAGATGATCTGTTTTATCCATTTTCTGAATAACACACAAGAAATTGGTTTCCAATCTTAATATGCATATTAATTATCTCGGGAGCTTGTTAAATACAGGTTTATTTTCTCTCTTTGCATAAGAAAATCTTATATCTTATGGTGGTAGGGAGTCAGGAATTCATACTTTTGTGTACTCTTCAGGTGTATTTTGTCAAATGAACCTTTGCTTCATCTCTTTTTAGGAATAGGGTAACTAATTGTTTTCACATACAGCTACCTCAATGTGCATAAACACAGAATTCTAAAAGAACATTTGCAGTAATAATTGTATTTTAGAGAGTTTACTCTAATTTGGTATTAGAGTACCAAATATATTTATTTGGTGAATCCTAACACTCACATGATGCTTCAAGGTTAAGGAATCATTTTGATGTCTATTTCCATATTGTCTCAAGTTGGTATGGTCGTTTCATGCAAGTGAGTTGCATAAAATAACTAGCCCCAAACTAGCACTGCCAGTAATTAAAAGCCTCTAAAGGCAGGGCTCTCAACCTGTGGGTCATGACCCTCTTGGGGGCCGTCAAACACCCCTTTCACAGAGGTCTCAAAGACCACCGGAAAACACAGATATTTATATTATGGTTCATAACAGTAGCACAATTGCAGTTATAATGACGCAACAAAAATATATTTATGATTGGGGTCATCAAAGGGTCACAGCACTAAGAACCTTGAGAACCACTGGTCTGGAGTCACCTTGTGGCCATATTTCAAAACCCAGGTGATATTTCTGCTTTATCACATTTACTTAGAAAAATGGATTTGCCTGCATGAAGGCAGAGTCTGTATCCTGGATGGGATTTAGAAATAACAGTCTGTGCACTAGAGGCAGATCTGGAAAAACTACGCCAGGCTTGGTGGTAATCCCAGCATTTATGAGGCGGGAGCACCTGGAGTTCACAGTCATCCTCACCTACAAAGAGAACTCAAGGCTAGCCTGAGCTATGTGGTTCTCAAAACAAAGAACCACAGAGAGGCTCTTTCAAAGCTTGTCAATATATGATTTTAAAACTCTTTCCTTTCTGTGCAGTTTTCTTCCGCTCAGCCCTCCATTCAGTCTGCGGGCAAAGGTCTCAGTGACCCTTCATCCCAAATATCATCCTCATTTTTTTTTTCCTTTCAAAATGTCATTTATTTTTCCTTTACTGAAGTTGTGACAAGTACAATTATAGACCTTCTGTGCGATTAATGAATTTTACATCTGTGTCCTCCACAGCCATTAATTCCTCTGTGGACCATGTTTCATTGACTGCTATTAAATTAAAAGCTTGACTCAGTCCTGGCAAAGGGAAGCATCTAATGTGCTGTGTGGATGAATGGTGTATAATAGAGCAATGCCCAGTCGTAAAAGTCCCAAGTTTTGTTTTATTTTTGTTTTTGTTTTTTTTTTTAATTTCATTTTTTATTCGATATATTTTTTATTTATATTTCAAATGATTTCCCCTTTTCTAGCCCCCCCACTCCCCGAAAGTCCCGTAAGCCCCCTTCTCTCCCCCTGTCCTCCCACCCACCCCTTCCCACTTCCCCGTTCTGGTTTTGCTGAATACTGCTTCACTGAGTCTTTCCAGAACAAGGGGCCACTCTTCCTTTCTTCTTGTACCTCATTTGATGTGTGGATTATGTTTTGGGTATTCCAGTTTTCTAGGTTAATATCCACTTATTAGTGAGTGCATACCATGATTCACCTTTTGAGTCTGGGTTACCTCACTTAGTATGATGTTCTCCAGCTCCATCCATTTGCCTAAGAATTTCATGAATTCATTGTTTCTAATGGCTGAATAGTACTCCATTGTGTAGATATACCACATTTTTTGCATCCACTCTTCTGTTGAGGGATACCTGGGTTCTTTCCAGCATCTGGCAATTATAAATAGGGCTGCTATGAACATAAGTAGAGCATGTATCCTTATTACATGGTGGGGAATCCTCTGGGTATATGCCCAGGAGTGGTATAGCAGGATCTTCTGGAAGTGAGGTGCCCAGGTTTTGCTTTACTGAATTGTTTGTGTTCTTTGGATGTCACAGACGCACTAGGACTGTCAGAAAGATGAAGCTGTTGAGACATTTCATGTAACGGTGCCATTTTAGACTGCCGAGTCAACTGAAAGGAGGGATTACTGATAATCATTTTAAACAGGACATCAAACTACAGCTTACCTGGCTTTTCTTGCTAAAATATTATGCCCAATCTGAAATGCTGGAGACAGAGTGGTCTTGTGGGAACTGTGCCTGGGAAGAAGGGTGGGGCTATATGTGCAAAACTCTAATGACAAAAGGTTTCTCATTTAAACAGAAACAAATATAACTTTCACGTCTAGAGATAAAATAAGGTTGCAGTTCTGAATAAATTACTGACCTCCAGTAACTGCAACACACCATCTTTTAGTATATGCAAAGTTGCAGTGATGCTAAATCTTATCTCAACTGACTGAACAGAGCTGTGTGTTCCTTTGTACATCAAATGCAAAAGCCAGATGGAGAACGTTAGTGTCTCAAATGTTCCTGGAAAACCCAACCGTTGGATCATAAATGGCAAAACCAAGAGTGTTTGGAAGATGTGTGTGGGACACAGGTCAAAGCTGTAGAGGTGACACTTGAGTGCTGTATGCAGGTCAAAGCTGTAGAGGTGACACTTGCTGAGTGCTGAATGCTGTCTGTGCTCACACTACTTGGCTAAGTCCTTAATTTGGAGCTGTTGTGTAAGGCAGACAGCCGGTAGTAACCAGTCCTTTTGTGGTGACCTCGCAGGCTCACTGAACCGAAAAGAGGAGCCTGTGTTCTTGAGATATGGCTCAGAACTTCTCAGTGGCCGCCATACTTGAAGAGTAGGTGTCAGGGGACAGGTTGGGTAAAGGAAACTGTTCCATTTGGACATTGGAAACAGTCCCATGGTTTTTACCTAAGTGATTCCTCTTCTGCTCTATAGGTTTCTTCCCCCTGGTGATTCCATTGTTTATCTATAAAAGGAACAGCCAGCTCATTCAGCAACTGTGGCCTCTGAGACATTTACAAGAGAATACCAGGGACCTCCTCCACTCTGCAGTGTCCCCTGTGAACCTGTGAATGTCAGAGGTGCCCTTCATTTGGACACCTGAACGCAAATATTCAGATCTGTAGTATTAACATGTGTGTGACCTCAGTCTAAGGGAAGGGGCTTCACCCATCTGTATTCTCCATGTTGGAATTTGATAACTTTAGGGGCTGGAGGCTGTGGTGAATTTGCCAGGCCATTGTCTGAGCCTATCACTTTAAGCCAACTGAATTAAAAAGAAGGAATGCAAATGCTCCTGGCCGGATATTCCGGATGTGTAAGATGGGGATAGTATTAATGTTGCTATGCAGACCGATGTGAAATCAATTTAACAGAGTGGTTCTAGCCAGAACTGTATAACTGGGAATTATATATATAGGCTTTATCTATATCTGTAGGCGCATGTATATTCAAATGTTATTGATTAAATATATGGAATTCTTAGGTTTGAAAAAATAGTTTTATAATTTATAACTTTAGCATCTTCAAGTTCTTTTTCTTAAGCATGGCAAAATGATAGTATTTGAATCTTTCTCTCTGACTTAGTTTCTCTCCTTTGTGTTGCCTGAGTTTGTGCCCAACCCAGATTTGCTATATTGGGCAGTTTTTTACCTTCAGGGGCCATTGAATACTCCAGGTTTTCATTTTCTGTTGATATCTCATAATACCCCCAAACATTTTATTGACAAGTACGGTTATATTTGTATGACTGCTAAATATTCACCGGTGTAATTTGCCTTATATGTGCACTTATAAACATTGCTTTAAAGTTTCTAGGGCATAAACAATTGTCAAAATTGGAGCTATTGTCAAAAATGTTGTTTTCCCTCTTCAGACTGATGCCATTAAAAATTGTTCTGAAATAATTTTTATTATTTCTTCACAGTTTTTCCCCTTCCACACACCACAGAGCAAAGCTTTGCATATATGTGAGCTGAGGCTGGAGTTTGGAGAACCTTGTAGGTCTGGCCTGCATAGTGTGGCGTGCACGGTTCTTCTTGCATTTGGGAATCATCTGGAGTGGAATCCCCAAACACTGCGCTGTTCTGTTTGTTCGACAGCGATCAGCATCTTTCAGATTCAGATATAAATATGAGATGGTTCAGGTCACTCTGTATTTCTGTCTCTTTTTCTTTCTGCAGTTTATCGCTTTTGCTTCTTTGTTCTTCATTTTGGTTTCCATCACAACCTTTTGCCTGGAGACACACGAAGCTTTCAATATTGTTAAAAACAAGACCGAGCCGGTCATCAACGGCACCAGCGCTGTTCTCCAGTACGAAATCGAAACGGATCCTGCCCTGACCTATGTGGAAGGAGTGTGTGTGGTGTGGTTTACTTTTGAATTTTTAGTCCGTATTGTTTTTTCACCCAATAAACTTGAATTCATCAAAAATCTCTTGAACATCATTGACTTCGTAGCCATCCTCCCCTTCTACTTAGAGGTGGGACTCAGCGGGCTGTCTTCCAAAGCGGCCAAAGACGTGCTCGGCTTTCTCAGGGTGGTTAGGTTTGTGAGGATTCTGAGAATCTTCAAGCTCACCCGGCATTTCGTAGGTCTGAGGGTGCTCGGACATACCCTTCGTGCGAGTACCAATGAGTTTTTGTTGCTGATCATCTTCCTGGCTCTGGGCGTTTTGATATTCGCTACAATGATCTACTACGCTGAGAGAGTCGGGGCTCAGCCGAACGACCCTTCAGCTAGTGAGCACACGCAGTTCAAAAACATCCCCATTGGTTTCTGGTGGGCTGTGGTGACCATGACCACCTTAGGCTATGGGGATATGTACCCCCAAACATGGTCAGGGATGCTGGTGGGGGCCTTGTGTGCTCTGGCCGGAGTGCTGACAATCGCCATGCCTGTGCCTGTCATTGTCAACAATTTTGGGATGTACTACTCGTTGGCAATGGCGAAGCAGAAACTTCCAAGAAAAAGAAAGAAGCACATTCCTCCTGCTCCTCTGGCAAGCTCACCAACATTTTGCAAGACAGAATTAAACATGGCTTGCAACAGCACCCAGAGTGACACATGTCTGGGCAAGGAAAACCGGCTTCTGGAACACAATAGATCAGGTAAGGCGCGATTTCAAACGTGTACCATTAAGTACTTATAGGTCAGTGCATCTTAAAGGCGAATGGTAGATGCTGTCGTTTTCTGTAACTATCCATGTGTTTACAGTTTTATCCTCCTCACAAAATGTGTTTGTGTGAAGCTTGTCTAAAACAGGACTGTAGCATTTCTACGTATGGATCTGTAGGGCAGGTTTGTGGGGTTTTCTGGCTGACACTGGTGGGGATGACCTTTGCTGATGATGCAAATATTTCTCTTTTGCCCATTTGTTGCCTCTGTGCCAATGTTTCCTTGTTTCTCCGCATGACGTGATGGGTATGATCTTGACCATGCTTCATTCTTCGTTCTCGAAATGTTCCCCTCCATATCATTTGGCTTGGCGTGTTTGTCTCAGTTCCACCTCTGTCACACGCTACTCTGCATCTCAACCTCGCTCACGAGAGGCAGTTGCCGAAGGAGAATGGATGCTTGCACCTCAAAGGCCTAGGCGCTAAAGAGGTGATGTGGAAGACAGACCTTTCAATAAGAAATCTCGTTATTAGTGCTATTCTAGTGAAGTGACTATGTTTTCACTGTTTTAAAATTAGGTAGGGTATTGCAACCTAACACTTTTCATGATACAAAGTTACATGTAATACAACAAAATAAACACCATTGTTATAGGTACAGGTCCTCTTCCATGGATAACCAATGAAAAAATTGCATTTCTTAACTGAAATCATTTTTTTTTATTGTGTTGTGCCTTGGCCTCTTCTCCCTTCTAGAACTGAGTATTGAACATTTTAATGATTGATTTTTGCATCCCTGCTCCCTGTA
Organism: Apodemus sylvaticus; assembly: GCF_947179515.1. Classification (NCBI taxonomy): domain Eukaryota; kingdom Metazoa; phylum Chordata; class Mammalia; order Rodentia; family Muridae; genus Apodemus; species Apodemus sylvaticus. The sequence goes on along the minus strand of NC_067491.1, from coordinate 21,872,449 downwards.
TGCTAGATGTAACCTATGACCGATTAATTCTAACTCTAGGGTCAGTGTTTCCAAGTCAAGGCAGATGGGTTCGTGCCTGTTTATTTTGTCTGAGTCAAATACAGTATTTTTTAGATGAACAAAATATTTATTTAAATAGCTTATCTTGAAATTTAAAGTGTATATAGCTGATCTGCTTATCTATTTTCTTTTTTCTTTTTTAAATTTATTTATATATTCACTTTGTATCCCAATATATGAGAAAAAGAGACCTCTGATGATCTCATGTCTCATTTAGAAACAAGATCCCTCCATGTCTTAGGGTTTCTATTTCTGCACAAGCATCATGACCAAGAAGCAAGTTAGGGAGGAAAGGATTTATTCAGCTTACACTTCCACATTGCTGTTCATCACCAAAGGAAGTCAGGACTGGAACTCAAGCAGGTCAGGAAGCAGGAGCTGATGCAGTGGCCATGGAGGGATGTTACTTACCGGATTGCTTCCCCTGGCTTCCTCAGCCTGCTTTCTTATAGAACCCAAGAGCACTAGCCCAGTGATGGCACCACCCACAAGAGGCCGTCCCCCCTTGATCACTAATTGAGAAAATGCCTTACAGCTGGATCTCATGGAGGCATTTCCTCAGTGGAAGCACCTCTCTATGTGATAACTCTAGCCTGTGTCAAGTTGACACACAGAACCAGCCAGTACAATGCCCCTTTACTTTCTGAGAAATTTTATGAAGCAAGCAGAAAACTCAAAGAGGTATGACTGGAGATGAACGACCGTTCATCTTATATGCATTTGGGAATTCATCTGCAAGTCCCGCCAACATGTATCTGACAGCGCTTCAGAATGTCTGTCTGCAAGGAGGAATTTAGCTAGGATTGTTACTCGTTACATTGTTCTCCATGTTCTCCTGCAGAATCCTTAAGAAAGGCATGGACAAAGAGGACACACTCTGGTCAACATTGTAATGTCAAGCTAGTGTGTAGGCTGGTGAAGGCATGCAGAGCTCTTGGCGAGCAGGCAGAAGTAACACTACTCTCAAGGACATGGAGACCTTGCCATATACTTTGCTCCAAAGAATTTTGAGTCTTCAAAGTGGAATGGTGCTTCTTGTGGTTTGGCATTATTTTGAATCAGATTTTTTTTTTTTTTTTTTTTTTTGGTGGAAAACTGAGCTCTTTAAGAATTGCAAAGCCAGTACTACTTAAGAGATTTTTATTAAAGGTCTTCTATTTTTAACCATTTCTATAACCAGTTCCAGTAGTAACTGAATGACACGTAACAAATCACATAATACATTCTGTCTTATTCATTATCAAATTTATTTTGAGCTCATATCACCCGTGTGAAAGCTAACTACCCATTAGATTGATTCCTAAAGTGAATCAGAATTTTGTAAGGAACATCTCTTCCTTTTAAAATACAGCTCCATCTTACTCCACGTAATTTTTTTCTTTATTGTGGCGGATACTGTGACGTGATTACTGTGTTCTGTATATTGAGTGACTGGACTACAGGCATCTGTTGTAAACTCTCTGTCCTGTCTCATTTCCTCATCCACCACTGTCTGTCGATGGGCGTGGTCCTGTGAGCAGTGTTATCAGGTGACGACAGTACAGGAAGTGAGCCGCCATTATCACCTCCAGAAAGGCTCCCCATCAGACGCTCTAGTACCAGAGACAAAAACAGAAGAGGGGAAACGTGTTTCCTGTTGACGACAGGTGATTACACGTGCGCTTCTGATGGAGGAATCAGGAAAGGTAGGCCTGCATTTAATCAAACCCTAGTAGGGGACTTAGCTGCTAAGTAAGAGTGATGCGAAATGTTCAGTCATCATTTTCCAGGGAGCGCAGCATGTGGCGCTTCTTGTATTCTTTCCATCCCTTCTTCTCATTATTGGCGCTTTCTGACACCCACCACCATAGCCTACATCATTGTCAGATATAAAATGCAATACCCTTTATTCTGTATGCTCCCCCCCCATCCTTTTAACAGAACATGCAAACATCGTTAAGTCAGTCAACATTAAGTCAGCCCTTAGTTATTTTATTGTGATGCTTTTAGCAGTCTTTAAAAGCTATCTGTTTGTATTAAAGCAGTACCCACTACATGGCTCTATGATTGTATTTGTTAAGTAATTGATGGCCATTAAATAATTGATAAGGCGTTTTTCTCTTCCAATGGAAAGAACTAAATAGCCTCTAAATCGTTTTCCCAGTGCCCTGGCAGTTGATACCAACAGCTTCTCTGAATTTCTCAAAGAAATTCTCTGCTCTGCCATGTGCATTTTTAAAAAATCAATTGAAAGGTCAAATATGTGATTAAAAAATACATATTTTTTCTTAGGCCCAGTGAAATAATTTAAAATTCATCAACATTTTTTTTTGGAAGACTGTAAACCATATCTAACATGTAGGAGATAGAAAATATTTGTTGATGAAATTAAAAATGGCTGGAGAAGGGTCTTTGTTAAAGTCTGTGCCAGAACAAGTGAAGATCTATACTGACTTCTTACTACAATTGGCTACTCTGAGCAGAAGCTTTTATATTTTGTTTCACTGTATTCTATAAACAATGTCCGTATTTGTTATGTAAAAGGGTTTTCCTATATCTTCAATGTTTTAAACTTAAAATGTTTGTCTTTTGATGTCCTCCTTAAAAAGTATCTGATAACTCACGCTTTAGTCCATTTCTTCTGAATATTTTACTTGCTCTCTGCTTCATTATCTTGGAGGCACAGAAACAGACAGAGCCTCTTTATTTTGTTTTTCTATTTATTTTTATGTTTCACTGAGCAATAGCTCAAATGATTCTTCATTTCAGTCAGTTCCATGATTTACCTGAGTTCCTTGAGCTAAAATGTATTCCAGTACTCCGAAAGGCTTTGTTTACTATTTTAAAAATCTACATAGGTGCTAGAAAGTTTAAATGTTTTGTGAGAATAGCTAAAATCGTATCGTAGTTTGGCCAAATATATGTGCTCATATTAGGTAGTAAAAGCTTGTTTTCAAAACCCTTTTCTAAGTACATAAATATTGTAACAGAATTTGTCTGTATATGGATACATACATATATAGGTGTACACACATTTATTAGTATATGTGATTAAATAGACATTCATTTTTATGCATCTTCCATTATATGCAGTGCTTATAAAAAGGTAATGAGTTTAAAGATCTTGATACACATTTTCCTCCATGTCAAATAATAAAGTTAAGAATGTCTGAGAGAAGCTTTGGATAATTGTAAGACAGTATGTCAATAATATTTTTACTGTAAGATTGCAAAGCTTTATGAACAAAACAATTAATAAGGTACGTGTTCTGCCTGGAAAGATACATGCAACTTTATTTCATAAATGCAAATTATACTTTTTAACCTCTTTTATTTTATTTTATTTTATTTCTTATTGGATTTTATTTTATTTCTTTATTTACATTTCAAATGTTATCCCTTTTCCGTGTTTCCCCCTCCTGGAAAAATCCCTATTCCCTCCCCCCCTCTCCCTGCTTCTATAAGCGTGCTCCCCCAACTACCCACCCACTACTGCCTCCCTGCCTTCGATTCCCCTACACTGGGGCAGCTAGTGAGCCTTCATAGGACCAAGGACCTCTCCTCGCATTGATGCCTGACAAGGCTGTCCTCTGCTATATATGTGGCTGGAGCCATGTGTACTCCTTGTTTGATGGCTTAGTCCCTGGGAGCTCTGGGGTTGGGTTGGGGGGAAGGGGTGGGTTCTAGTTGGTTGATGTTGTTCTTCGTAGGGGGTTGCAAACCCCTTCAGTTCCTTCAGTCCCTTCTATAACTCCTCCATTGGGGACCCCTCATTCAAATTATACTTTTTAAGGAGGACTTCTTTTGAAAACTGAGCATCTCCCACAAGTGTTTTATTTTCCAACATTTCTTACCACACCAGCCCTTCCATTTTCCTGATTATCTCTTCCATAAGTGCATGCTTTCTCTATGTGGGTATCATTCCTGGATACACTTAACCATTTTTGCTTTTGTCTTCTATTGTTACATATACCAGAAACCATGCATTGTCTTTTCCCTTTCCTTTATATAACTTAGTGTTATTTACCCAAACATTTACTTCCGAGAGGATCTCATTTGGTTTTCAAGTTAATTTTTTTATTAATTCTATTTAAATGTTCTAAAAGTTCTCTCTGTATAATTTTAAAACATTACTGGATTTCTATTTTGTTGTTTTACTTACCATTATGAAAATATTCCATAATGCATTAAGAGGACGCAAGGATTTGTTTAAAAAGTAATCTTCCAAGTTTACTTTTGTGTTTACTTACAACTGCTCTTGAGAAGCATGTGATCAAAATGAAACACATGTACCCTACATGTGTTGCAGTAATGACATTGTCCAGAATAAGCACACACCCCTAGAAGCTGAATAAAATGCATATTATTTATTCAGAGCTTGGTTCTAAGAAGGTTTTCTATTATATGTTTATGTTCATGAATAACTTACATTTTATATTTAAATCTTCATTGATATTTCCAGTCACTCCTGGAAAAGCTTTATTAAGAAAAAATGTATGAAAATTTCTAATTAGAAATATTTGGAATAGGTAAAACTAAAATATATAAAGAACACATAATTTTACTAATTAAATAGTTGCTGCAAAATGAGGAGTGCTTCTTCAAATGATATTAAATTACTGATATTAAAATTAAAAAGATCTGTAAACAAAATAAGAAACAACTACTTTAAAATCTATAATTTAGAAGAACAATTAACAGTTTAGAAGAGCAATCAGGACTCATCTATCACTGGGTGATTAAAATAAAATTATCTAACAGATCATTACCTGTCTCAGAGTCATATGAGGAACTCGGAGTGTGAACCACCTTTTTAATGCATCCACATACCAGAAATTAGCATCCGTCAGTGTTTGTTATCTACTTTACATTTTTAGGTCACAAAATCAACTTCAACTGGGTAGGAAAATCATTTTCTCTGTAATTTTCAAAGTTATATTTTTCAGCCAATTTACAGAAGGGCAGAGAGAATGAAGTTACCATGTACACGGTTTCTATGTAAGGATAAATTACTTGCAATTAAAAAAAAATAAAGGCACCCTCCCATTAATCATCACATCATCTATCAGAATGGAACGAAATCACACCCTCCTTTATCATAAAGGATGCTAACTGAACAGAGGCAGGAAAATTCTTATTCAACCTAAAATCCATTCCTCAAACCCCAATTGTAATTGATAAATGGTGACATGTCTATTTACAAAATTATTTAGAAGACTCTAAGTTACTGGACGTTCATGTGTGTGCATGTGGGCAGGGAGTGCTCCTTACTCTTCTGTCCTGTTTCTCCCAGTTTTAGCCTGTCCTAAAGTGGCTATGGAATCTGTTTTGATGTATAACTCTCTTGGCCTCTCCTATCTCAGATAAATACAAAAATTATTTGGTCCCAATAAAACATCAAGGCAGTTACAAAGGACTTTCTTTTCTCTTCGTCCCACAATCAGCAAGCACACTAGAGCCCATGGAGAGTCCTTCACAGTCTAAAGGAGACACAAGACCAGAAGCTCACTGGAATTGTACGCCCTTACTCAATTTTGGCTGTCCTACAGGAAGCTCATTTCCCACCCTCTAACTGTCCAGTGGAACTACCAAAACGTTCATTTCCAAAGCTGGGTGATAGGATTCCATTCTCAGTCACGTGTCCTCCTCTGCACGTCACGTCACACTTTGTACGAGAAGCATCCCCAGCTCATTCAACTGCCTCTAATGTCCTACCGAAAAATGCTACAACACCCGACTGCGTGCAAAGGTCACAGCACGGGGTCCTGCCTGAAGTGGTTAGGGAAAACAACCAAGCTAATGTTCCTGAGGGGCTGTTTCATTATCTAAGTACATGGTTATCACCGATAGACTAGGTTGAGAATTTTTTGGTTCAAACAAAATTTGCCTCAGAGATGACATCATCCGCATACATCAAATTCAGATCTATTTCACTAATTATGACTCAGTTTACATTTCATTTGCTTCCTTTTAATTTAATTTAATTTTTTTTCTACCTGAGGGATTGGTAATGCGCTTTCATTCTGTATCACATGGATAATGGCACCAGATGCCATTATGACATGATTCACTCTTTTAACCTAGTAAACCTTAAAAAATACATATGTTGGAAACAAGTGTGCACTTCAGGTTGAGCATGCTTCATTAGTTAATTATACTAAAATTAAAAGGAATATATCTCATATATTTTTAATTTTTAGAAACATGTCCTGATGTTTAAAATGGTTGAGTTTGTAAATTTAAGGTTTTTTTTTATTTTTTTGCCTAATTTTAAAAAAAAAAATCTTGTAGTCTATATGCCAAAAATGACATAATGCAAACAATAATCAAGCATAAATATATTTTTTGAAATATTGTAGCTATAAATTGTGATATCTGGTTTAATTTTCTTTAGAAGTTAAGTGAAATAAAGTGAACTTCAGTTTTTAGATGTATGAATTGTGTCAATACTGAATTCTTTACAAATGTTTTTAGCTAAAATCTAGCACTTTTGGGGTTACCCTGCACTGTACTGTTTGTCTCTGTCTATTTTCTGGTTGAACTCAACTGATGTCTATGCATTTTTCCATAAAAGGATATGAAAAATCCCGAAGCTTAAACAACATAGCGGGCTTGGCAGGCAATGCGCTAAGACTCTCTCCAGTAACATCCCCCTACAACTCTCCGTGTCCTCTGAGGCGCTCTCGGTCTCCCATCCCATCTATCTTGTAAACCAAACTGCATCCATCGGCTAAATTCTATCAATACAACTAACTACTGTTTACCTTGTAATGGAAACCACTGTAGAGATTCTCCAGGCTCCATTAGTAACAGTGTAGATCCTGCATGATATTACTATTTGAAGTCAGAAATGCTACTTGAGTAGCTAAAACATCTTATCCTGGCTTTAAAGATGATCTAAAGTAGTACTACAACTCACTACAAATTGCCCCAGTTTCCTTTCGCAATACAGTGACCAATAGTGTCAGATATTGGCCAGTAAACTAATGTATAACCATATCTTCAGGGAGATATACTTTAATAGCGTGCTTCTAAATGCCAACCACTTCATTGGACCTTCATTTCTTGTGACTTCAAACCATTCTGAAGATGTCTGGGATCCTATCTAGATCGAATAGAACATGATTTTGGTCAGCTCCTTTGCATGGGCCATCTTGTCTGTATCACCTGAATACAATGTTGTAGACTCCTGGGACTGGATGGCTCAGGATACATGTACTGGCTTCAGACCATCCTGCAAATTCGAAAGCACTGGGAGCCTGTTCTGCATGTTGAATTGTGGGTCAGGGAGGGGCGCCTTTCTCCTTGCTATTCCCCACCCCTTCTTTGAAAGAAGTATTTACTTTAAATACCTTAATTTCTCAATTGATTTATTTTTTCTTAACAACAAAAACAAATGCTGTATTGGTGTTCTGAATGTTTTTGGTTGTTTGTACACACAGATAACTGCAAAGAGGTTGTCATTACTGGTTACACGCAAGCCGAGGCCAGATCTCTTACTTAATGACTTGGGGAAGGCACAAAACATGAAAGAAAGGTAACGGCTAACCAGGCTTGCATCGTTTAGCCAAGAATCGCTGCTTGGTACTAGAGCCATTTCCTCCCTATAAGTCCTAGAATCTGTCATTATTTTCAGAGGTAGAGTGCCAAATATTACCCAAAGCTTTTGTCTTTTTTTTTTCTTGCCTCTTAATTTTTATTTATTATTTCGTGTGGACATTAAAAGTTACTGGTGTTCACCGGAGGCTTTTTTGACTAGCCTTAAAATTTGCATCAAAGGACTAACCAGAATTTTCAGGCTGTGTTTAATCAGGTGCTTCGTCCCGTGTGGTGTCACCATCTGTTTGTCTTAGCTGCCTGTCTTAAGTGTATAAGCTATCTGTCTCCATAGAGGGTAGACGTGCACTGATCGTCTCTTTAAACTTAGTACCGACCTCCCTACCTCCCGCCCATGTCTGTTTTGCTATTTGGAGCAGCCTCTCTGCTTTGTATGTAAAACTAATGATGCTCTGTAGACTACCTAAATTAATAGGCACTGTGAATATCTTTTTCATGAGCAGGACCGAAGCAGCAATTTCACCATAGTTCTCTGTTGCCTATTGCAGTGCTGGTTTCTGCTACTTAGCAATCAGCACTCACCATATGTTCCAGGAAACATCTCTAGATAGAGTCTTTTTTTTTTTTTTTTCAGTCTGGAGGGAAGATAGTTTGTTTACACATCCCTACCAAATGCCATCGCAATAGGGTATCTGATATTTCGGGGTATGCAAGGGAAGGAAAATGCCATAATATAATCGCTGCACAGTCTATTACTTTCAATGAATTGATCATTAAGAGTGTTGATGAATTCCTGATTCTCGTGTTTATTTTTGCTAGAAAGGCAATCGTCACTTGTGTTATTGGATAGAGACATGTGTTAGTCTCCATTCCTAAGCCCTAGAGCATGAGCTGCATGTCAAAGATCTTGTACAGCAATGCATTTACCCAGACGTAAATATTTGAAATTTAGAGAAACCGCGATTCTTTTGATAACACCATTCGTAGAATGCTATAAATACTCAGAAATTTACGGTAAGGAATTAATACACTGTCTGGTGCTGCTGTTATTGACTGCAGTGTTGTACAGAATTTATCATGGATTTTTGACTGCCGAAAAAAGGACATTGAGATTTAGCCATTCCAAGGATTGTACTGGAAGCTTCTGCTACCGAATGTGACCCGATGTGACCAGTTTGTATTCAGAAGAGGTCCCGCATCTTATGAGGCATTTAAAGCTTATAAAGGGACGGTGGCTGGAACTGAAGTGGTGCTCACCATGTAGAATGTTCTGCTTGCCGACAGACCAGAGTCCACGAAACAACTGTAAATACCAACGTGTGCATGGGTCCACCCCCTCACAGTCTCATAGCACAGGGAACCACATTCACGGTCAGCATCTGTGACACATCAAGGAATTCCTGCAAGGCTCTGAATGGCTCCTCTCGGGGTCCTGGTGGCTTTGCTGTGAATTACAGAGGGCAGTAAATCCAATGTAGTATAGGTCTGTTTTCATTTCTATCTGTACACTACGTGTTGGATCTACAAACACTGATTGCCTCATTTCCTTGCAAACCATTTATATATCAGCTTGTCAACTATGTTGTGAACGTCTAGCATCTCCGTATAAATCGAATCATTTCTTAGTCATGTATTCATTTAGCTCTGGAACACTGTTACTATCTAGAAGAAAGTCATCAACAGTATCATAGTTTAAGTCTTTTGTCCTTGTTACCTCAACTATAAATATTAAAGTATAAATTCTGGCAATGAGAATATTTTTTTATTAAATGATCAAGGAAGATGTCAGTATATAGTAGAATATTATCAAATTATATCCCAAAATGTCTATTTTGCATAAAAGAGATATTCTTCAACCAATTCCTTTTTTTTTTTGTGAGCTTTGTGGCTAATGAAGTATGTATTTGTCTTTATCACTGCTGTAGTTGAAACTGTATAAGAACTTTTCATCTTGCTTAATCAATATTTCCAGAATATATTAGTTCCCCTGGGATTCTGAATATACTATATAGCCTAACTATAAACCCCTGTATCGTGTACCTTTTGTGACCATCTCAAGGTGCATGCCTAACCTTTGTCATAAGCCAATGGACATGTTACTAACAGAAATGAAGAATAAAAGTCAACTGATCTGGGGATAAACTTGAATCCGATCTGATTAAATGATTCATACCTTTCTCTGGTGTCCTTTCTTTGTGTGTTATGATTCCAATGGCTTTGCTAATTGTTATGCTTCATGGTTCCACCACATACATACATACACATACACATACATATACATATACTGTAACTGCCTGCAGTTACATTGAACCCATTACCTGGAAGGGAAGCTGGGGATGTGTGGGAAGGTGGCGAAAAGAGATGGAGACGAAGAAAACAGTTGCTGTTCAAGGTCTCAAGGTTTAATGGAGGACTCCAAATATATAGGCAGGGGAAAACCCTTCCCCCAAAGGCTGGAAACTTCTCCACAGAATGGTTCGATTGCTCTGCAGGTGGCTAGTGTTTCTCAGGAAACTGCAGGTCCTTGAAGAACAATAGGCTTCACCTTGGTCTGAGCACTCCACCCTAGGTGGAGGGGATTATGGCTAAGAAAGGAGTTCCTGCTCAAAGGCTGGGAGAGGAACTTCACATTGGTCAATGTCAAGTTCCTGCCAGGTGGCTTGGCACCCCAATAAGGCTCTCTACAATGTACACATATACATACATATATGTGGGAAGTTGGGAATGAAGGTCTTTTAAAGGTACTGAAGCTCTCATTTTCACTCAGATCTTTGAAACATAGCCTGTTTTCTTTTTCATTAGGTTTTCTTGCCTTCTCTGTCTCAATTTCTCTTATGACCAACTATAGAATTACTTATTGCTATGATACTGAGTGTTCATAGGCAATTGTATGATTAATACAAAAGTTTCACTTATATTTCTGATTTGCCTCAGTAGTTGGGTCAGGGGATACTTGTGTTTTAATTTCATTAGCAGTGCAATTCAGGACCTGGGTGGCACAACTGTTCATTTACATTTTTTGCCACAATTGTCCTTCCTATGTTTTAATTATTTACTGAACCTCTTGGTGGACATTCTACTTTAAAACATGCCTTCTGTCTTTGGATCTGTTTCCTACACATGACGAACATAGCTGGAATTCCAGCCAGACTGCAGGGTTATGAGTAAACTTACCATACACAATTCTTTAACACCATCCAATGGTTGGAGAGAAGAGGAAAGAAAAAAAAATATTGAGGCAGAAAAGAATGTGGGCAAATACAACCCCCTCTTTTAATAATGTATTAATCAGCATGTGAGTTTCTGTCCCTCAAGTTGTTCAGTGTAATGATGATGAGAATATTAAGATGCTTAGCCTAGCAAATGGGGGGTTTTGCAAGTAGAATTACCTGCAAATGTTATTAATAATAATATTCAGAGGAAAGATTTGCTGTGAATAAAGAGAAAGCATGCACTTCTATCAATAGTAATTATCACCAGTTCTTGCACCTGACAAATACAGAAGTAGATGCTCACAGCCAGCCATTGAACTGAGTACAGGGTCCCCAATGGGGGAGCTAGAGAAAGGACCCAAGGAGCTGAAGGGGTTTGCAGCCCCATAGGAGGAGCAACAATATGAACCAACCAGCACCCTCAGAGCTCATGTATAACCAGAGTACACATGGAGGAACACATGGCTCCAGCAGCGTATGTAGCAGAGAATGACCTTGTTGGACATCAATGAGAGGAGAGACTCTTGGTCCTGTGAAGGCTCAATGCTCCAGTGTAGGGGGATGCCAGAACAGGGAAGGGGGAGTAGATGGGTTGGTAAGGAGGGGGAGAGGGGGATGGGAAAGGGGGTTTTGAGAGGGAAAATGAGGAAGGATAACATTTGAAATGTGAATAAAGAAAATATCTAATAAAAAACAGGAAGAAGACATCACGAGTAAAGAATAATGATATTCATTTTATTTTTACAATGAATCACAAGTGGGGGATAGTGAGAGGCCTCAGAGGGGAAAGGTCCTTTTCATCAGGACTAGTAATCTGAGCTTAAACTTTAGGACCTACCAAGTCGAAGGGGAACTGACTCTCACTGGATGTTTACTGACCTTCATACACACACTGTGACACATACATGTATAAGTAAAATATTAAAATAAGGAAATGATCAGACTGACTGAGGTATAGTTTTGGAGGAACTTATAAAGACTCTCAAGAATTTACACTCTGCTTGAAAACATTTTTACTTATGAATCAATTTAAATATTGAAATCCTTAGGAGTTAAATTTTATTGCAATGTGTCACTTGAAAACTTCCAATTTTCACTGCCGAAGTGAAGTTTTAACATGTAAATATTATTAAATGACAGACTTGTACTAATATTCTCTTTGTGGCATCAGTGAGCTTAATATTGATATAAAATCCCACCTCATACTTCCTAAACTACTTTTGCTTAGATATATATTTTCATTGTTTTCTACAACCAATGGGTGAGTCAGTATTATCACATTTATTTTGTCATTACATCATCAGGTGAAAGTGACCAATGACAGAATATGTGATTTGAACATTACATTAGTATTTTCAAAGTATAAGGGTACCTCCACTCAGAATTACAGAAAACCTAGCATGCATTATAAAAAAATATAATTTGTATTATTCTGCAGCAGAAGGCACAGAATTCTTCTGGTTCTTTATGTGCATGTACAGATGCCCCCTACCACTAGACAGCCCATGTGCTTCAGTTGGGGGAGTCTGGGACCACACAGTGACATTGCCACATAATGTCCATAATTCATACTGGAGTTCATCATAGGTACTGGACATTCTATTGTCATATGTATGCATCATATGTAAATATGTTGTGCTCTGTATGTGGTACCACACAGAACTATTTCATAGCCTGAAGATCTTGTGCTTGGTCAATTCAGTTTTTCAGGGAAGCTCCTTTCATGTACTTATATATGCTAAAAGTCACTTTGTATCTTTTTGTGACTTGATATACTGCCTAGCTTCTTGTGACTGTGACACAAACTAAAGTCCCCTGGAAAGAGGGAAGCTCAGTTCAGGAAATGCCTCCCTCATATAGAGCTGTTGGCACATCTCTGAGGACTGTATTTTTATTAAAGATTGATATAGGATAGACTATACGGCTGTAGGCGAAGTCACCACTGGAAAGATGGTCCTGGGCTCTCTAAGGACACAGGCGTAGGAAGCGAGTGAGCAGCACCCTCCATGGCCTCTGCTCCAGTTCCTGTCTGCAACTTCTCTCTGGAATGCACCTCTGAAGCATTATGAAGGAAACTTTTTCTCTTCTACACTGGTTTCGGTGAGTATTTTCTCACAGCAACAGAGAAGCAAAGTAAGGCATGTGAAAACTCATTTCTTTTTAGTATACCACTCTTTGTATATACCACAGCTTCTTCACATGTTAGAGGAGGCTGCAATAGTCAGCCATGTCCAGGGAAACACTAACAACAGAACACACTCATATAAGCATGCATACACAGACACAGATTCGCACACACACACACACACACTCAGAGAGAGACAGACAGACAGTGAGAGAGAGATAGACAGACAGAGAGAGAGAGACAGACAGACACTCACATACACATAGAGAGATTTATTTTAGGACACTGGCTCATGGAACTATGGAGGCTCAGAATTCTCAGTCTGGTATTTGCATGCTGGAGGTGGTGGTATATTTCCACTGTGAGTCAGAAGGCCTGAAAACTCAGTTTACATCTGAAGACCTAACAATTCAAGAATGGAACTATAGTTCCGGTGCAGCCTTAGGCCTCAGAGCTAGTTGTAAGTGCAGGTAATAGGAGTCCAAGCCAAGGGGCCTGAGAAGACTCATATGGCAGCTCAAACATTCAGTCAGAAGATCAAGCTACCCTTTCTCCACTATTTTATTCCATTCAGGCACTCAACAGATTGGATCATGCCCACCCACATTGGGGAGGGCAATCTGCTCTACTCAGCCTACTGATTTAAATGTTAATCTTTTCCATAAATATCATCAGACACACATCCAGAAATATTGTTTAGTCAGAATGCTGGTCCAGTGAAATGATACATGATGTTTAGAGCTAGAAGCCTGCCCTTTGGGCATGGGATGTAATAGTTCTAGAGAACATTTACTCAGAATATACAAGGCCTTGTATTTGATCCTCAACATTTAGAAACCAAAGCAAACCAAACAGCAACAACGAATCCCCAAATGTTCAACTTATCACTTTTAATCCAGAAGGAAATCTTGAGTTGATACCTATCCTTCAACTAAGGCTGATAATAATATCATGATCCTGACTGACATTATATGATTGGCCCTCCAATTTCCTCTTGCTTCACATCTGAAAACTGAACCAATTATGGATAGAAGTTGTTTAGAAAACAATTGTTTGACTGCTACATATTCTTTTCTTGCAATGATTTACTCACAGTCGATTCACTGAAACTATTTACATAGCATTTACATGATATTCATTACATAATTAATATATAGAATAATTAACATGTGGGTGAATGTGGGCTTCGAGAATGACAATCCTATGTTTTTTAATATAAGAAATTGGAGCATGTGTGGGGTTTGTTTCTGGGTACTGATTTTCTGGACCTAATTCCTCACAGATACCCTGTGAATTCCTGTGTGGCTGACTAAAATATTCCAGTTTCATTTGAAAAATATACATGGACTAAGTTATTCTCCAGAAAGGTGATAAAACCCTCAAGTGTTGATTATTAGTCTCTATACTATCCAACAACTCAAATGCTGTGCTCTAAAATTATCAGTACTTAAATGCTATGCTTATGAAATTAATAATACTTAAATACTATGGTATAAACATATTGCATATTATGAATAATAATGAGGAAGTAAAATTAGAAGACATCAATTATGTCATATTTGCATGTATAAATGTGTAGAAGTGAGGAAAACTCATGACTATCTACACAAATTATTTGGGCATTATACCTGCACCTCTTCTACAACTCAGTCTACATTCCTTCATCAAGAAAGTTATGATTTATCTTGAAGGATGACATGGATCTTCATTCCTTAAAGAGTTACAACATTTGTAATCCTGTAGGACTGAGTAATTAAAGTTAGTCATCAGATACAACAGTAATGAGATGCCCTATGAGGTGTTCAAATAACTTCCCTTGATAATCTGAACAAGCCACCCTGGCTAATATACTAACCCCCTTCTTTGCCATTTGATTAGGAGGAATGAAGAACTCAAAGGGATTGAATATTAGTCTGGGACTCTGACATATTCCATAGACATATTCCATCATATTCCATAGATGTTTCCTCAAGCAGAATATAAGGGGAGATAAGAAAACCGAGACCTTTCTATTAGATCACTAGTATTAGGAATGAGTGATGCTACCAACTCTTTGTCCCCTTGACTCTTGTATCTATGAAACATGGTCCTGAGATAAAACAGGACCTGCTTTGTCTGTGTAGTTTCAGAGTATATAGAGCCTCTTGAGAAGACCTGCAATTTGTTGCTATCCCAACGATGCACACAAAGTGTCATTCATAACCATCATATGGCAGCTGCTTCTGATGTTTGCGGTCATGGCTAGACCAGTGAGTTCTGGGGCATGAGCCCATCGGCAAGCATCCTGTCAGTTCACAGATGTAGTTTAGGTAAGAGTACTGCATTCAAAAATGGTAAATCCATATCCAGATTGCCTGTATGTTTCAGTAAAAATAAAATACTACAGCCACGATGACGTGATTTGTCCAGTATACTCAACACCAGATAGCTGAACATCCTCCCTGAAGAAATGTTACTGCATCAGCAATTAAGTTTTGGAAGCTTGAGCCTCCAACAATGGCTGTACCTAGGTCAGTCTTGATGAGTAGAAATTTGCCTTATTGAACTTGCTGACTTATAACCTAAATCCGTACCACCATAGAATTTTTGTTCTTAATTCCATTGGTCCATGGCATTAGTAAATGGGGGAAAAGACTGATAGTGACATAATGGGTCATTCTATGAACTGATAATAAAAGTATTTTCCTTCTCTTGTTACTGAGCATTTATACTGGGAACAATTGTCCAGTTTTCCTCGTTCAAAATGTGTAATGCATACTTACAGATATCTACCAATTTCCTTGGCACAAGTTTTCCAAACACGTTAGTTCAAAGTTTGTTACTGTCTTGTGAAATTATTTATCATACAGCATATATCATCCTACAGTTACTTGTCTGCCTGTAGTTATTTCCAAGAAAGGAGAAATTAAATAACACTGCGCATTGCGTGCCCATTGAGAAGGTGATGTTTATTCGCTGTTGCATTTAAGAGAAGTCCTAGAAAAGATGCCTCAGTACCACAGCTGTCCACTCTTAAGCTGTGCCAATCCATGATGCTGAATAATCAATAAACCATGCCAAATTTTCTTCTACTCTACAAAATAATAGTAGAAGGCTTCTCATAAGTAACAGTTAGGTGGAGAAAGCATTATAGCAGTCCATTGGCATGTGTGCTACTGCATGTGCTACTTGGCTTTTGGTGCCTGTTGAGCTAAAACTTTATACACCAACTCCATTTATTAGTGAAGCTCAATGCATTTCCAAATTAATAGCGTGGTATGTCAACACTCAATTCTTGCAGGGAGGTAATATTGCATAATGATAGGGTGGCTATATTAGTATTTTCATTTGTTCCTCTGACAAAATGGCGATCAGAACAAATTCAGGGAATAACGGATTTCTTTCAGCACGTGGTTTGAGAAGATACATCTTCTTATGGTATAGAAGGCATGAGGAGGACATGTAAAGTAGTCTGCCAGACCACATCAGCAGTCAGGAATCACAAAGAGATGAATGCTCCTCTGTCTTTTTATTTGGTTTGGAACAATAACACATGGGTTGGTGTCCTCATTCACTGTGGCAGATTTAAGTTTTGGCATAGATATATTTGTATTATATTTGCTTGCAGGGGTCCAGCCTCGACAAGAGTCAGGGGTCATCAAGGACTAGAGATACCTGGGAGGCGAATAAGAGAGCACACAACTGAGGTACAATACTGACAGGCTGGTGCGTTGGTGTGCGAGCCCTTGAACTCAGGAGTCAGGGTGCTCACCTAGACTTGATTCAATCCCAGTCTTTAATTGAAACCATACAAGGAAATTGGGTTACAAGATTCATGGGGTGGGGTGGATAAATGCTTCTCTATTTTTCTGTGACAACATTTTCTTGTGACACAAAATAATACAGATTTAGAACAGAAAAACGGGGACTATACAATCTCAGACATAAAAGTTTTATAGCAAGCACATTTTTTTTTTATATCTCGTGACCACCAGTCTCTGGTGATATCGGGAGCAGCCGTATTACAGTTACAAAGACAGTATCTTTCAGACATATGTGAGAAAATAAAGGGACAAATATGAAAACATACTGCTGACCCTGCAGTCTTTATAATTTTTAGACTCCATCTGCCTATCTACAAAAACATCCTCACCCAGTCTGTATGGAGAATTCCTGGAGTGGGGGTGGGGAGGGGGAGGTGCGCCAGAATCATCCCTGAACCCAAGGAACCCAATGCTGACTTTCTGGGAAATATCTGTATATTACTCCATCCACAATTTTATAATAAAAATATCCTATTTCCATTATACAGAATTGAGACTAACCCTGGGGGAACAGCTGCAGAATCATTCATCTCTGCCTGCGACTCTAGGTTACCTTCATTTCCACCTGAACGAGTGACTGTAGCATACATTTGTCTTGGATTCATGAACAGACTTCACTTTAATATTATTGGTAACATCTAATTTCTGGCTATCACGTGAACTCCTACTAGATCTTGCCAGATCACTAAATACAGGTTTAATCAAGGAAGGAAGAAAAAAAAAGAAAGAGCAAGTAAAGAAAACGATAAGTACTAAGGACAATTGCAGAAATGACACGACAAGTTCCTTGCACCAAAGAAACTGGCCTTGGGGCCTCTCAGTACTCATACTGGGGCTCACAAGAGGCCATTGCCTCGTGGTCTTTAACACAGCACTCTCCACCCCCACATGTCCTTCTTAAAGTCCTCTATCATCATCATGAGATGGGATTTTAGATCAGAATCTTGCTTTTTAGTGTGAGGGGAGGGCCTTGGTCCAGTGGAGGCTCAGTATACCAGCGTAGAGTAATGCTAGGGCAATAAGGCAGGAGTGGATGGGTGAGTATAGCAGGGTGGGAGGGGAAATAGGATAGGAGGTTTGTGGAGAGGAAACTGGGGAAGGGGATAGCATTTGAAATGTAAATAAAAAATAACCAATAAAAACAAAATTATCACAAATATGGTATGTAGTGAGTGCTTAGTTTCTGTATGCTGCAAAACAGGCTAAGACTGAATTATTTAACGGAGAATTCTTCTCTGCATAGTATGGCACATGTTTTACCCCAAAATGCCAAGAGTTCTTGCTGAGATTTGTCTATGGTTACTTCCAGCTTCCAAAAGGCCTCCTTAGAGGTCACTATCAGGCACAATCATGTCTGTTCTGTTGTAACACCCATCTGTCTTCGTAGCTTGCACAGTAGCCTCGACTTGCTGTGCTTTGGGATGCCTTTCACTAGGTCCCACATAAGAATAGCCGGCTTATG
The DNA here is from genome assembly GCF_947179515.1 of Apodemus sylvaticus. Taxonomy (NCBI): domain Eukaryota; kingdom Metazoa; phylum Chordata; class Mammalia; order Rodentia; family Muridae; genus Apodemus; species Apodemus sylvaticus. The sequence goes on along the minus strand of NC_067491.1, from coordinate 21,854,251 downwards.
GATCATGCAGCACATGAAGAATAAGACACTCACATCAGTTTTATGCTGCCTCAGAGAGATTTATTAGGTGCCGTGACTCGTTTTTCTTTGTGGGGGAGGGGGCAGATATAACAAGATATATTTCACCTTGGAAGGAATATCCTTACCACAGAACCTCTAGAATTGACTTAAGTTTTATTGGATATACTTTATCAATAACTCCAGTGTAGTAGCTACTCCTGCTTACTAGATCAAATTGAATAATATTATTAACTTTAAGAACAGAAGTGATATCTTGCAGAAAAGAAAGCTAATTAAGTTTATGACAAGTTATGGTAAACTTCTTGGAATCTGGGACCCTCCTGAGGTGAAGGCACATTGCTGGCCTTGCCAGGAGAAGGAGAACTGATGTTAGTGGGAGCAGTGGTGGATATTCGTCAGAAAACAGCTGAATTCCAGATGTGTCAATTTGCTCAAACAAAAGAAAAACAAATTGTTGAGAGCACTCTCACCAATTATAATAATCCCTGATTATTTTATAAGAATATTTTTATAAGAATATTTTATAAGAATCCCTGATGAAGTTTATAAGAATTCATTGTCATTTTTCAAGACTGATATTTTCATAGAATAAAAGAGGCTAATTGAATGGAAAAGGTACGGAATACCCAAGAACTCAAAAAGGTCCACAGAACTCCAAAAGGTCAACAAGCTGAAGGGCCCAACTGAGGACACCTCAGCCCCACTTGGGAGGGAGAAGAAAACAATCACAAGTGGGGAGGCAGGGAGGGACCTGGGAGGGAAAGTGGACCAGGGTAGGGTGGGGGAAGAGGGGAACCTGATCTGGTATTGTGTGTGTGTGTGTGTGTGTGTGTGTGTATGTGTGTGTGAAAGGACTGCTGAAGCCCTGAGGGCCAGCAGAAAGAATGGAAACAGACAACCTTAGGATGTAGGAGGTTTTGGGGGGGACCCTCCAGAATATACCAGAGAACTGGGAGCCGAAAGATTCTCAGTACTCAAAGGGAGGGATCTTAGATGAAATGCCAGTAGGGAGAGGGAACTTGTAGAGCCCACCTCCAGCAGGAAGACAGGGCATCAAATGAGGGAGGGGGTTGCCATCCCACAGTCAAAACTCTCAGCCATAATTGTTCCTGTCTGAAAGAACTATAGGGAAGGAAATGGAGAGGAGCCCAAGGAAAAGAAGATCCAGTGACAGGCCCAAAGTGGAACCCAGCTCAAGGGGAGGTCCCAAGGCCTGACACTATTACTGAGACTATGGAGCACTCACAAAAAGGGACCTATCATGACTGCCCTCCAAAACACCCAACAAGCAGCTGATATTTGCACCCAACCAATGGACAGAAGCTGCTGACCCCTGTGGCTGACTTGGGGAAAAGCTGGAAGAAGCTGAGGAGGAGGGTGACCTTGTAGGAGGATCAGCAGTCTCAATTTATTTGGACCCCCAAGATATATCAAACACTGGACCACCAACCAGGCAGCATACACCAGCTGATATGAGGCCCCCAACACATATACAACTGAGAACTGCCAGGTCTGGGTTCAATCAGAGATGATACTCCTAGGGAGATTAGAGGTCAGGTGAGGTGGGAAGTGGGGGGTGGGGACATCCTCCTGGAGACAAAGGGTAAGGAGGATGTATGGGATGTGGAACAGTTGGAAGGTGGATCGGGGTGGGGTAGGGGTGGAAATAAAATCTGGAGTGTAAAATATTTTTAATTAATTAATTATTAATGAAAATAAAGAGAATATTCCATATATTTTTATGTGTTAAATTTTTGAAGTTACAATACAATTACATAATTCCTTCTTTCCCTTCCTCCCAGCTCGTCCATGTATACCCCCTTGCTCACTTTCAAATCCATGGCCTCTTTTTCTTAATTGTTGTTTCACATACACATGTATACATGTGTGTGTATATATATATATATATATATATATATATATATATATACACACATGTTATACAATGTGTATACATATATATATGTGTATATGCATGCCTATACACATATATGAAAAATACACTATATTTTGATATTATTTTAATAAATGTTTTATATAACATATATACTATCAACACCAATCAGAGAAATCTCTTCAGAAACTGAGCCCTTGTTTTATTAACAGTTCTAATGGTTTCTGATTTTTCTCACCCCGATAGTTCCCACTTCACATGTCATGAAATAAATGCAGGGATTCTGTTAGATGCTGAATATATTTATCTGAATGATGAGAATTCCCCAGGGACCACTGGAAGACAGACCTGTGCCAAAAATGTCAATTGTCTGACTTCCATAAACCCCTAATTTGACTGGTAAACAGTGCCACTGTGTATCTCCTGGAATAAGTTGGCTCTAAGTGTTAGAAATTACGAATATGGGTGTATGTACATTTATGTGCAGTTTTGTGTGCACATATACACCTCTGGACCATATGCCCTGAGGGTGTTTGTGTCATACTGTTTTGGGTGCATACTTTGTGGCCAAGAATGAACTTAGGGCTTCCTGTATATGAACATATATTCTACCACTGACCTACATCTTCAGACAACACAACCATTTTTAAATTACCATTTCCTTACCAAAATCGCACAACTATAGTTTCCTCTAATTCATTGTCTGCAGTGGGAAATTATGTACCATTATTGTGGGTCAGCATTTTAAACTATGTCACTTTGAGTTGAAGCTATAAATTTATTGGATTATTAGCTAAAATCAGATGCTTTCTCTTTAAAAATAATCTTCTAAATCAATACACAGTAAAATGGTAATAGGAATTAATAAGACAAAACTATAACTTTTCTATTTCAAAGACCATGTTTGCCTTTTCTTTTAAGCATAGCTGTCTTACCCCTGAAAGTTACTCACAGAAGGGAACTAACAGTTAAACGAATATATAAAAAAATTAAAATTAAACTTAAAAGATTTAGTAATATCAATATATTTTGTTAGGAACTCCTAACATTAGCTCTATCAAAACTACTTTCTTAGAATTAAATTTTTATATTCTTTTTAATACTTTTATGTGTATGATAAAATACTGTATCATTGGCTGTATACTGTATACTTAGGCAGCAATGAATGATCAATGATGTTTAGATTCAAAATATAAAAATGTAATGTGATTACAGTCTTTGGAAGTCTATTTTTGAATGAGAGTTGGGAAATGAGAGATACACAGAAAGAAAGAAAAGTGGCAGACTTAAGGAGCAGACACAACACCACCTGAAGCCACATTATTTAGTGTGAGCAAACAAGATAAGCTGGGAATAAAACAATAATTTCACAATTCTGTTTAGCAAAGCACCTTAGAATAAATTCAGTATTAAAAAGACTGGAGATGTTTTCCATGTTAATGCATAACAGGGAGACAGGAGAAGAGAGTAACATTTTATCTGTCTGTCAGTCCGTCAGTCCGCCCGCCCATCCATCCATCCATCCATCCATCCATCCATCCATCCATCCATCCATCCATCTATCTATCTATCTATCTATCTATCTATCTATCTATCTATCTATCTATCTATCTATCTATCTACTTTATATTCCCAACATTGCAAATGTTGATAAATTTCTCCTAAACACTTTGCTATTCTCATTAGTTTTGACAAAGAAACTTGCCTTTTGTATGTAACGTTTCTTAACAATTCTATTTTGTATGCTTTCAACATCAACTCTTAACATTTAAAATATAACTGCTATTCCTACCTAAAATATATTTACCCAGATTTACTTTTTATCTCATTTACTATTTTCAATTCCAATTTTAATTTTTTCTTCTTTTTCTGTTTTTTTTTTATGATTTATTATTATATGTAACTACACTGTAGCTGTCTTCAGACACACCAGAGCAGGGTGTCAGATCTCATTACAGATGGCTGCGAGCCACCATGTGGTTGCTGGGATTTGAACTCAGTACGTTTGGAAGAGCTCTTAACTGCTGAGCCATCTCTTCAGCCCAATTTTTTTCTCGGATAATTTTTTAATTTACATTTCAAATGTTATCCCCTTTCCCAGCCCCCCTCCCCTAAACCCCCTATCCCACCTCACCTCCCTTGGTTCTGTGAGGTTTTTCCCCACCCACCCACCCACTCCTGTCTCCCAGCCCTCAAATTCCCTTGCACTGGGCATGGAGTCTTCCCAGGACCAAGAGCCTCTCCTCCCATTGATGTCAGACAAGGCCACCCTCTACTACATGTGCGGCTGGAGCCGTTGGCTGCACCTTGTGTACTCTTTGTTTGGTGGATAAGTCCTTGGGAGCTCTGGGGTAGGGGGGTCTGATTGGTTGATGTTGTTCTTCCTATGAGGTTGCAAATCTCTTCAGCTTCTTCACTCCTTTCGCTAACTCCTCCACTTACTAGAAGAACAAAAATGTTGTCACGGACTTGAATTTTTACATGGGAAAACCAAAGCTGAACTCAGTTTGAATTGTGTTTTAAACAAACAAACAAACAAACAAACAAACAAACAAACAAACAAGAAAGCCCTGAGATTTAGTCAGGACCTGACCACTAATCTCTAAGTGGACTTTACTAATCTGGAACATGGGCATTTCTCTTAAACCAATCAAATGACTTGTTAGGCTTCCCGTAGCACCATATAGACACCTCCCTGATGGCCTCCGTTTGAACCTTGAATAGCATTCAAGATGTATATAACAAGTAGCTGTTGAGCTGAGTGGTGAGTTACTCAGTCTGATTTTTCTGAAATTTTCTGAAATTTATAGCTTGCTGTCCTCTGGTTATTTATCTATAAGCCTCAGAAAGAAAGAATAAAAAAAAAATCCACAAATTGTTTACACTGTATCCAGCCAAAGCATTTGATCACTCGACTCTTTACCTACCTAGGGTCAAGTGTGGACTCATTCTTAATTTCATTTCTTCCTTTTTTTCCCTCCTCATCGGCAGGACTTAATGAAATGTCTTGAATATAGTAATCACAGCTTTTACTACCCATCATTTGATCTCTTGATCCCCCTTTTATGTTTTATTGGACTCTCGAATCCATTAATACCAGTGTAATGTAATTCATTTTGCCACTGATTGTATGACTACTATTTTTAAAGACATCTCATATAGTTCATTAACAATTATCTCCAGTAATGCCAGAGTTAGTTCCCAAGGCCAGAAATCACATTCCTGGTGCCCCCTAGTGCCACCTCTGCCAGCTAACTCAAGGAATTGATTTTTTGCTACATCTTGTGGTTCTAACCATGGCACAGAAATTGGGTTTTAGAGTTAAAGTATATTTAAGTTGAGATTTTGCTTCTATTCTTTCCCTAGCTATATGACTTTGGGACAGTAGTTTGAACTATAGATTTTATAAAAATTGGTATGCTGGTGAAACTAACACTTTATAATTTGACATGTGCTCTAGATAAGATGATATAAATGGCATATGTAGTAAGGTAATCTCAGTGATTCTGCTTAACAAATGCAAACTTATGTGATTATTATTATTATTATGCTACCATGGGTATTTTTAATTTTTACAAATGGTTCTTATAGCCTAGCCACTAGTTTTTCCTTTTAATTGATTTCATTTGTAGTGTGTGCCATGGAGCAGCATTTTAAGATGAGTCTCTGCATACATTTACAAATGTGTTTAAAAATAATCTATTTTCTTTGAAATTCATTCTCTTATCTCCATGAGCATATTTTCACATGCCTTTTGTTGTTGGCTGACTGTAGGGATAAATATATATTCTAAAACTGAATAGAAATTGACAGAGTCTGTTTAGTCATTTAAAGATTTGATAACATTGCTGTATTCCTGAAGCATATACAAACATCCCCTTTAAATCCCCAGACGGAAGCTACAGGCGCGAAGTAGATGCATGAGCCTGCAGATTAGCTAGGGTATCTCTGTTAGGAAACACACCTATTTTCTCCCCCACCCCAGTTTTCCCTTTTCTATATATTACCCTTAAGAAAGATGCAATTTAGGGTTCAAAGAGCATTTCAGTAAATTTATTTGATCTTTCTAAAGGAATTAAGGGTAAAGAAAATGCTTGAAAAAGAAAGACTAGGTTCACCTTCTTTAGGGATGGGAAAGACTTTCTAGGACTGAGAAGGGAAAAGATATTTAAGGGATGGTGATAATTACAAGAATCACATCCAAAGTTAAGAATGTTTGTCCACCATTAATTCGTATATTGAAAATTTTTATTAATAGTTGAAAATTTCCATTAATATAATGGTTTTAGTAAGGAATAGTTTTCAAAGTGATTAAATCACAAGTACAAGTAACTTACAAATGACACATCATAAAAGGGTAAAGAGAATTGCCTTCTCTGTTCGATGATATGGGGATATCACTTCAAAGCATCAACTACAAAAGTCAGCCTTTTGAACCTGGACATCAATGCATTCAGAACTATAGCAAGCATATTTCCCTTGTCGAGCACTACCAACATAACCGAGGTGTTTCTTTTTAGCAACCGAACCGAGCTAATGCAGGAGTCAGCCATACTCACGGTGATCATGACCACTCAGGACACAGCACTGCCAAAGGAAGTGACTGCATGGTGAACAATTCTAAATAGTAAGGCGACCACACCACAAGAAGTTCCTATTACCAGGCTGGTGTTTCAGTTAGAGGGCATTTCCAATGGAAGACAGAATGACAAAATACATGTGTGCTCTGTTTTTCATCCAATTGTCCTCTGTGAGCTCTTGTGCAGAAGGCTTGTAGTGTTAAGAGATGGCAACTTGGTGGCCATTGGATGGTGAAGAGTATGATGTCACTAATGACTTAGTCACAAGTGGATTCTCAGCTTCACAGGCTAGCTGGAGTTGGTGTAAACTAGGCTTGGAACAATCACATTGCTCGTAACATGACTTCAAAGGCTGCGTTTTCTCCATGGACACTCTCTTTCTGTCTCTGTCTCTGTCTCTGTCTCTCCTCTTTGTCTCTATTTCTGTCTCTGTTTCTTTCTGTCTTTCTGTCTCTGTTCTCTGCCACTGTCTCTCTGTCTCTTTCTTTTCTCTTCTAAGCAATGAGGTGAGAAGCTTTTCTATTCCACACTCTAGTTGTCTATCTTACCACAATCTAGAAACAATAGTGCCAAGTGATTCTGGTCTGAAACTTCAGAAACCATGAGCCAAAATAAACCTTCCTCTCTTAAGGTGCTTTCCCCCTTACTGTTGAATTTCCCTACTGGCCCAATATCTCCAACAAAACATGTTTATTTATCTGGTTTTATGATCAGTGAAAAAATAGGTTTTTAGCATTGTTTCAGCTATTAAAGACATAAGCTGTTTCTGCTGGATCAATATGCAGGGATTAATACTTTGTTTTCAGTGTGGCATTTATAACGCAAGCCTCTTACTGTTGGTCCATGAATCAGAATGGGTAAGAGGCAAGGATGGAAAGCAATGTTCTACAACTCATTACTCAGACTGAACCACATGTTAATTCCATCGCCCACAGAAGCAGGTACATTGAGACCCCAGCATTTCACAACCACTTTCAACAACTATACTAGGGTTGAAAGTGGAGTATGAGACAAGCAGCCAGGAGCTTCTGTAATTCTTCACATGTTTTCCCCTCAGGGTAAAAATAGTAAATTGAAATACTAGCACAAAATTTGCTCTCAGTGAGAACTAAAGACCAAAGAACTTTCACTTTCCAGACGTGATGAGACCCCAGTAACTTCCTAGATTTCTAGGGACAAAGCAGAACAATTTGTTTAAATAACATCTATAGTTGTTTCTCTTGCCACAATGGCAAAAATATGTAAAACAAAGTAGGATAGTAAATTTAATATATTTGACCCATGTTGCAGAAACCCAAATTGCATTTGCCATCCAACTGTATAAGGTCATTCTAAAAATAGCATTCATCACCTATAATTTTAGCCATAAAGCATAATCAATTGCTAATTCTTGATTGATAGTAAAGAATGAAAGAAATACATGGTTGGTTACTTGTGTATTGATTTTATTGACATTCTTTTACATATAAATAAGCTCATATAGGCATTATTGCCACAATGAAAAAGTCAAGTTCCAGGAATGAGGATATAGTTGAGGAGTAGAGTAGTCACTTATCCTGGGTTAGGCTCTGGTTTGATACACAACACTGAAAAGAAGAAGAAGAAGAAGAAGAAGAAGAAGAAGAAGAAGAAGAAGAAGAAGAAGAAGAAGAAGAAGAAGAAGAAGAAGAAGAAGAAGAAGAGCAAAGCAAAAGCACGTCAGCTCTACACAACAGTTTTTAAAGTCTTAGTTACTAACCACAGCACTAGCCAGAAAATACTACTGGTTGTTTATATAACACATTTCAAAAGTTGATAATTAGGTGTATATAGTAAATAAAGAAGGACTGTGGAAGTGAATTCTTTTGCATATCTGTATCCTGAGAGGTTCTACCAGCACTGAATGCAGATGCAGATATTCACAGCCAACCATCAGACTGAGCATGGGGTCCCTAATGTAAGAGACAGGAGAAGAACTGAAGGAGCTGAAGGGGTTTGCAACCCCATGGGAAGAGCAACAATATCAAATAACCTGACTACCCAGAGCTTCCAGGGACTAATCCACCAACCAAAGAGGGACCATGTGGAGGAACCCATAGCTTCAGCCCCATATAGAGCAGAGGGTGGCCTTATCTGGCATCAGGTGGAGGAGAAGCCCTTGGTCCTGTGGAGGCTTGATACCCCAGCTTAAGTGTATACTAGAGTGGTGAGGCAGGAATGGGGTGGGTGGGGGGGGGGAGCACCCTCATAGAGGCAGGGAGCGGGGGTGGGGGTGTGGGATGGAGGCATTGTGGAGGGGAGATCAGGAAGGGGGCTAATATTTGAAATATAAATAAATAAAATAATCAATTAAAAAAGAAAACAGAAAACAAAATAGGTGAGCTCTCTGGAGGTAGAAGATCAGGATAAAAAATCGAGACCACTCATCACTGCATAGGGCTTTGATGTCAGCCTGGGCTGTGTGGGATCTTTGTTCAAAAATAAACAGAGAGACAGACAGATGGCAACAAGGGATTAACGTGTGAGCACTATGTTTTATGGAGCATTTGGGAGATGCTTTACTATGAAACAAACCTGGAGAAAGATTTTAGATCAAGGGGAAGGGGATGGAGATACCACAGCTAGATTGGGGATGAGAACTGAACGGCATGAAAAGGGACAATCTGGGGTCTAAACCAGGTGAAGCTTTATAGGCCATTGTAAGAAAAACAGAAAAACCAAACCAAACAAATCTTTAAAATTCTAACTAGTAATCTAATTAGTTGACCTCATTATTTTCATGTAATATGAAATATATAGCAAAGAGCAAATAAAATTGCTAAAAATCACTTTAAAATGTTCCAAATAAAACTGAATTTCTTAACTCTGACATATAAGGAATATATGCAGAATTATATATATATATATATATATATATATATATATATATATATAATGTTTGTAGTGATTCCCAAAGTGTTGACTTTCATTTATCTTTGGCTATTGGGTCTTCAGTCTCTAAATACCTGTATCTTGAGGCTGACTGTTACAGAGCTTTGTAACCTGTCAGTGGGCAGTGTAGGCAGAGCTGCCCACACCCTGTGATTCAGCTCATCTTAAACCAGAATCGTGCCACTCCCACACACTGTGATTCAAAGACATTTTTCCCCTACTCTTGCCACGGGGCTGAAAATTACCACATATTTTATTCCCTTGAGTTAAGCCCTGTAGGTTGCTGATAATAATTTGAATACCCTTCAAGAGGACAAGCAAAATAACTCATTATCCATTAAAAATCCTCTCAAATCCAATTAGCCCGGAAGTCACCTACCTTGAAAGCAGAACATGGGTAAGGTTTGCTGTGAGTGTGAATGGTAAAATCATTAACTCAACCTTTCCAAGGAAGCTGTCCTCGGAAGGGATCCTTGAGAGGCTGGGAAGCAGGAGTAGGGCACTGAAAACAGAGGATGGTGTTTAATTGCCACATTCCTTCACTCCCTAAGGCTTGACTCTACTCAGAAAGTGACTGCATCCATCTTAGGTAAAGGGCGTGCTCCTGGAAGCAGAGGGTCTGAGTTCTTGGGTAAGTCATGCCCCCTGTTACAAGACTGGAGAATCAGAAAGAACAACGAATGTGAAATAGATCCCTAGGTGGTAAACAACATGTGGTGTAGCTTTCGGGTTACAGTACCCAACAGTAGCGGTAAGACATTGGAACATAACCCTCATCTGGGAGTCAGATCATTTCAGGGTAGCAAGTAGCTCAGTCTCATGAAAGCAGTTCTACTGAGATGTCATTGTCATCCCTGAAATGCTCTTCCATATCCATCCTCCTTATCATCTTTATGATTATCACTTAAAGTGCAGCACCACTGAAGTCCTGAGCAGCCTGGAAGTGATGAACATGGACCTTACTTAACACACATGTAGGCTCCATCTGGCCCAGACAGTAATGTTGTTTCTGTAAGAAATTTGAGGAAATACCAACACTAATACAGCAGAAGAGTGAGTCTGAAAGCCCCTTCAGCATCCGCTGCAGGAGGGGAGTGCAGATAAAATGAAACTTAAATCTCAAAGAAGTTGAGTCTGCTCTGTGCTCTGACAGCCTCGTGGAAAATGGCTGTCATAGCCTGGACCTTTCTTTTCCTTCTTCTTCTTCTTCTTCTTTTTGCTCATTGTAATTCATTTAGTTAGCAGTCAATGATTTAAAAAATCATTGCATTAATAAAAATATTTAATGGCAGTGCAATTTATGTTGTGGTATTATAGATTTATTTTTATAACTTTTTAAAGTTGTTTTCACATTAATTCCTTATCATAAAAATTCAAAAGCAAAATTAAGAGCCATACAAATTCAAAACCCCTTCTCTCTCTTAGAAATTTGGTCCTGTTTATGTGTTTATCAGAATTGTCATTTCCTTTTTCAAGACTCATTGCCCAGGGGAAGCAGAACTAGAGAGGATTCTGGGGTGTTCTATGAGACACACCAGTAGACAGATCTTTCTGGTTTTGCTGTCAGGGTAAACTAACAATAAAAGAGGCCATGGAAGGAAAGTCTGATGGGAGATGCCTCCCTCTCCTTGAAGATCCTTACAAAAGACAAAAGAAACCAGCAGTATCAACTGTCATCATCATGTGACAAAAAGACACAGGTAGAGATCAGGTCTTGCTGAATAGAAAAGCATTAAAGCAGAACTGAGTCAGCCTGAGAGGGAGAAAGGAGGGAGGAAGAGATAAGAGGGAAGAGAAAGACACACACACACACACACACACACACACACACACACACACAGAGAGAGAGAGAGAGAGAGAGAGAGAGAGAGAGAGACATAGAGACAGAGACAAAGAGACAGATATATAGAGAGACAGAGAGCTGCTCTGTGGGGCAGGAGTGCCCAGTCTGGTGATCCATGCCTGTGATCCTAGTTATTTAGGAGGCCGAGGCAAGAGAATTACAAGGTCAGCCATGGCCACAGAAAAAACTTAAGGCAAATCTGAGCAACTTTGATTTTTTTCTCCATACAACAAAAGACAACACAAACAAACAAGAACAGAGAACGCTAGAGCTGTAGAATGCTTATTTAGCATGCTCCGGAACCCATGTTCAAAACAGTATGGGAAACATGAGGTGGGAGGGAGAAGATAAAAGTTTGTGTAGCACATTGAGTAGAACTGAAAGTTAGTGATTTGAAAGATGAGGCCAGCGATTTTGTTCCACTGTATCGACGTGAGAAGGACGGCTGTGGATGCACCTCCTGGGAACTGCTTTTGACTAGCCTGTCCAAGAGCCTCCATTCCGTTCCCAACATCACAGACACCCACAAAGCACTCAAACAAGCACAAACAAAATGGAGACGGAAAGGGGAAGATAACAGACTGAAAAGATTGTAAGAGTAAAATAGAATTGTCAACATTAGTGAGATTTTTCTAAGAATCATAAGAGATAGAAATACACATGGGAGTGATGCTGATACTTGCTCACAAACAGAAATAAATGAAACAAAATCAGACTGAAATAACCCACAGTTCCAAACAAGAAAAAAAGACTTGCCTTTCCAGCAAGGAGGAATAGTCCTCTCTAAACAGAGTATCGGACTGATGGCGAGTTTGGCTTTGAATCTAGGAAAGATGGAGTAGCCGTGCAGGAAAACTATGACGTTAGCAATTCCGAAAAACTACAGTGCTGCTATGCAGGGAAGCTGTGGAATATCTTGGTAAAGTTTTGAAGGAAGATTAATATTAACTCTCTAGATTATGTGCCATTTACGTTTTATAGGAGTGAGATTATAAATATTGTTAGAGGTAATACCTAAAGAGTTAATCCTCAAAAGACACCCCCCCGCTCCCCTCCCCTGCATACATGCAAGCCCGCACAAATTCTTGGGGGATGTACTCTCCGACAAATGACAGAACATGAGTCATAGGGGACTACTGCATATGAAATTGAAAGTTACAGTGTCTAAGTTAAACAAATGTATAAATTAAGGCTCTCTACAAACTGATATGCTATGTAGATGTGTATTTATCAATTTATATGCCACCTGCTTGTTTACTTCGCTTTAGGAAAGAATTTAAAACTAGATATAGGCTCAAGTCATGAACACATGGACAAGTAGAAGTTCATGAGAGTTTAGAGAAAGTTTCAAAATAAATTGAAACGTCCTAAAGTTCTGGAAGTCAAGATGGATGCTGTCTGATGAAAAAACTTAGAGGAGCGAATAACATGTATGTGCGTTTCTGACTCAGCCGAAACTGAGAAGAACCTGAAGGTAAAAATAAATTTAGCATGTGTTACATTCACATCAGAAAGAGATTATATGTTCAGTGAACAATATAAATGGAATAAAATTAAAATGATGAAAAAAATATATTAGAAAATAGATCCTTACATAATGATTGTTGGTATAAAATAAAACTATCGAAGAAAAGTCTGAACTTGCTTTAATACATGAAGCATGAGAAACTGCAATATAAATAAATAGAAATAAAGCTCTTTCAGGAAAGCAGGAACTAAAAGGAAGCAGGTTTAGGAATGTTAACAGAAAAACTAACTTACAGATGGCTTTAGCATTTGTGAGACAAATGGGAAACTCTGCTTCAATGAATGATTGATGCACAACACCTGAGGCAGGATGAGCTCTGACTTTATACGTACTGTTCAAATCCAGAGACAGAAACGAATATGATTTGGAATACAAAGGAAGCTTCACGAATTAATACTGTTATGAACGTAGACAAGCATATGTGTGTCTGCACCAGTGTCAGAGTTTATTGAATGAAAACAAACTCTACAAGGCTCAGTGGATTCAATGCCAGCATGCTACCGGATAAATCCTACTTATTTTATAATCTGGCCAAGGTGAATGTATGAACTTTTATTGCTTTTTTTTTTCTTTCCCTCTTGAGACTATAGAGCCCTGACTAGCCTGGAACGCTGAGAGATGCAGCTGCCTCTGCCTCCCCAGTGTTAGCATTAAAAACTAAATACCTGAACCAATATGCTGTGCTCTTTCATTCCAATCTTAATTAGTAATATTAACTCCCATGCCATAGAACATACAGTAAATATAGTCTTATAAACATGTATATGGTTTACAGAATTAAACTTAAAATTAAAATTTTAAGAGGGTTAAAATTAAAGAGGGTTTTGAGCAGAGCATGAAGATCCTTGCGCCCACAGATCTCCAGGGAAACCAGGAATGTTAAGCAAGCAGGATTGTCTTCCCAATGGGAAAAAAACCTGTTCTTCCATCCAGCAAGCTGGGAATGAGAAGGAATTAACAGCTGGTGGTCTGTGTTATCTGTTGGGTTAGGCCTTGTCAAGCTCTTACAAGCAAGGTCAGGGGTTTGTAAATGATCTTTACATCCAGGGCGTCCCCCAAGTCTCTACAACCAGGATCAGGGGTGGCTAGTAATGTAAAAATGACTTTTATAGCCAGAGACTTCCCCATGCTCCCACAACAAGGACCAGAGGTAGTCAATAGCCCAAATGACCTGCTATATGGATGAGCAAAACCAGGCCAGACCCTTAGGCCTTTAAGCTACCACAAACAACTTATCTATTTCTAGAACCCATCTTCTTGGAAGAAATTACACTACTCTGAGTTTCAATGTAATTACTCTTTCTTCTGCACCAGGGATTGTATTATACTAGGAAACTTTTTTTCCCTCAAATTATACTGGGCTTAAGCACATTGGGAATAAACCACCCGTTATTAGACTCCCCAAAGTCTGATCCAGGTCAATCTGCACCGGGTTTTCATTCTTATCTCTTTGATTGGTTCATGTCTTTGTCTGACACCTGCAGGGACCACCTCATGAGAGAATACATTAGAGCTTCACAAGTAGACTGATCAAAATGTTAATGGGGTCTCTATTGATTCATAGGAACTCAGACCAACCTCAGGGAAGATGCTGTAGCTCTCCAGCTGGGAGAGTCTCGATAGAGAGCAAGACAGAGAACTCAGTCCTCAGCAGGATATGTCCTGTTCAGTCCAGACAGGTGACTAGGTGGCCATGTGGCTAGGTGGCTAGGTAGCCAGGTGGCCAGGTGGCCAGGTGGCTAGGTGGTCAGGTAGCCAGATGGCCAGGTGGCCAGGTGGCCAGGTGGCCAGGTGGCTAGGTGGTCAGGTGGCTAGGTGGCCAGGTGGCTAGGTGGCCAGGTGGCCAGGTGGCCAGGTGGCCAGGTGGCTAGGTGGTCAGGTGGTCAGGTGGCTAGGTGGCCAGGTGGCTAGGTGGCCAGGTGGCCAGGTGGCTAGGTGGCCAGGTGGCTAGGTGGCTAGGTGGCCAGGTGGCTAGGTGGCCAGGTGGCCAGGTGGCTAGGTGGCCAGGTGGCTAGGTGGCTAGGTGGGCAGTTGCGCAGTCCTCCACAGTAGGGGCCAAGCTGACATGAGACCCAATGAGCAGTTGAGATGCCCATTTGTGATACACAGTAGGAGTCAGATCACTAGGTCTCGGCCATCCAGCATTTACGCGTTCATCAATTTATGGAGTCCAGCAAGGAAAACCCAGTCAAAATAAGGAAGAAATTAACTAGAAAAGAATAAAACAAAACAGCAAAATAAGAGCTAATGAATCAAAGAGCATCTAGCCTCTGAAACGACTAACAGACAATTTTCAGGTAACTGTTCACAGAAACAGATACAATTCTGACATACATAAAACCTAGCAGAAAAATAAATGACGTATTGCGATTTTAATCTATAAAAGGAATACTCTTTGTAGCTATGTGAGAGCAAAATGTAAAAAATTAAAAAAATAAGGTAGAAGTGACCAGAATTTTAGAAATTTTGTATGTAAAATATCAAAATTAATGGAGTATAAAATAGAAAGGTAGAAGAGGCCATAACCTGCTAATGAAGTTTGGTGGTGATTAGCATGCATTGCAGCTCTGCAAAGAAAATCCACAGACCGAATGCGTTTGATTAATAAGTTCTTGCTAACTGTCAAGGAACTGGTGCAGAATGGAGAAACAGAACGGAAGTTTTCCACTTATTTTCTCTGAAGTTAAATCAACTTTGATTTGAAATGGAAACAAAAGAAAGTGCAAGCAAAATTAAATAAGTAAAAGAGTCATGTGCTTGTGTAAATTCTGGCAAGCATGTAAAAATGGAAAAAGAAAAACTTTAAAATCCTTCATCATGATCAATGAGAGTTGACTTCAGGGATCTGATTATTGTCTTATAAGAGAAAACTGATTATTTTCTAGATTGGTATAAAAATCAATAATCTTACTATTATATAAAACAGTTGTGATAGAATTAAGACCTTGTTGCTACTTTTTTTTAAATGTAGGAAGCTATAGGGGAATACTTCTACAGGTCATAAAAGCTGTAGTAGCAAAGGCAGGATATTCAGAATAGATAGATCATGTTCTATGGTTGCTATCGCTAGGCATGCGCCTTAACACTGCAATTCTGAATACTCTTTCCTAGCCAGTTTTAAAAGAAGAGACAAAGAAATGAGAATATAAACAATAGAAGAATAAATGGTGGTTTTTTTTGTTGCCCCCCCCAAAATCCCCTAAAATACTATCAAAAGTCAAAAATCAAAACCAAAGCAGATGGCAAGTTTTCTAGCTAGTGATAAATTTGGTAGAACTAAAAACATCTCAGTATGAGTTAGGAATTAATCTATAATAATGTCGCAAACCTACAGGAAAATTTAAACTCTATCAAACATCAATAAATGCAAATCCCTTCATGCTTAGAACACAAATCTAACCATGGAGAAATTAACTTTTGATAAACGTGTACAATGCAGCAAAATTAGTTCAAAACTCCTATCTGACTATCATGAGTTCATCATGACAGGAGGAATACAGTCCTTTTATAACATTTGTATCCTTTTACAACATTATTATCTATTGAGTAACAATAAGTACTCAAAATTCAGCTTTTTCAGTGAGGCTGACTTGTCATATAATCCTATCTACTTTGGTTGCTTTGCCAAGGCAAAAGGAGGCTCGTTGATTGCATCATAATTAGTAATATTAACTCTAGTGACATGTGCTGGAGCACCAACTGCTCTTCTGAAGGTACTGAGTTCAAATCCCAGAAACCACATGGTGGCTCACAACCATCCATAATGAGATCCAATGCCCTCTTCTGGTGTGTCTGAAGACAGCTACAGTATATTCAGATATAATAATAAATAAATCTTAAAAAAAAACTTTAGTGATACACACACACAGTACACAATGCATGCACACATATAGTTTACAGAAGCATGCAAGTTTAAAAGGCTGCAGCAGAGTTTGAGGGACT
This sequence comes from Apodemus sylvaticus, assembly GCF_947179515.1. NCBI lineage: Eukaryota > Metazoa > Chordata > Mammalia > Rodentia > Muridae > Apodemus > Apodemus sylvaticus. The sequence continues at coordinate 21,837,533 of NC_067491.1, read as the reverse complement.
TCAGAAGTCAGGTGAGAGGACATCTGTATAAGATAATGAATCATGCTAGTGCCGTGAAGATCTTTTGCCGGAGCTGCTTGGACTCAAGCTTGAAGGAGTGAGGCTGTAACAGCTTGCCTGAAAGGTGAGAAGCTCAATGGGGCAGAGAACTGGAGATGGATCTGAGGCAGGAAATGGTGAATCAATTTTAGGTGAGAAAACATGTGGTAGTTGAATAGGTTGTGTCTTAGTAGGGGCTTGAGCCAGGCTGATGTCTCAGGTGCTGGTGGCATGTCTTTGGTCCTCGTCGAACAACCAGAGTTTCAGATGATAGGTTGGTGTGAGACCCTTCTATCTCATTGTTAAGTGTTTTGTCACTTTTGGGGTCCAGGTAAAGTAGTTATACACTCTCTGTTGTAATCCTTGTCTGTTATGGCTGATAAGTTCTTGGTCCTCTTTTCTGTGATGTGATATTAATATGCCCATGGCCGACACGTGCACAGTTACAATCCACCCAATAAACCTATAGGCTGACTGACTGCCTTTCTGGGTCCAGAAATAATTCATGTGATGTAATGATTGGTCCCTGAAAGGTAGTGTAGTTTCTGGTTTCACTCAGAGAAATCTAGTTAAAAGGTGCTTGTGAAATGGAGTCTCCCAAGGAAAGACAGCCCGAAAACCAAGAGCAAATTTAATGAAACCAAACCAAAAATAAATAAATAAACAAAGAAATGCCTACATTACTTAATACAACATTTAGTAATTAAGAGTATGGCATAGCCTGATCTTAACAGACCACAAGAGAAGCTTTTAATACTTTAAGTGAATGTTAAAACTTGTATAAAACAGTACTTACCTTTAAATACATATAGCAGATTACCATGCAGATGGACCAAAATAGCAGATTTTTTTTGGTACAGTTTTGGATGTACAGAAGTCCAAGGTCAAGGTGGTGAGAATTTGTATCTGGTAAAGACCCATTTCCTGGATCCCAGTTAGTTATCTATGCTCAGTCCCCACATCCTAGAAGTGTTACCTTTGCTAAAATATATGAATCCCAGTAGTTGAAAGCCTGACTCTTAGGATCTAATATTCTTCAAAAGACTACTTCCAAGGACCAAGTATTCTACTTCCAAGGAGAATATGGGTCAGAAGTTAGTAACCAATAAGGAGGAAATGCAAAAATCACTTAAAAAAATACAGGAGAAATTTGATCAACAGGCAGAAGTCATGAAAGAGGAAACACAAAAATCTCTTAAAGAATTAGAGGAAAACACAAACAAGCAAATGACAGAACTGAGCAAAAACGTCCAGGATCTAAAAACAGATGTAGAAACAACCAAGAAAGCACGAAGGGAGAAAAATTTGGAGAAAGAAAACCTTGGGAAGAAATCAGGGGCCATAGACGCAAATATCAACAACAGAATACAAGAGATAGAAGAAAGAATCTCAGATGCTGAAGATACCATAGAAACCATGGACTCAACAGTTAAAGAAAATGCAAAATGCAAAAAGCTTGTAACCCAAAACAACAAGGAAATCCAGGACACAATGAGAAAGTCAAATCTAAGGATTATAGGCATTGATAAGAGTGAAGATTTACAACTTAAAGGGCCAGCAAATATCTTCAATAAAATTATGGAAGAAAACTTCCCTAACCTAAAGAGAGAAATGCCCATGAATATACAAGAAGCCTACAGAACTCCAAACAGACTAGACCAGAACAGAAATACCTCCCGTCACATAATAATCAAAACAACAAATGTACTAAACAAAGAAAGAATACTTAGGGCAGTAAGAGAAAAAGGGCAATCAGAATTACACCAGACTTCTCACCAGAGACCATGAAAGCTAGAAGATCCTGGGTGGATCTCATGCAGACTCTAAGAGAACACAAATGCCAGCCGAGACTACTATACCCAGCTAAACTCTCAATTACAATAGATGGAGAAACCAAGATATTCCATGACAAAACCAAATTTACACAATATCTTTCCACAAACCCAGCCCTAAAAGGATAATAGGGGGAAAACACCATTACAATGAGGGAAACTATACCCTGGAAAAAGCAGGATATTAAGTTTCTTTTATCAAACGCAAAAGAAGATAACCACACACGTATAAAATTAAAATAAAAAATGATAGGAAGCAATAACCACTACTCCTTGATATCTCTTAACATTAATGGACTCAATTCCCCAATAAAAAGACATAGATAGACTAACAGACTGGTTACGTAAACAGGACCCTACATTTTGCTGCATACAGGAAACACACCTCGGTGTCAAAGACAAAAACTACCTTAGAGTAAAAGGCTGGAAGACAATTGTACAAGCAAATGGTCCCAGGAAACAAGCCGGAGTTGCCATTGTAATATCAGATAAAATTGACTTTCAACTTAATGTCATCAAAAGAGACATGGGAGGTCACTTCTTGCTGGTCAAAGAAAAATCCAACAAGAAGAACTCTCAATCCTGAACATCTATGCTCCAAATACAAGGGCACCCTCATTCATAAAGGAAACTTTACTAAAGCTCAAAGCACACATTGCACCTAACACAATAATTGTGGGTGACTTCAACACTCCACTCTCGCCAACGGACTGATCAGGAAAATAGAAACTAAATAGGGAGACAGTGAAATTAATTGAAGTTTTGGACCAATTGGATTTAACAGATATATATAGAACTTTTCATCCCAAAGGAAAAGAATATACCTTTTTCTCAGCACCTCATGGTACCTTCTCCAAAATCGATCATATAGTAGGTCACAAGACAGACCTCAACAAATATAAGAAGATTGAAATAATCCCATGCCTCTTATCAGATCACTATGGAGTAAAAGTGGTCTTTAATAACAATAAAAACAACAGAAAGCCCACATACACATGGAAACTGAACAATACTCTACTCAATGATACCTTGGTCAAGGAAGAAATAAAGAAAGAAATCAAAGATTTCTTAGAATTTAACGAAAATGAAGGCACAACATACACAAATCTATGGGACACAATGAAAGCAGTGCTACGAGGAAAGCTCATAGCTTTGAGTGCCTCCAAAATGAAATTTGAGAGAGCATAGAAGATTAACGGAACAACTGAAAGCCCTGGAACAAGAAGCTAATTCACCCAGGAGGAGAAGAAGACAGGAAATCATCAAACTCAGGGCTGAAATCAATCAAGTAGAAACCAAGAGAACCATACAAAGAATCAACAAAACCAAAAGCTGGTTCTTTGAAAAAAATCAACAAGATAGATAAACCCTTAGCCAGACTAACCAAAGGGCACAGAGAAAGTATCCAAATTAACAAAATCAGAAATGAAAAGGGAGATATTACAACAGACACTGAGGAAATTAAAAAAATCATCAGATCCTACTACAAAAACCTGTACTCAACACAACTGGAGAATCTGGAGGAAATGGACATTTTCTTAGACAGATACCAGTTACCAAAATTAAACCAGGATCAAATAGACCATCTAAACAGACCCATAACCCCTAAAGCAATAGAAGGGGTCATAGATAGCCTTCCGACCAAAAAAAGCACAGGACCAGATGGTTTCAGTGCAGAAATCGACCAGACCATCAAAGAAGACTTAACACCAATACTCTTCAAACTATTCCACCAAATGGAAACAGAAGGAACACTACCCAACTCCTACGAAGCCACAATTATGCTGATACTAAAACCACACAAAGATCCAACTAAGAAAGAGAATTTCAGGCCAATCTCCCTTATGAATATCGATGCAAAAATACTAAATAAAATTCTTGCCAACCGAATCCAAGAACACATCAAAACGATCATCCACCATGTTCAAGTAGGCTTCATCCCAGGGATGCAGGGATGGTTCAATATAAGGAAATCCATTAATGTTATCCACTACATAAACAAACTCAAAGAAAAAACTACATGATCATTTCATTAGATGCTGAAAAAGCATTTGACAAAATTTAGCACCCTTTCATGCTAAAAGTCTTAGAAAGGACAGGAATTCAAGGCCCATATCTAAGCATAGTAAAAGCAACATACAAGAAACTCGTAGCCAACATCAAACTAAATGGAGAGGAACTTGAAGCAATCCCAATAAAGTCAGGGACTAGACAAGGCTGCCCCCTCTCTCCATATCTTTTCAATATAGTTCTTGAAGTCCTAGCTAGAGCAATTAGACAACATAAGGAGGTCAAAGGGATACAGATTGGAAAGGAAGAAATCAAAGTATCACTATTTACAGATGATATGATAGTATACTTAAGTGACCCCAAAAACTCTACTAGAGAACTCCTACAGCTGAGAAACAACTTCAGCAAAGTGGCTGGCTACAAAATCAATGCAAGCAAATCAGTAGCTTTTATATACTCAAAGGATAAGCAGACTGAGAAAGAAATTAGGGAAATGACCCCCTTCACAATAGCCACAATCAGCATAAAGTATCTTGGGTGACTCTAACCAAACAAGTGAAAGACCTATATGACAAGAACTTCAGATCTCTGAAGAAGGAAATCGAAGATCTCAGAAAATGGAAAAATCTTCCATGCTCCTGGATTGGCAGGATTAATATAGTTAAAATGGCCATCTTGCCAAATGCAATCTACAGATTCAATGCTATTCCCATAAAAATCCCAACCCAGTTCTTCACAGAGCTACAAAGAGCAATTCTCAAATTCATCTGGAATAACAAAAAAACCCATGATAGCTAAAACTATTTTCAACAGTAAAAGAACTTCAGGGGGATTCAGTGTCCCGGATCTCAAACTTTACTACAGAGCAATAGCGATAAAAACTGCATGGTATTGGTACGATGTCAGGCAAGTGGATCAATGGAATAGGATTGAAGACCCAGAAATGAACCAACACACCTATGGTCACTTGATCTTCGACAAAGGAGCTGAAAGCATCCAGTGGAAAAAAGAGAGTTTTTTCAACAAATGGTGCTGGTTCAACTGGAGGTCAGCATGCAGAAGAATGTGAATCGATCCATTCTTATCTCCTTGTACCAAGCTCAACTCCAAATGGATCACAGACCTCCACATAAAACCTGACACAGTGAAACTAATAGAAAAGAAACTGGGGAAGACCCTTGAGGACATGGGCACAGGGGAAAAGTTCCTGAATAGAACATCAATAGCTTATGCTCTAAGATCAAGAATTGACAAATGGGACCTCATGAAACTACAATGATTTTGTAAGGCAAAGGACACTGTCAAAAGGACAAAACATCAACCAACAGATTGGGAAAGGATCTTCACCAACCCTAAATTTGACAGAGGGCTAAAATCTAATATATATAAAGAACTCAAGAAGGTAGAACCCAGAGAACCAAATAACCCCATTAAAAAGTGGGGTATGGAGCTAAACAAAGAATTTTCACATGAAGAACTTCGGAGAGCTGAGAAACACTTTAAGAAATGTTCAACATCATTAATCATTAGGGAAATGCAAATCAAAACAACCCTGAGATTTCACCTCACACCAGTCAGAATGGCTAAGGTCAAAAACTCAGGAGACAGCAGGTGTTGGCAAGGATGTGGAGAAAGAGGAACACTGCTCCACTGCTGGTGGGATTGCAAAATGGTGCAACCACTTTGGAAATCAGTCTGGCGGTTCCTCAGAAAACTGGGCATGACACTTCCTGAGGACCCTGCTATACCACTCCTGGGCATATACCCAGAGGATTCTTCAGCACACAATAAAGACACATGCTCCACTATGTTCATACCAGCCCTATTTGTAGTAGCCAGAAGCTGGAAAGAACCCAGGTGTCCTTCAACGGAGGAATGGATACAAAAAAATGTGGTATATTTACATGATGGAGTACTATTCAGCCATTAGAAACAATGAATTCATGAAATTCTTAGACAAATGGATGGAGCTGGAGAACATCATATTAAGTGAGGTAACACAGTCTCAAAAGATCAATCATGGTATGCACTCACTGATAAGTGGATATTAACCTAGAACCTTTGAATACCCAAGACATATTCCACATATTAAATGATGTCCAAAAAGAATGGAGGAGTGGCCCCTGGTTCTGGAAAGACTCAATGCAACAGTTTAGGGGAATACCAGAACAAGGAAGTGGGAAGGGGTAGCTGGAGGAACAGGGAGAGAGAAGAGGGCTTATGGGACTTGCGGGGAGTGGGGACCCAGAAAAGGGGAAATCATTTGAAATGTAAATAAAAAAATATATCAATAAAGAAAAAATGAGTTAAAAAATATGTCAATAGGATTTAAAATGAGATTCAAGTTTAAAAAATGACTTCTTCCCTGAAGGCTACAAAAGGGTCAATTTTAAATTCTGAAACTCAGTTTTCTAGGAAATTTGAAATTAAACATTTAGGAACCTCTATTGGATATTAGTCAGGGAAGCAAATTTACAGAAAGATGAATGAGAATGGTTATTAAGCAAATGAGATTCTCATCACTTCATTGAGAAGTGTAGTTAAAGCCAAAGAACAATTTCATTTATTTTGACTAATTGACAGATTTTGTGACAGTTCTCAGCATAGTGTAGAAGAATAGATGAACGGAGATGTTTTGCAGCTCAGGCTAATTGCTTTGAGTGGACGGAAATGGACATGGACTGCACAATCATATCCGTTACAGAACTGTAAGAAAAACACAGTTGTACCATGATGGAAATGTATCAGGGATTTCACTGTGATACTAGTTATTGTGTCAGAGATGCATGCAATCTAACTTTTATTTCTTAGTCGTTGGGAAAGTAAAATGTGGGATACTATGAAACAGCAGAGCATGAATAGAACTTAAAGCGTTGTTAAGGGGAAAATGCAAGTAGCATGTTTTTGTGTTGTGTCTATAGCACAACATAAACATATGCATTTTTCTATCCATACAGTATAGTCTTTGTTACCCATATATATATATATATGAGACAAATCTAAGGGCTCAGAAGCTAAAAACCCTATAAAAATAAGATAAAATAAAATAATAAAATAAATAACAAGGAGCTATTAAACACTTCAGGATGATTAAGTCAACTTTCTTTAATGAAAAGCCATAGAAGAAAAAAATAAATATCTGTAATAAAATAATCAATAAACATGCTTTTTACAGAAATACTAAAAGTACTGGAAGGTGCCTTTCAGCTTTGTGGGCAAGGCAAGGCATCAATGCTCTTACGTAGAGATACACTCTACCAGCTACTATGCAATCCTAACCAAGATGCGGCTATGAGTGCAATAGTGCCATGACTATATGGCAGCAACCACCCATTCTTAGTTTAGATTCCAGGCTGCTCCATAAGAGAGAATACATGGTAGTACTGTAAATCCAGTCAAAATCCCATGATCTTGGAAGTCATAGGCCAAAGGAGAGAGGCTTAACTGTTATTGTTTAGCTAAATGTATTATAAATATTTGTTTCACCTCCATTGTTATATTTAGTATTTCTGTAAAAAGCATGTTTATTGATTATTTTATTACAGATATTTATTTTTTTTCCTAAACATATTGCTGTTGTTTATTCTCCAGAACTTGATAGAAAGAACCTAATGCAAAACATGCCACACTTGATTCATGGTGAAATCAGGCTGCTTTTGACCTGGAAAATTTGTCCCTACAGAGTAGCCAGAAAATGTTTGCTTTCTCTGCCATGATGTGTTCTAAACTACAGAGAAGATGGCGAAGGGGCTTGTTTAGGTTTAGCCATCAACCATTGTTTATCCTAAGTCCTTTGAGCAAACATGAATCTCTGCATTCATCATTAACTGCGAAGGGAATCCTTTTCGATAAAGGATTAAAATAGCAGTTGTCTACAGATATAACCCAGACCCGATGAGAAAAAAATGCCACATTGTCTTTCACAGGTGGATCCTAGCTTTGACTCTTTTATATGTGTGTGCTTAACTTGGAGCAGTTTTAAAATCTAGAAAGCTACAAGAGACTTTATTATGGATAGTTTAGATCAAGCATATAACAAAGGTGTGGATTGCATGAAGCAATGGGAAGGATCTCATCAGAATTCTGGTGGCACCCAAGAGGAATGACAATAATTTCTATTATTTGGGGGATCTCTCCGGTTGCCTTGCCAACAACTGAAAAGGAGGGGCCTGAGACATTTGTCTGATAAGCAGTGACTTCTAAGACTGCCATTATCCAGCCATGTAGGTTGTCTTCCATCTATCTTTCTACCTATCTATCTATCTATCTATCTATTTATCTATCTATCTATCTATCTATCTATCTATCTATCTATCTATCTATCTATCTATCTACCTACCTACCTACCTATCTATACCTCATGTTTTTAATTAGCTTACACAGTGATAGGTTTCTATACAGTTTTTCTATAGGGTCTTAATGTTGGTTAATCCTCTTTCCCTATCCTCTCAATTCTCAGTCCTCCTACCACTATCTCTGGTTAACCCTTTCTATATCCAATGCTCTACCTTTCTGGTTTCACATTGTCAATGTTATGCTAGATTCTGTCCTCTAAACTATCCATAATAACGTCTCTTGCAGCTTTCTAGATTTTAAAACTGCTCCAAGTTAAGCACACACATATAAAAGAGTCAAAGCTAGGATCCACCTGTGAAAGACAATGTGGCATTTTTTTCTCGTCGGGTCTGGGTTATATCTGTAGACAACTGCTATTTTAATCCTTTATCGAAAAGGATTCCCTTCGCAGTTAATGATGAATGCAGAGATTCATGTTTGCTCAAAGGACTTAGGATAAACAATGGTTGACGGCTAAACCTTAAACAAGCCCCTTGCCATCTTCTCTGTAGTTTAGAACACGTCATGGCCGAGAAAGCAAACATTTTCTAGCTACTCTGTAGGAACAAATTTTCCAGGTCAAAAGCAGCCTGATTTCACCATGAATCAAGTGTGGCATGTTTTACATTAGGTTCTTTCTATCAAGTTCTGGAGAATAAACAACAGCAATATGTTTAGGGGTGGGGCTTATGGGTCCTCAATGACAAATGACAGAGATAAAACCACATCAGGATTGGGCTTTTTATTTGGCAGCTTATGATATCTGAAAGAGGCACTCCTTCCCTCCTTATTATCTTCATTTTTAAAAATATATCTCTATGTATTTTAGGAAGCTTCTCCACTAGTAAGATTTCTCAAAGGTCTTTAGTAATAGTCATGCCTTTCCAAATTCCCTCATCTACTCTGCCCTTTCACTCCATTTTCCATTTTATTCTCTTGTTCCATTATTTCCCCCTTTCTTTTTTTAATAACACTTGTATTCTCTATTTCCACTCTTCCTCTCTGAGATCCTTTATTACTTTTCTAACTTCTATGACTCAAATTTGAAGTCATATATCTAAACAGTCAAATTTAGCATTTTTATATAGATAATGATCAATTGAGATGCCCACAACTGGACAATGTGTATGGAAGAAGAGACTGGGGGGGGGTCTTCACTTTAATTAGTACATGTATATATCACACTCTTTCCCCTAAGGTTCAGTGATCATTGGGGAAGAGGTGGTGGAAAGATTGTAAAAGCAAAATGTAGTGAAATCCTAACCCTAGCTGATGAGCTATTGGTAATTGGTGGCTCTTGCAAAGGTAGAAACAGTTTACTTCAGCAATGTAACTGTCAAGAGACTATCCATGATCAGTTAGACTATTTTACACCTACACACATACAGTCAGCACTGAGTAGACTCCAGGTTTAAAGCAAGAGCATGTGAAATTGAAAGGAAAAGGTTGTAGGTAAAGGTAGGAAAACATTTTAAAATGAGTGGATTGAAAGAAAGAACAGAAAGATAGAAAGAAGGCTATGAAATTCTACTTTAGTGTAGGATACAGCCATTTCAAGCAAGATCTCACAACAATTTTTGTTGTAGTAGGTCTGCAGAAAGCTAAGGCTGTCATCAGTCAATCATATAGACCAAGGAAAGGCCAGCGAAGCCCCATCCTTTTTTTATTGAACAACTGGCTTCTAGTGGATTCTGGGTAAGAGCCATGGTTTTCAGTTGTGTATTCAATGGTTATTCCACTAAATTACTTAGAGTAGTTCTAGACTTTTGCTGCACTGATTATTCAGATTAAAGTTAATTGGGCACAAAAATATATGAGTATGGGAAAGGGACTTGTAGAGGAGAGAATGACATGGATGTTAAGGAGAGGAAAAGGGGGTAAGTTGGTGTCTTAGGACTTTCCCTGTCCAATTACATCAATGCAGCAGGAGGCTTTTGATGGGACAGGAAAAAGGGAGACTGAACAAAGAGTTGCAGAGACAGGGAGCCTCTCAAAGGAGAGAGAAAGGGCAAGATGGAGGTGATGTGAACCAGTGTGGCTTTAACCAGCCACAGGTAGTTATGATAGCATAAGGTTAGAATAATTGGGAAAAAGCTTTTATCATTATCAATTGATTTTGAAATTATTGAATTGACATCCTGTAAACTGAGCATTTATGGGCAAACAAATCTGACTGGTTAATTATAAGCTTCAAGAGTTTTGATTTACTTGGTTACTGCAATGTAGGACCACCGATTACAGGGGTTTATGGTGGCGAGGGAACTAGCAACTAGTGACTTCAGGGACAAGTGAGCCAGATGCTGAAGGGACTAGTTAGAGAGAGTTGTTGGTGGCAGGAGCACAGGAAGCCTGCTGACCCAGCCAGGGAGTTGGTGGGTACTTTTTAAAAATATTTCCCACTACACATTGATAGTAAATAATTCTATTGCACACACATAAATTTTCAGAGAAAATTTAGGTTGTAAAATTAGGAAGATGGCTTTTATATATTGACAGGTCTACATATACATAAATTAGTATTTTCTGAAAATGTTTTTGGTAATGAAAAGATTAAAATGATTTTTAAAATGTAACAAAAGAAAACATGAGATTAAACAAAACTATCACATTGAAGTTGGGCAAGACAGTACAATAGAAGGCAATGAGCCCCCAAGAATACAGAAGAGTCAGACACACTTGCTTGCACACTCAGGAATCCCATAAAATTGAAAGCCATAATGTGCGTGGAAAGGATCTGGTGCAGAACTGTGCAGGCCCCATGCTTCCTGATTCCGTCTCTGTGAGTTCATAGGAGTTTTGACTTAGATCGTGTTAATTTAGAAGGCTTTATTTTCGTGGTGTCCTTCATCCCTTTCACTCTTACCCCCTTCCCAACTCTTCTTCTAAGGGTTCCTCTGAGTACTGGGGCAGGGATTTGATGAAAACAATCAATTTAGGGCTGAGTTTTTCAAGGTCTCTCATTCTCTGAGTAATATCTGGCTGTGGGGACAAATTGGTTCCCATCTCTGGGGTGTTTTAAATTTAGACTAGCCATATTCTGCATTATGATATGGCCACAAGCATATGGGGGGGGGACAGGAGTGAAAAGTAGCAGTTCAAATGAAAATCTCACCATGTTCATATATTTGAATATTTGATTCCCAGTTGATGGAACTGTTTTGGAAGGATTATGAAGAATGGCCTTATTAAAGAAGGTGTGTCACTAGAAGCCTTCTTGAGGTTTCAAAATACTCCTACCACTTCTGTTATGCACTTGTCTTTCTGTTTGTAGATTGAAATGTGAGTTTTCGGCTGCAGCTCCAGTGTCATGTCTGCTGCTATGTCCCTGCCATGGTAGTAATGGACTCCTATTCTTCTAGATTTGTAAGTCCCAAATAAATTCTCCTTCTGTTTCTTACCCTGGTTATGGTGTTTTACAACAGCAATAGAAAAGTAACCAAGGTAATGTATAGATACGTACACATTCACACACATATACACATTTTGTCTATTTTTCTTTTTATTGAAAATAAGATTTTGCCCTCACATAATGTTTCATAGTTATAGTTTCTCCTTTCTTTACTCTTCGCAGCTCCTCCACACCTCCCCTCCCATCTGCATTCACCCCCTTTCTTTCTCTTATTAGAAAATAAGCAGGCTTCTAAGAGATACTAATAAAATAAAATGTGACATAATAAAACAAGTCACAACAAAAACTAACACTTCCGAGTTGAACAAACTAAAGAAAGGAAGAAAAAGTGGCCAAGAGAAGGCACAAGAGTTAGAGACACACTCATTACTCACTCAGGAATCGCGTAAAAAATTAAACTGAAAGTTATATTATATAGAGGACATTGTGAACACCCATGCATATTGTTTCAGTTTCTGTGAGTTCATATGAGCTTTAATCAGGTTGATTTAGAAGGTCTTTTTTTCTTGATGTCTGTCATCCCCTCTGGGGTTTACATTCTTACCACTTCCACTTGCATATGGTTTTCTAAGCTGGAAGGGGAGAAACCTGATAGAGACACCCCATAAGAGAAGCTTCCTCCTCCAGCAGATAGGCACAAATATAAAGACCCAGAGCCAGACATTACACAGAGTACCTTCTGTAACAAAGACACTGGAAATTAGGTTGGAAGCTCAATGTAGGCACCAGTTGGACATCTCCATCTTCAATGAACTGCATAGATGTGATCTTCACCAATGGGACCATTGTGCCAGTTTATAGAGGACAACTTATTCTCTCGGCAACAACCTGGGTTGTTTTGGGATTCCTTTCTAAAGGAAGTCAGTTAGATGTAACTCGAGCCCAATACCGGAAGCTTTGCTTGATGACAGGAGATGGCCAGTTAGGTCCATCTCTCCTCAATTGTTTGGTAATTTCATTTACATTTCCTTTATATATATATAAATAATATGTATATAATAATATGTATAATATATATTTATTTCTACTGTATTATGTTTCCAGTCTATCTCCTCAAATGCCCATTAATTTTAGCTGTCTCTTCCCATATCCCCTTCCACTTCTCTCCTTTTTCATTACCCACTAGATCCTCCCATCCCAAATGCCTCCCACCCATCTGGAAACATTTATTCTATTTCCCTTCCCTAGTGAGATCTACCTGTTTCCTCTTCTCTCTTATGAAATACCTACCTGAGAAAGTCTCATCACTATCAGAAGAATAGTGATAGCTATAGATAAGACAAGTATTATATGGAGACATTTTCTTCTTGTCCTATGCCCTCGAAACAGTCATCACAAACCAGATCAAAATAACTCCCTGACAATTATCTCAGCATTGAATAATAGCTTTGGTAGTGAAAAACAAACAAAATATCATGTCAAAATAACTGGCTTAAAAATAACATTCAGTCGGCTTTAAAAATACCACATACCTGGCCCAATTACTATATATACACTTCAATTCTGGACATCACCCACATGAGTACAAAATGTGAATAAAGACTATATTCTGCTGTGCAAAGTTCCCCTGCACAGGATATATCAGATTTCTGAGCTGTGACTGAATAAATCTATATAGAACAAATTTAAAGCACCTTTCCAGAATATTATAGTTATTATAACATTTTAATCATAGTTATAATTATAAATTATAACTATTTATTTTTTCAAATTATAATTACAAATTATAATTGCTAATATAAGCACTCCAATATTGTAAAGAGTGAAATAATTTAATTTTGGATCTTTTGTATTTGTATTTAATAATATTTAAAATATGACTGAAAATTCTCCAACTAAATTGATAAATAAACCAAATAGTCTGTTTAAAACTTAGACTTCTAGTTTATCCCAGAGTTGACTCTCGTCCAGTTCCAGAAGTCTCTCTCAGTACTCTCTTCCTCTGGCCTCCCAGTTGACCCTCTGTTCCCGTGCCCACCTCCACCTGAATCTACTCCCTATCCCCTGTCCATCCAGGATGACTATTCTACTTCCCCTTTTCAGTGAGATTCACACACTCCTCCACTCCCCCAGCTCTCCTTATTACTTACCCTTTTTGGGGTGTATGTGTATTACATCATAGTTATCATTTACACTATGGTAAATCTTGACTTATAAGTGACTACATGTCCTGTTTGTTTTTCTGGGTCTAGGATGATCGTCACTCAGGATGATTGTTTTGATTTCCATGCATTTGTCTGCAAATTTCATGATGTCATTGTTTTTTAACAGCTGAGTAAGACTCCATTGTATAAATAAATGCACCACGGTTTCTTTTTCCATTCTTGAGTTGAGGAGTCTCTAGGTTATTTTCAGTTTCTGGCTATTATGAATAAAGCTGCAATGAACAAGTCCCTCCTTGTGGGATGGTAGTGCATCCTTTAGACACATGCCCAAGAGTGGTGTAGCTGGGTCTTGAGGTACATCTGTTCCCAGTTTTCTGAGGAATCACCAAATTGATTTCCAAGTGGGCTATTCAAGTTTGCATTCCCACCAGCAATGGTGGAGTATTTTCCTTGCTCAGCATCCTTGCCAGTATGAGCTGTTGCTTGTGCTTTTGATCTTAGTCATAATGCTGTGTATAAGATAGAATCAAAGAGACATTTTGATTTGCATTTCACTGATGGCTAAAGTTTTGAATATTTTCTTTAAGTGTTTCTCAACTATTAGAGATTTCTCTGTTGAAATTTCTCTGCTGGTGTCTCTGCCTCATTTTTATTGGGTTATTTAGATTGTTGATGTCCAGTTTCTTGAGTTCTTTAAATGTTTTGGATATCAGAATTCTGTTGAATGTGGAGTTTATGAAAATCTTTTATCATTCTGTAGGCTGCTGTTTTACCCTTTTAATGGTGTCCTTTGCCTTATAAAAACTTTTCAGTTACATGATGTTTCTTTAGTTAATTGTTGTTCTTAGTACCTCAACTATTGATGTTCTGTTCACTAATAAGTGGATATTAGCCTGGAAAACTGGAATACCCAAAACATAATCCACACATCAAATGAGGTACAGGAAGAACGGAGGAGTGGCCCCTGGTTCTGGAAAGACTCAGTGTAGCAGTATAAGGCAACACCAGAACAGGGAAGTGGGAAGGGGTGGGTGGGAGAACAGAGGGAGGGAAGGGGGCTTATGGGACTTTCAGGGAGTGGGGGGGCCAGAAAGGGGAAATCATTTGAAATGTAAATAAAAAATATATCGAATAAAAAAAACAATAAAAATAATTGTCTCCTGTGCCAGTGCATTCAAGGCTACTCCTGATTTTTCTTCTATTAGATTTAGGTTATCCAATTTTATGCTCAGGTCTTTGATCAACTTGGACCTGAGTTTCATGCAGAGTGACAGGTACAGATCTGTTTGCATTCTTCTGCATGCTGACATCCATTTAGACTAACACCATTTGTTGAAGATGCTGTGTTTTCTCCATTGTATATTTTTTGGCTGCTTTGTCAAAAATCAAGTGTCCAAGGGTGTGTGGATTTACTTTTGGGTCTTCAATTCGATTCCACTGATCAATATGTAAGTTTTTATGCCAGTATCATGTGGTTTTTATCTTTATTGCTTGAATTTACAGCTTGAATTCAGGAATGATACCTTCAGAAGTTCTGTTATTGTACAGAATTGTTTTTAGCTATCCTGGATTTTTGTTTTTCCATTTGAAGTTGAGTATTTTTTCCTTCAAGGTCTGTAAAGAATTGTGCTTGAATTTTGATGGAAATTGTATTGAATTTATAAATTGCTTTTGGTAAGACAGCAATTTTCACTATGTTGATCCTACTGATGCATGAGCATGGACTATCTTTCAATCTTCTGGTATCTTCTTCAATTTCTTTCTTCAAAGACTTGAAGTTCTTGTCACACATGACTTGAACTTGCATGGTTAGAATTATATCAAGATTTTTTTTATGGCTTTTTTTAAAGGGCATTGCTTTCTGTAATGGCTATTCCTGGTTGTCAACTTGACTATATCTGGAATCTAGCAGGCAAGACCGGCCAACAGGCTAGCATAGCTGGGGTCTAAGGCAGTCAGGCCCTGGACTGCCCCCAGGCCCTGGGCTGCTCGGTGGGCCATCTGTGTGCTGACCTAGCCAGGAGGTTGTTAGCCCTGCAGACTCTCCCAGCACTCTCAGGGAGCACAGGCACACTGCCATCCTGGTTGACAGACCCAATTAACACTCACAGCTGAGGGGAACTTTGCTTGGACATTGGCCTACCAGGCTTTTGCCTAGACTCAGGGACTGAGCAGCGAGGCTAGCCTTGTGTGCACCAACCCAGGAGTTCTACTGGCCAACAGAGTGATCAGCACGTAGAAAAGGTCCCCGCAGCATACACCCTCAGCATTCCCTGAAGGTGCAAACGGGCACCATCTGGTTCACAGACACAATCTGGGGCAAAGCACACTAGGGCTGCAAGGGCACCCAAGAGGAGGACTGCACATTAGCAATCTGCAACAGGGGAAACCCTGCCATCCAGCGTTGCAGAAATAGCCCTAGAGCCTCTCAGGAGGCTGAAACACCAGCCAGAGACAAGATCAACTAGCTCTAGAGAACAAGATGGCAAAGGGCAAATGCAAGAACGCTACTAGCAGAAATCTAGGCAATATGGCAGCATCTGAACCAAACTCTCCAACATCAGCAAGTCCTGGTTATGCCAACACACCAGAGAAACAAGATTTGGATTTAAAAATCACTGTTCATGATGCTGCTAGAAGAACACAAAAAGGACATAAATGAATCTCTTAAAGAAATACAGGGGAACATGAATAAGCTAGAAACCCGTATAATGGAAACACAAAAATCACTTAAAGAAATGCAGGAGAATAAGGCCCAAGAGATAGAAGCCAATAAAGAAGAAAGGCAAAAAACCTTAAAGAAATGCAGGAGAACTTGCGGCAACAGGCAGAAGTAATGAAAGAGGAAACACAAAAATCTCTTAAAGAATTACAGGAAAACACAAACAAACAAATGATGGAACTGAGCAAAACCATCCTGTATTTAAAAACAGAAGTAGAAACAACTAAGAAATCACAAAGGGAGACAACTTTGGAGATAGAAATCCTTGAGAAGAAATCAGGGGCCATAGATGCAAATATAAACAACAGAATACAAGAGATGGAAGAAAGAATCTCAGATGCTGAAGATACCATAGAAATCATTGACTCAACTGTCAAAGAAAATGCAAAATGCAAAAAGCTTGTATCCCAGAACATCCAGGAAATCCAGGATACAATGAGAAGACCGAACCTAAGGATTATAGGTATAGATGAGAGTGAAGATTTACAACAGAAAGGGCCAGCAAATATCTTCAACAAAATTATGGAAGAAAACTTTCCCAACTTAAAAAGAGAGATGCCTATGAATATACAAGAAGCCTACAGAACTCCAAACAGACTGGACCTGAGCAGAAATACCTCCTGTCACATAATAATCAAAACCCCAAATGCACTAAACAAAGAAAGAATATTAAAGGCAGTAAGAGAAAAAGGCCAAGTAACATATAAAGGAAGACCTATCAGAATCACACCAGACTTCTCACCAGAGACCATGAAAGCTAGAAGATCCTGGGCAGATCTCATGCAGACTCTAAGAGAACACAAATGACAGCCAAAACTACTATATCCAGCAAAACTCTCATTCACCATAGATGGAGAAACCAAGATATTCCATGACAAAACCAAATTTACACAATATCTTTCCACAAACCCAGCTCTGCAAAGGATAATAGGAGGAAAACTCCAATACAAGGAGGGAAACTACACCCTGGAAAAAGCAAGATAGTTACCTTCCTTCATCAAACCCAAAAGAAGATAACCACTCAAATATAAAAATAACATCAAAAATGATAGGAAGCAATAATCACTATTCCTTAATATCTTTTAACATCAATGGACTCAATTCCCCAATAAAAAGACATAGACTAACAGACTGGATAAGGAAACAGGACCCTACAATTTGCTGCATACAGGAGACACACCTCAGTGTCAAAGATAAAAACTACCTTAGAGTAAAAGGCTGGAAGACAATCTTACAAGCCAATGGTCACAGGAAAGGAGCAGGAGTAGCCATTCTAATATCAGATAAAATTGACTTTCAACCTAAAGTCATCAAAAGAGACACAGAAGGACACTTCTTGCTGATCAAAGGAAAAATCCACCAAGAAGAACTTTCAATTCTGAACATCTATGCGCCAAATGCAAGGGCACCCTCATTCATAAAAGAAACTTTACTAAAGCTCAAAGTACACATTGCATCTAACACAATAATTGTGGGGGACTTCAACACTCCACTCTCCTCAATGGACCGATCGGGAAAACAGAATCTAAACAGGAACACAGTAAAACTAATTGAAGCTTTGGACCAATTGGATTTGACTGATATTTATAGAACATTTCACCCTAAAGCAGAAGAATATACCTTTTTCTCAGCACCTCATGGTACATTCTCCAAAATCGACCATATAAGTGGACACAAGGCAGACCTCAACAAATATAAGACGATCAAACTAATCCCATGCCTCCTATCAGATCACTATGGTGTAAGAGTGGTTTTCAATAGCAACAAAAACAACAGAAAGCACACATACATATGGAGGCTGAATAATACTCTACTCAATGACACCTTGGCCAAAGAAGAAATAAAGAAAGAAATCAGAGACTTTTTAGAATTTAATGAAAATGAAGGCACAACATACCCAAACCTTTGGGACACAATGAAAGCAATGCTAAGAGGAAAACTCTTAGCCCTGAGTGCCTCCAAAGAGAAAATGGAGAGAGCATACACTAGCAGCTTAACGACACACCTGAAAGTCCTGGAACAAAAAGAAGCTATTTCACCCAGGAGGAATAGAAGACAGGAAATCATCAAAATCAGGGCTGAAATCAATCAATTGGAAACAAAGAGAACTCTACAAATAATAAACAAATCCAGGAGCTGGTTCTTTGAGAAAATCAACAAGCTAGATAAACCCTTAGCCAGACTGAACAAAGGGCACAGAGAAAGTATCCAAATTAACAAACTTAGAAATGAAAAGGGGGATATAACAACAGAAACTGAGGAAATTCAAAAACTCATCAGATCTTACTACCAAAGCCTATACTCAACACAACTGGAGAATCTGGAGGAAATGGATAATTTCCTAGACAGATACCAAAGACCAAAATTAAATCAGGACCAAATAGATCATCTAAACAGTCCCATAACCCCTAAAGAAATAGAAGGAGTCATAGAAAGTCTTCCAACCAAAAAAAAGCACAGGCCAGATGGTTTCAGTGCAGAATTCTATCAGACCTTCAAAGAAGACCTAACACTAATACTATTCAAACTATTCCACAAAATAGAAACAGAAGGAACACTACCCAATTCCTTCTACGAAGCCACAATTACGCTGATACCAAAACCTCACAAAGATCCAACAAAGAAAGAGAACTTTAGACCAATTTCCCTTATGAACATCGATGCAAAAATACTCAATAAAATTCTTGCCAACCGAATCCAAGAACACATCAAAACGATCATCCACCGTGATCAAGTAGGCTTTATCCCAGGGATGCAGGGTTGGTTCAATATATGGAAATGCATCAATACAATCCACTACATAAACAAACTCAAAGAAAAAAACCACATGGTCATTTCATTGGATGCTGAAAAACATTTGACAAAATTCAGCATCCTTTCATGCTTAAAGTCTTGGAAAGAACAGGAATTCAAGGCCCATACCTAAACATAGTAAAAGCAATATACAGCAAACCGGTAGCCAGCATCAAACTAAATGGAGAGAAACTTGAAGCAATCCCACTAAAATCAGGGACTAGACAGGGCTGCCTCCTTTCTCCTTATCTTTTCAATATTGTACTTGAGGTACTAGCTTGGGCAATTCGACAACATAAGGAGGTCAAAGGGATACAAATTGGAAAGGAAGAAGTCAAACTATCATTATTTGCAGATGACATGATAGTCTACCTAAGTGACCCAAAAAACTCCACTAGAGAACTCCTACAGCTGATAAACAACTTCAGCAAAGTGGCAGGTTATAAAATCAACTCAAGCAAATCAGTGGCCTTCCTATACTCAAAGGATAAGCAGGCTGAGAAAGAAATTAGGGAAATGACCCCCTTCACAATAGCCACAAACAGTATAAAGTACCTTGGGGTGACTCTTACCAAACATGTGAAAGATCTGTATGACAAGAACTTCAAGACTCTGAAGAAGGAAATGGAAGAAGACTTCAAAAAATGGGAAAACCTCCCATGCTCATGGATCGGCAGGATCAATATAGTTAAAATGGCCATTTTGCCAAAAACAGTATACAGATTCAATGCAATGCCCATCAAAATCCCAACTCAATTCTTCACAGAGTTACAAAGAGCAATTCTCAAATTCATCTGGAATAACAAAAAACCCAGGATAGCTAAAACTATTCTCAGCAACAAAAGAAATTCTGGGGGAAGCCAGATACTCTGAAGCTAATAGAAAAGAAACTGGGGAAGACCCTTGAGGACATGGGCACAGGGGAAATGTTCCTGAACAGAACACCAATAGCTTATGCTCTAAGATCAAGAATTGACAAATGGGACCTCATAAAATTACAACGTTTCTGTAAGGCAAAGGACACTGTCAAAAGGACAAAACAACAACCAACAAATTGGGAAAAGATATTCACCAACCCTACATCTGATAGAGGGCAATTATCTAATATGTACAAAGAACTCAAGAAGTTAGACACCAGGGAACCAAATAACCCTATTGAAAAATGGGGTACAGATCTAAACAAAGAGGCTGAAAACATCCAATGGAAAAAAGATAGCCTTTTCAACAAATGGTGCTGGTTCAACTGGAGGTCAGCATGCAGAAGAATGCGAATTGATCCATCCTTGTCTCCTTGTACTAAGCTCAAATCCAAATGGATCAAGGACCTCCACATAAAGCCAGACTCTCTGAAGCTAATAGAAAAGAAACTGGGGAAGACCCTTGAGGACATCGGTACAGGGAGAAAGTTTCTGAACAGAACACCAATAGCGTATGCTCTAAGAGCAAGAATTGACAAATGGGACCTCATAAGGTTACAGAGTTTCTGTAAGGCAAAGGACACCATCAAGAGGACAGATCGGCAACCAACAAATTGGGAAAAGATCTTCACCAATCCTACATCAGATAGAGGGCTAATATCCAATATATATAAAGAACTCAAGAAGTTAGACTCCAGAAAACCGAACAACCCTATTAAAAAATGGGGTACAGAGTTAAACAAAGAATTCTCACCTGAAGAACTTCGGATGGCGGAGAAGCATCTTAAAAAATGCTCCACTTCATTAGTCATTAGGGAAATGCAAATCAAAACAACCCTAAGATTTCATCTTACACCAGTCAGAATGGCTAAGATTAAAAATTCAGGAGACAGCAGGTGTTGGAGAGGGTGCGGAGAAAGAGGAACACTCCTCCACTGCTGGTGGGGTTGCAAATTGGTACAACCACTCTGGAAAGCAGTCTGGCGGTTCCTCCGAAAACTGGGCACCTCACTTCCAGAAGATCCTGCTATACCACTCCTGGGCATATACCCAGAGGATTCCCCACCATGTAATAAGGATACATGCTCTACTATGTTCATAGCAGCCCTATTTATAATTGCCAGATGCTGGAAAGAACCCAGGTATCCCTCAACAGAAGAGTGGATACAAAAAATGTGGTATATCTACACAATGGAGTACTATTCAGCCATTAGAAACAATGAATTCATGAAATTCTTAGGCAAATGGATGGAGCTAGAGAACATCATACTAAGTGAGGTAACCCAGACTCAAAAGGTGAATCATGGTATGCACTCACTAATAAGTGGTTATTAACCTAGAAAACTGGAATACCCTAAACATAATCCACACATCAAATGAGATACAAGAAGAAAGCAGGAGTGGTCCCTGGTTCTGGAAAGACTCAGTGAAACAGTATTTGGCAAAACCAGAACGGGGAACTGGGAAGGGGTGGGAGGGAGGACAGGGGAAGAGAAGGGGGCTTACGGGACTTTCGGGGAGTGGGGGGGGGGGCTAGAAAAGGGGAAATCATTTGAAATGTAAATAAATTATATCAAATAAAAAAAAAAGACAAAAAAAAATAAACAAAGAATTTTCACCTGAAGAAATTCAGATGACTGAGAGAAGCACCGTAAGAAATGCTCAACATCATTAGTTATTAGGGAAATGCAAATCAAAATAACCCTGAGATTTCACCTCATACCAGTCAGAATGGCTAAGTTTAAAAACTCAGGAGACAGCAGGTGTTGGCGAGGATGTGGAGAAAGAGGAACACTCCTCCACTGCTGGTGGGATTGTAAGATGGTACAACCACTCTGGAAGTCAGTCTGGCAGTTCCTCAGAAAACTGGACATGACACTTCTGGAGGACCCTGCTATACCACTCCTGGGCATATACCCAGAGGATTCCCCAGCATGCAATTAGGACACATGCTCCACTATGTTCATAGCAGCCTTATTTCTAATAGTCAGAAGCTGGAAAGAACCCAGATGTCCCTCAATGGAGGAATGGATACAGAAAATGTGGTATATTTACACAATGGAATACTACTCAGCAATTAAAAACAATGAATTAATGAAAATTTTAGGCAAATGTTTGGAACTGGAAAATATCATCCTAAGTGAGGTAACCCAATCACAAAAGAATACACATGGAATGCAATCATTGATAAGTGGATATTAATTAGCCCAGAACCTCTGGATACTGAAAACACAATTAGCATATCAAATGATTCCCATGAAGAAGGAAGAAGAGGGCCCTGATCCTGGAAAGGCTTGATACAGCATTGTAGGGGAGTACCAGGACAGAGAAAAGGGAGGGGGAATGGTAGGAGAATGGATAGAGAGAAGAGGACTTATGGGACATATGGGGAGGGGGGAACTGGGAAAGAGGAAAGTATTTGGAATGTAAACAAAGAATATAGAAAATTAAAAAATATATTAAAAAAGAAATTAAAAAAGATTATGAAAGAAATTCTGTTGTTGCCTTACTTGGGAAATTATTGGGGACTTGGCTCCCATATTGATGGCTCTAGTATTGCAATCAACAGACAAACTAGCATTCAAAACCTCTTGTTCAGTAAGAGTAGATTAGGGCATAGAGAAAATATAAAATATTTAAAGGTAGTATTCAAGGCTCTTTTCTCATTTATATTGTTGGTGCAAAATTAACTGAAGTATCAGGTTTCTTATTTATTACTTAGTGACAGGAGTTTAGATTAACATTATTCTTCATTGTCTTAGCACTTCTTTAATATGTTCTGGCTTAAAGATCATGGAAAATGTATAGATGTGCCAGAATGAAAATTACCACAACCTTATGGTTAAACAAGTATCTGAGTCAAATTTGTTTCATAGTGAAATATATTAAGAGTTGCAATTTTTTCAAATATATGACCTTTTAAATATAACCTAATATTCTAGTGATGAAGATTATTTAAAAATTTTAATGGAAGGGAGATAGTTCTGTGGGTAAAGTGCATGCCACTTTAAGCATGAGAACCTGGGTTAGAATTCCCAAAACCCTCTTCAGTAACAGGCTAAGTCGTACTCTCAAAGTGGCATGGAAGACAGAGGGGGATGTGTGAAGATTGCTTGCCAGCTAGTCTAGTGTTCAGTGCAGTGGGCCACAGAGGACAGATATCATCTCAAACAAGTTGGAAAGTAAATGCTAAAACCCGGGACTTGCTAATGTATAAGAGTTACCCAGGTGGTACTGGTTTTCAAGGCATGAAGAGGTCATGAAGAGCAGTTGAGGCTCTGCACTGTGAGAGGCCATGGAAGGCCATTGGTTAAGGTGCAGTCTCAGTTGCAATTGATGACACAGGACTGAAGGGGTCATGCAAAGGAGTTAAGGCTTGGCACCATAAAGAAAGCCTGGGAGAGGCTATTGGTGAAGCCTAGTTACAGTGTTTTTAGACAGCAGTGTTTTTAGATGGCATGAATGACCACCAAGAACAGCAGCAGCAGTGGAGTACAGGCCTCTGGTGCCCAGAAGAGGCAAGTTGTCTGCTATAAAGGGCAGAGCTGGAGAAGTGACCCAAGCCCTTAGAAAAATCCAGAAGATCGTAAGTGGATCCCAGACATTGGACAGTTGAAGTTTGATTTTGCTTTTGATTGTGACTGTGCCCTGATATATTTTTTCCCTCTTGAAAGAAGAAAGTATTATAGAGGAGCCCACAGTTAAGAGGCTTTTAATTGTAAAAAGACTTTGAATTTTAAAAGAGTTTGGATATTTTAAAGGGATTGGAATTTTAATATGTTAGATTTGCCAAAACTGTGGGACTTTTAAAGTTGTTTAGATCTTGGGGATGCATAAGAAAGTAAGGGTTGAGGCTTAATGGTGATGTGTTTGTGTGTCAAGTTGACAAGGGGTCAATTGTACTGGCTGGTTTTGTGTGTCAACTTGACTCAAGCTGGAGTTATCACAGAGAAAAGAGCTTCAGTTGAGGAAATTCCTCCATGAGATCCAGCTATAAAGCATTTTCTCAATTAGTGATCAAGGGGAGGGCCATTGTGGGTGGTGCCGTCCCTGGGCTGGTAGTCTTGGGTTCTATAAGAGGGCAAGCTAAGCAAGTCAGGGGAAGCAAGTCAGTAACATCCCTCCATGGACTCAGTATCAGCTCTTGCTTCCTGACCTGCTTGAGCTCCAGTCCTGACCTCCTTTGGTGATGAACAACAATGTGGAAATGTAAGCTAAATAAACCCTTTCCTCCCCAACTTGTTTCTTGGTCATGATGTTTGTGCAGGAATAGAAACCCTGACTAAGACAGGGTCTATATTTACCGCTCATGTTACTTTAGAATTTTTTTGATATTTCATGATGTACATAAGCTTCATGGAGAAGTGTAGGAATATTGACTACAAAAATGCTATGTTATTAAGATAAAGTGTTTATTTCCACAAATGTGTTTATTTAAAGCGGCATACATCACTTAATGACTCAAAATTTCAGTAACCAATGTGAGGCTTATTTTTGTTCTTCTTATAAGTCAGGTAGGGAAGACTGTTCAATGTAGAAGTTCACTTGAGATAACTGATCATCAAATATTCTTGTTGAAATATTTAGCTGGACATAATGGGTTTATGTCTATGTGTAAAGACGCCAGACCTTCATGTTTTGCTACCACCTTTTTACATTCTGCTATAATATTTAGATGTGTGTCTGTGTATTTTCTTCCTTCCCTTATTTCTTTCCTCTCATACTTAACTATGGTAATAAGACTACTGAAAATAAAGTGCACTGTTTACTCAACATAATTAAAAGCTAGTGACCTTATTTTAAATTAGTCATGTATAACTCTTGGAAGTGGTAGCTGTTTTCCTAAAATAAAAGAAAGCTGAGACAATTTTCTTGAAAAAAAATGTGAGAAGAAAACCTTCAGATGGTTATTTTCCTTTTCTTTTTTTCCCCCTAAGCTTGGCTTTTTCAATTTAATTTGAGTTTGTTTCATGTTGACCTACACATATGTTAAATTATTTCAAAGACTGTCAGCTGAGAAGAAAAGAAAATATTTTTTAAATATTGTAATATTCTTGGAGTGTTTTTCCTATAACTTTTCTGATTTAACATTAATATAAGGACCAATTTCTATCACTGGTGATTAATGAATAATTGTTATTTTTGGAATAATATTTTAGTTTGCCTTTCATAACAATGTGAGATTCTTTTTCACAATGTTTGACATGGGATAGAAAGACATCCTGAACTTGTACATGTGGTTGAGGCCTGTAGCCAACTGAGACTAAAGAATTTTAGCATAGTTAATATTTTCTATGAAGTTTATTTACACTGAGACATCCATTTCATATAAACATGTTTTCAAAGGACATTCAAATTACAAAGAATCATGCATAAGGCTTAGCGTTTCTTTCTGAGCTTTAAGTCAGCAGTTGTCTCATAATCTCCTGAGAAACAATCTTTACAATAAATGACATGATCTAGTTCATCTCCTTTTGCAACCCGTGAGACCACAGTTTTATTTTACCAGATTATAATCTCATCCATGGCACCTCCAATCTTTCAGCATGGTTGAAAGTCGCCAACATGGCTGTAGCTAAGGCAATTAATATGACTTTTCTTTGAGAAAGTCAAACCCATGCTCCAGCTGTGATGCTACTTTCTCTTTATTCACACTCTCTGTGTAGGGGATGGAGAGATGGGTCACTGGTTAAGAGCACTTACTGTTCTCCTAGAGGATGTAGGTTTTGTTCCCAGAACCCATATCAGGTGGCTTATGAGCACCTGTAATTCTAGCACCGGGAATCTAACACACATTTCTTGACTCTTTGGGCACCAACACTCATGAGCACAAACATGTACACATAGCTTTGTTTTTAAACCTTTTTAAATAAACTCCGTTTCACATTGATTCATCTTGAAATTATTTTCTACAGTGAAACCAATCTAGCTTTGCCTGAATATAGATCCCCAAAGGATAAAGAAACCCCCAAGGGATCTGTGGGCAGTGCTGGAATCCATCTCCACCTTACCACAGCTGGCACATCAAACCTATAGATGTTTCATACTCATGGATTCTGTTTGAAGATGCTGCAAGGTTTTGCACAAAGATGTGAAAAATTCACACTATACCTGACTTCCTTAAGTCATTATACAACCAAGTTGGTATTCATTTATTCCTGAATAACCATCTCTGAGCACAAAATATTTCTACTTTCTCAGAAATAAATGATAAGAAATCCAAGCAATTGACATTCTTGAAGGACACTGGAATATTTCTCCATTTTCTCCATTTTAAATCTGTAACGTGTCTTTCCCATCACTTTTAGAAAAATCCTTCCATATGTGGCAACTGCAAGTTATAATAGTTGGAGTGATTCAAAATTCAACTTTGTATTGTAGAATTATAGGTCAAATTTTTGCTTCCTCTAGCTCGCATAATTTTTTTTTTGCCAGATGAATTACTAGTTAGGAAGGCTTTATTAAAAAAATCAGATAGTATTGTTGGATATTGGTCTTTGTGTAAATGAGAATTTTACTCATTTAAACATTGTTTTGTAATTATTCAGGGTGCACACTGGAAGAAGAGATGATTCATGAATTGTTTTAATACACAGGAGCAAAAATAAGGCATATTACAGCCCAGGCATGTATCCTAGAAATAGAAGTGGGCCACTAACAAAAGTATAAAGGGATCTGGCAAACTCTGAGAGAAGGAAACTTGGGTGTAGGGGGAAGGCCGCAGCACAAAGATCATACAACATAGGGATGTTATGGGCTGAAGTGGAGGAAACTGATTCTTCTGGTCAGTATTTCAGAAGACCACTATCATTTCTTTTTTATTATTATGTTTTATATTTGAAGTCTTATTCAGCTAAACAGGTTAACCATCTATCATCTGTTTTCTAAATTTTTTTAAGGATACAGAAAAGGGAAGCCATTTATTGAAGGTAATATTTTGGTGTGTCTTTGTTTCTTATGAAACATTCTTTTTTATTTTAATCTTAAGTGGCATTATATTTATTTATTTATTTATTTTTATTTTCTATATTCTTTGTTTATATTCCATATGATTTTCCCTTTCCTGGTTCCCCCCTCCCCATAAGTCCCATAAGCCCTCTTCCCTCTACCCGTTCCCCACTCAACCCCTTCCTATTTCTC
Organism: Apodemus sylvaticus; assembly: GCF_947179515.1. Taxonomy (NCBI): domain Eukaryota; kingdom Metazoa; phylum Chordata; class Mammalia; order Rodentia; family Muridae; genus Apodemus; species Apodemus sylvaticus. The sequence continues at coordinate 21,810,231 of NC_067491.1, read as the reverse complement.
TGTCCTGGTAATCCCCTACAATGCCGCATCAAGCCTTTCCAGGACCAGGGCCCTCTCCCTCCTTCCTTCTTGGGAATGATTTGCTATGTGAGTTGTGTCTTGGGTTTTCAGAGCTTCTGGGCAAATATCCACTTATCAGTGACTGCATTCCATGTGTGTTCTTTTGTGAATGAGTTACCTCTCACTTAGGATGATATTTTCCAGTTCCAACCATTTGCCTAAGAATTTCATGAATTCACTGTTTTTAATTGCTAAGTAGTATTCCATTGTGTAAATATACCACATTTTCTGTATTCATTCCTCCATTGAGGGACATCTGGGTACATCTTTGAAGTTATGATGTTGCCACAAACCAATGTGAAGCCATAATCATTACACAGAAAACTAAGTGCTGTGGGTTTTGCTGACAAAGCTACTCAGCGATGTGTGTAGACCATTGGGGCACACTAATGATGAAGATGAGGGTCCTGAAATACAGATTTGTCAGGGGACCATATTTCAAATCATGCCTATTTGTGTTCTATGACTGGTGTGATTAATTACAACAAACATATTGACTTCTGCCAATACTTATTGATGGTATTACAATTCTGTACCTCAAAATCTCTGAGTATGCATTTATAACTTAAGTTCAAGATCTTGCAAAACTGTTTTTCCTCTAAGAAGTCCAAAAGAGCATCTGTTCTAGTATTGCCCAGCACCTGGAGGCCCCTTGCATTATTTAGTTCTAAGGATCTTCGTCTGCACTCAGAACATTATGAATATTTAACAGCTATACCCTCATTTGCCCATATCTTCCACACTTGTGAACTCTTGTGATTATATTGGGCCAAAATAATATATCTCAGACTATCTCCATGTTCAGATAATCTGTTTGGGATGTTAATTATCTTCTTACTTCTCCTTTGCCAATTATAGCAAATCTATATATTAGGATTGTCATACAGAGTTTTGTATGGAGAAGGACATTACTCTGCTTACCACAGACTGGAACTCAATGGTGAGATGAGAAGAAACATTTTGTTTTACTTACTTTGGGAAATGCAAGAGTGTGATGGTTAATTTTCATTGTAGATCTGACTGGATTTAGAACCACTATAGAATGACATCTCTGGATATGTCTATGAGGTCTTTTATAGAAAGGCTTAACTAAGAGGTCCAGTCTTCCCAGAACATAAGGGACACCATTACCTGGGCAATGGTTCTGCCTCAAATAAAAGGGATGGAAAGAACAGAGTAGCATCATTCAATTCTGTGTGCTTCCTGCAGAAGCCCTGTAAGTAGCTACCTCATGCGTCGGCCACTAAGACCTCCCCAACACAAGGACTGTACTCTCAACCTTAAGGCTTTGAGTTAAGTTGACTTTGTCAGGCATTTTGTCTCAGTAATGTAAAATCTAACTGTGTAGTTCAGAGAGTACTTGCAAAGAAAACCTGGGATGCATTTTTGAGATTATTCTGAAAGACAGTGCAGAAAATGATAATTCTAAGAAAGCAATGAAGACGAGGCTGAGCCTGCAGACATGTGGAGAGCAAGTAAAAGATGGTGCTTTAAAATTAATGGCAACTGGAAAGTGAGTAGACAGTATACTATTAGGAATAAATAGGAGCTGGATTTCAAATGCATTAAGACAACATTAAAAACAAATTATAAGTTAATTAGCAGAATTTTCCAAATTAGAATTTCATTTGTAAATATTTTGCTTTGCATCTAATTTGCAGTTACATTATTTTAGAGTCTACCAGATGAGTCCTTTTATGATCACATGGTGCTTATTAGAAACTGTTAGCAAGGTTTTATTTTGTGTATCTAGCATTGTTTTCTTCTGGGACTTGGAGATCCAGCATTGAGATTTTTACAGGGTAATTCAGGTAACTAGTGCCTTTAAAAAAATGATTACATCATTCTTCAGCATGTCCTTTGCCTTGGCCTCCATAATTCTTAAAAGCAGTTGACACAGCAGCTCTAGTTCTTTCAAGTGAGTGCCAGGTGGAGGGAAAGTCCTACTTTTTATTTAAGAGTTGAATCTCAGAGAATGATTCAGGTTTCAAATGAATATCACAACTCATGAAAAAAATCACTGGCTGGAAAATAGGTTCTGGAAATAGCAACAGCAGTAAAAGTAGATAGGCTCTGGAGAATACACGTCACTAAATTATTCAACATCTTAATTATACTTCCTTTCTCTGTCCAAGAGCCTACTAGAAAGCATCTTGTGACTGACTGACTTTGCTTCTACACAATTAAAACTGTCAAAACAGGCATTTTCTCTGTTCTCCCCTATGTTTTAGGAGTGTGTGTGTGTGTGTGTGTGTGTGTGTGTGTGTTAGCTGGAATAGGAGATATTCAAAGATGCTAGGATGGAAAGAATATTTAGTGTTGAGATATAAAACCTAAGGAATTCAAGGAGCATATTGTGATCATCTCTTTCCATCTCTTGGAACAAGATATCCCATGATTCATTGCTTGATTTGCTTAAGGAAATAGCATGTGAACATCTTTTCTTATTTGTGTTGCTCTTTATTTTACTCTTCATTACTGCTTTGAGATTCCATCCTCCATCAGGCAAGCTCTCCTTGACCTCACAGCCAATGAGCTTGCTTTCCACCCCCTCATCCTGCTGCCACTGGTTTTTATCCTAGATCAGTATTAAAGGCACATCCTACCTCGACTTAATCTTCTGCTGCAGCTGCTTTTATAACTTATTTCATTGGCACCATAAACCACTTAGCCATCTCTCCTTTGATTTCAAATATTCATTCTTTTATTTTATTGACACAATTTCCTTACAAATTAGCCAGGCTTTGTTGTTGTTGTTGTTTTTGTTGTTTTGTTTTGTTTTTTTTCCGAGACAGGGTTTCTCTGTATGGCCCTGGCTGTCCTGGAACTTACTCTGTAGACCAGGCTGGCCCTGAACTCAGAAATCTGCCTGCCTCTGCCTTCCAAGTGCTGGGATTAAGGGCATGCACCACCACCGCCTGGCTCAAATATTCATTCTTAGTGTGCACTGTTCATATTTCAACATGCTTTTAATAATATTACATTTACCATCTTAGCTACTATTCTGTTGCATTGCCATGACCAAGGCAATTTTTATAAAATAAAGCATTTCATTTGGGGCTTGCTTACAGTTTTCCTGGGTTAGTCCATGATCATTATGGTGGAAAGCATATACTTGGGCACTGGGGCACATGCTGAGAGAGTTATATCCTGATCTGTCGGTAGCAGACATAAAGAAAGAGAGAATGGGCTTCTGAAACTTCAGAGTCCACCTCTAGTGACATGCTTCCTCAAACAAGGCCACATCTACCCCAACAAGGCCACACCTCCTAATTTTTCTAATCCTTCTCAACCAGATCCATTCCTTGGTAAACTCATCATTTAAATGTGCAAGCCAATGGGGCCAATTGTCATTCAAACTACCAGAGCTATCAAATCTATTTTGTTAGTGTGTCACATTAATCCAGTGTAACTCCAATTGTTAATAATTCTTGCTTTCTTTATGAAAGCATTCACATACATACCAAAAAAAAGCACCTTTGAGGAAATTTTCAAAATATGGCCAAGAATTACCAAGTTCAGTTATATATGGATGTGCAACAATTCTATTACTGAATGTATTCTAATCCCATACAAATTTATATCTATAGTCTTGAAATTCCTGAAACCCAGAAAGTTATTCCAACTAGAGTCTTGATACCTCTATTTGGATAATGTGAGAATAGCCATGAGTCAACATTCCTGAGTTCATTAATATGACTCTAAACTAATTCTCTTCTAGTGTTTATCACACTGGGTACCACAGCCACTATCACAATGGGTCAAATTGCTTAGTGAACAAATAAGAGAACCCAAGTTTGGAGTCCCAGCTCTAGATCCAGTGAGAAATGTTTTTCCTAATGGCACACAGTACAGTGTTAGGTCAGAACATCCCATTTCTTTCTATGGCTTCCATTCCTTTGGCTTCCATTAGTGCATGCACAGGAACATGCATTCACACACACACACACACACACACACACACACACACACACACACACACTCACACACACACTGCAAATGAATTTTCCACAAACACATGCACAGACCACTTATGACACCACACTCCTATTTTCCCCCTATAGTTTCACACTTTAAATTAATTGTACCTTGTAAATATTTCTCTAGTCTGTCCCTCCATCTCCATTGTCATTGACTCAGTCTTACTATGTATTCTCTTCCCTGCTTAAGTCATATGCAACTAATTCTCCTCATGCCTAAATTTTAGTATTAAATCTCATCTCCCTAATACAGCCCAGCATTTACAAAATATAAGGAAAGAAGCTACTTCTTACCTTAAACTAGTCAAAAGTATATTATGCTCATAGGAACAAAATATTTGATAAAGTCTGCAAATAAGGCCTTTGAAAATTATCTTTGTAGCTTTATTTTCCTTCCTTTTTCTTGATATCTGCATGTAGGCTTACTGGCAGTCCAGTGGGTCCAAGCTTGCTTCTGCTTGACTGTTCCCTCATTTCCTCTTCCCCACCACCTAACTCCTAACCTACATCATATTTCAATTAGTACTTTTTTCAGGAAAATTTCTCCACTAGAGACAAATGACTGAATGATTTAGAAGACAAACATCACCAATTTTTGTATGTGACTATGACAGTTTTAATTTCGTAGCCTTGAATATTTCTCATACTCATTTCTCACTAGTAAACAGTAACCTTACTAGTGACAAGGACACAATAAAAATTAATGAAATTCTTATTTCCAACATTGTCTACAATTTCCATCTTTGATCTCACTTTAAAGTCTGCAAGTGCTAGCCTAAATGGCAAGAGTATGGTTAATAAGGGTTAAAAGATTCTTGAGACCATTATTGCATGATTGCATAACCAAATACTGAATTTACCCATGGTTTGTCCTACCAAGATTTTGTTTTTATTTTTTCATTCACTGGTGCTTTTAATTTCTGCATCGTATTTCCTTAAGAATCACAGAGATACTCCTGGAGCTGGAGAGATCACTCAGTGGTTAGGAACACTTCCTGCTTGTCCAGATGACCAGGGTGGAGTTCCAGCTACCCACATTGAATCACTCTAAAACATTTGTAATCCATCTCCAGTGAGTTGGAATCCTCTCCATAGCTACCTGCACACACAGAATGCATACATACATACATGAATTCACAAATAAAAGTAGAAACAAATCTTTAGAAAGAGTTTGTGTGTGTGTGTGTGTGTGTGTGTGTGTTTTCTTTCTTGTTGATTAACCAAGTGTTCTAATGACTAGCTCATAAAAGCCTGGGAGCTCAAATGAACGCTGGCTTCCTATCTGCTTGATTCGAATGCTGCCAAATGCTGAGCTCTTTTGTCATTGCTATATTTATGTTTGGATAAACTCTCTGAAATTCGGACACTGATTGAATATTCATGCCATAATTAAAACAGTAACAATTGCATCATTTCATCTCATCTGCTGCTTTCACTACAAGGAAATTTTCTTTTGGTTGCAGACTTAGGTTTAAACTATATTTTATGTTCACATTTTAAATACTTTAATTTCCCTATGTTTTTATTAGCACTGGTTCTGGGTAGGATTTAGGCTTTATTCTATGCTTCTTGTCCTATAGATGTCAAGGAATAAATAGTTATAAATATAAGGATTTAATGATTGCTAGTCATACTTGGTATTTATACTATGATCATGTTCTGTAGTGTTGATCAAACCTTGTGTCTCCTGCATAGTAGAAACGTCCTTGACAATGGACTTCCCAGATGCCCATGAGTCACTTTTTTTGTAATGCTTAACTGTTTGAAAACAACTTTCCTTGAAACGTGTCATCCTTTCAGTTAAAGTTAAAAGGTGGTAGGCTGTTATTATCTCAGTATTTGAGCTACAAAAATAAACAAAAAAGCATTACCACATATAACCAAAGGTATACTGGCAAATAAATAATGAATTTTGATTGTCATATTTAAAGTATAATCCTTTTTCATTTATAATCATTGTTTGTTACTTTTTATTTACATATAGAATACTACTATAGGAAATTTATCTATAAACACCCAGAATATTTATATTTTATTTATAAGTCATTTTGGGGATGCCTGGCTAGCATATAGTGATACATTAAAGACAATGAAAGGGAGTGGAGCAGCTGGGACTGAAGTCTTCCCCCTGCCATTTGCACCAGGAAGCCTGGTGGCTCCACAGCCTGCTATGCACAGCCCGCCAGGCCAGGAGAGAGTGATCTCCCAGCAGTGCTTTCACTTCTGAGCCCAGGGATGAGATCTCCACCTTCTCTCTGGAGGGGAAGAGCTTGGACAGAGGTCTTCAGGCTGCCATTTGCACCAGGAAGCCAGGTGGCACTATAGCCTTCTGTGCACAGACCCTGCCTGAAGAGAGTTGGTCTCCCAGGAGTAAGGACACAGACTTACAGGCCCACAGGGGGGGGACAAGCTCCAGCCAGAGACAGCAAGATCAACTAGCACCAGAGATAACCAGATGGCAAGAACCCTACCAACAGAAAGCAAGGCTACGTGGCAACATCAGAACCAAGTTCTCCCACCACTCAAGTCCCAGATAACCCAACACACCGGAAAAGCAAGATTTGTATTTAAAATTGTATCTCATGATGCTGATAGAGGACTTCAAGAAGGACTTAAATAACTCCTTTAAAGAAATAAAGGAGAACATGGGTCAACAGGTTAAAGCCTTTAAAGAGGAAACACAAAAATACCTTAAAGAAATACAGGAGAACATGGGTCAACAGGCAGAAGCCCTTAAAGAAGAAACAAACAAGCAAACAAAAATCCCTTAAAGAATTACAGGAAACACAAACAAGTGCAGGAACTGAACAAAACCATCCAGGATCTAAAAGTGGAAGCAGAAACAATAAAGTAATCACAAAGTGAGACATCTCTGAAGATAGAAAACCTGGGAAAGAATTGAGGAGTCATAGATACAAACATTAACAACAGAATACAAGAGATAGAAGAAAGAAGCTCAGGTCCTGAAGATACCATAGAAAACATTGAAATAGTCAAAGAAAATGCAAAATGCCTAAAGCTTGTAACCGAAAACATCCAGGAAATTCAGGACAAAATGAAAAGACCAAACCTAAGGATTATTGGTATAGAAGAGAGTGAAGATTTACAACTTAAAGGGCCAGTAAAGATCTTCAACAACATTATAGAAGAAAACATCCCTAACCTAAAGAAAGAGATGCCCATGAACATTTAAGAAGCCTAGGGAACTCCAAATAGACTGGACTAGAACAGAAAGTCCTCCTGGCACATAATAATCAAAACACCAAATGCACTAAAGAAAGAAAGAATATTAAAAGCAGTAAGGGAAAAATGGCAATACCTATCAAAATTACAGCACACTTCTCATCAGAGACAATGAAAGCTAGAAGATCCTGGGCAGACCTCATACAGACCCTAAGAGAACACAAATGCCCGCCCAGGGTACTATATTCAACAAAACTTTCAATCATCATAGATGGAGAAACCAAGATATTCCATGATAAAACCAAATTTGCACAATATCGGACCACAAATCCTGCCCTACAAAGTATAATAGATAGAAAACACCAATACAAGGAGGGAAGCTACATCCCAGAAAAAGCAAGAAAGTAATCTTCTTCCAACAAACCCAAAAGAAGATACCCACACAAACATAAAAATAACATCAAAAATAACAGGATGTAACAATCACTATTTAATATCTCTTAACATCAATGGACTCAATTCCCCAATAAAAAGATATAGACTATCAGAAATATTTTTCATGTAAATCTTCAATTTTTATCAGAAAATATTTGTAATTCCTCTTTCAATTAATTTAGTAATTTCTTTTATGTCTACCATTTTATCTGCATTATTTTCCACAATAATCTTCAATTTTAACATGTTTTTCTCTATATTTCTATTTTATCAGAAATGTTTTCCACGTAAATTTCTAATTTTCCACAAAATGTTTTTAATTCCACCTTCAATTAATTTAGAAAGGCTTTTTTTATGTCTACCATTTTATCTGTATAATTTTCCATGAAATAGTAAATTTTAACATGTTTTCTATATATTTCTTGAATTTTATCAGAAATATTTTCCATGTACATCTTTGATTTTACCTGAAAATGTTTATAATTCCACTTTCAATCAACTTAGACTTACTTTTATGCCCACATTTTATCTGTATAATTTCCATGATAATCTTCAATTTTAACATGTTTTTCTATATATTTCTTCAATTTTATCAGAAATATTTTCCATGCAAATCTTTAACTTTATCAAAAAATATAATTCCACTTTCAATCAACTTAGGAATGCTTTATGCCTACCATTATTATATCTATATAAAAATTTCCATGATAAACTTCAATTTTAACATGTTTTTCTACATTTTTCTACAATTTTATCAGAAATATTTTCTATGTAAATCTTCAATTCTTTCATAAAATGTTTCTATTTCCTTTTTCAATTAATTTAGCAATGTTTTTATGTCTACCACTTTACTCTTTAATTTTCCATGGAAACTGTCAATTTTTAACATGTTTTTATATATCTCTTCTATTTCATCAGAAATATTTTCCATGTAAATCTTCAATTTATCATAAAATGTTTTTACTTCCTTTATAAATAAAAGAATATGCTTTCAAAAACAAAAAAGACAACAAAAGGAAAATGAATGCAGATAAATGGGAATATCCTCACAGCATGAAAAATGAAAAAGATAAAAAAGAAAATACATTTTTATTGTTGTGATCAGACACCATAACCAACACAATGCAAAGAAGAGTTTAATTATTAGGATTTACAGTTTCAGAGGACTAGCATCTATGGTCATTATTGTGACAGGAGGAGATAGGCATGGTGCAGTATCAGAGAACTCATGGATGTCATCCTAAAATCTTGTATATCAATGTAGTACTCTGCAATGTCTTAGGAACTGCCTAGAAGAGTGCTATTCACAGTCACTAAGATAGTGGACTTTCTAATTCCTTTGGTTTTATACAAGGGACTTTATTTGCAGAGAAGCTTAAAATATAATTCTACAAAGTGGAGACATAGCCCCAGGAATGTCTGCTTATATCAAAATCAAGCACAGCGGAGAATGATATGCACAATATGTCTCTGCAGACAGTGCTCTTTTACCAGCTATTAAGAATAACTAAATTGATTCCTAACAAAGAATTTTGACACATAGGGTTTTCTGATTCCTTGTTGACTGCTCTTTCTGTGTGTTTACTTCTTAAGGTGAAATAGACATATCAGTTTTTCTTTACTTGATTCTGAAAATTACAAGGAATATAAATTATATATATTTATGTTTATATAAATATATATATTATACTTAACTATTATACATACAAATACTTATCTGACTAAGTGTTGTAATCATACATCACTTATTTATTAGCTTATGACATTAAGATTTCAGTGGTAGAAGGTCTGGAAGCTGGGGAATTTGAGACCTAATTTCTGACGTTAAAAAAGATATGCAATATGGATTGAGAAAGATGACCTGAGTAACTAAGGAAACGTTTTCATGAATGTTTCACCAGTAAGTGGTATAGGCATGAAAAAACGTTATAATTTTCAAACAGAGAAACCACCAAGTACAAGTACTATCTGCTGGAGACTTCAGGGACATTGTTAAATCTGGGCAAAGCTCAGGGCTTGGAAGGATCTGAGAAAAATGATGGAATTATAAAACTGTAGTCTAACAAACAAAATTCAGTGAGCACAATATTTGTGCCCATAACAGCTTTGCATGCAGCCACAATGCATTTGTATGCTGTGTGACAATTCAGTGTCAAATGCTGAACAACCTTGGGTGGTCTGGAAGAAAAAATAAACAACCAAGCATGGGAATTGGGAATAGAAAATGTATAAATAATGTCATGTTTTTCCTACAGGTTTAAGGGGACTTTGGATGCAGTCATGGAGTCATGCTGCAACAGAAAGTGGTTCTAGAGAAAGAGAACATTAATTTGACTAAGAGGAGGTATACCTATGCTTGTGACCTTTTGAGACAGGTTCACATCCGATGTTTGAGTAAACAGGTCAAGATAGGTGTATGAAATTATAAATAGGAATATACAGGAGAGGGAAAGGATCCAACCATGGTGAGGAGAGAATAGATAGAGGGCAGTGAGGGAGGGAGGGAGAGCAAAGAGCCACGCATGTCTTAGTTATTTATCTGTTGCTGTGATGGCATAGCATGACCAAGACAACTTAAGAAAGAAAGAGTTTATTTGGAGCTTGAAGTGTCAGAGGGTTGGAGTCCATGACTGTCATGGCAGAGACCATGGTAGCAAGTCTATAGACATAGAACTCGAGCAGAACTGAGTGTTTAATAGGATCCACAAGCGAAAGGCAGAGGGAGCTTTTGAGATCCCGGATCCTATCCCCAATGACACACCTCCTCTAATAAGGCCACACCCCTTAATCCTTCCCAAACAATTCTACCAACTGGGAATCAAAGATTCAAACACATGAACCTATGGGAACCATTCTCATTCAAACTACCACAGTGAATATAAAGACACCATGGTGAAATCAATTACTTTATATGCTAACCAAACATGTTTTTAAAGAGATAAAACAAGAGGGAGAAGGTAAGCCTGTATAATAGAAGATTATATAAGATTTCCAAGTTCCTGAGACATCTTGAGTCTTCTCATAGATCAGGGTATTTGTTAAGATTTAATATAACAGCATATTAAAGTCTTAAAATTCAAACTGTAATGATATATAAAATACATCTGTGGACTACAAGAAGTCAAGTTTACAACCTTTGCTTAACCATTTATATCTTGAAAGTATCTCAGTTGCCTACACAAGTGTGCATATCTGAAGCAAATTTCTGAGTATATAAAAAATAAATTTCACCTGACTATTCCAATTTTTATGATCAGACAGCAATTTGTTGCTTATAAAACATATTTAACTTCTGCCTATGAACAGTGTATTCCTAGATAGTAAAATAGATATTGTTTTATTATTTCATTTCTACTTTATAACTCCATGAAATAATTGAGATAGGGATTTCCATTCATAGCTCACAAAATTAAATAAAAATAAAGTTCAGAGACATTAAATGGGATGCCCAAGGTCATTTGGTAATACAGAAAACTATTTTTGGCCAAGATAAAAATTTATGTACCTAGATGAGTGTTTGTCAATTTCTTCTGGCTATCCATAAATTATTATTTCTAGTGTATTCTAACCTATATGTTTAGTGGTTTATTGTACAGAAACATAATGTACTGCATATCACCAGAACCTTCTGGAATGACTCCATGCTTCACATGTATATATTCTGTTAAAACATGAAAGAAGGTTCTGAGGAAATAACACTGTTTGGGGCTTGAGCCTTCACAGCACTCCTGATTCCTGTGTATAGTTCTCAATAAACCTTGCCTCAAGAAGATAATTCAAGCTTGGAGAATTTCAGTGACTTCTTCAGAGTCAAGAAGCCATAAAAAAGGCTCATGTTCAAACTGGAATCATCTGATTCTGCTTGAATACTACCTTGCCTTTGCAAACACCCTGATCTATGAGAAGACTCAAGATGTCTCAGGAACTTGGAAATCTATCAAGATGGAGCTGAGGGGGTTTTCAGATAAGGCAACTTCCGTTGTACCCACATCTTCTTCTAGGGATTTAGAGCTACCCATCTGCAGAAACACTTTGCGTTTCTCCTTCAGACTGGTGATCTTTGTCCTCCAAGAATTCAAATGAATATGATGAACGAGTGAATCATCTTTTCTCCTGTCTTAGTCACTCGCATCTCTCACTTCAGAAGCAGCTACCTCATTCTCTTCTGACTTTGTTTCATACTGTTTGGCACAAACACTGCTCAAGTTTATTTTAGGTATGTTAAAATATGTTAGTGGAACCTACAAAAGTCCACCCACTGGATTCTCTAGTGGTTTAATCTACATATAAACAGTCGGAAGGAATGAAGTCAGAAACAAAACACTAGAATGTAAAGGGATATATATTTCTGTGAGAGGATGTGTAACTCTTATTTTTCTCCATTCTATTTTTTCTACATATGAATGTGTATGTATACTTGTTCTTATGTCTGGGTGCACGTGCGTATTTGTTCACGTAGAGGGCAAACGTTGACACCATTGTCTTCCTTTTATATCATGTCCTGCTTTTATATTGAGGAAATGTCACCTGCTGGACTCAGAGCTCAGGGATTCAGCATGTCTAGCCAGCAAACTTGCTGCCGGGATGCCATGCCTTCAGAATGCTGCAATTGCAGACTGGTTGTTGCACCCACCTGGCTTTTAGGTAGGCTCTGAAGATCTTAACTCCAGCCCTCATATTTATTCCACAAGTGTGTAAAGTGTGTAACTGCTATATCTCCAGGCCCAGTTTTAAAAGCCTGAAACTCACCATGCCAATGAGATTGGCCTCAAACTCACAGAAATCCTCCTGCCTCAGCTCCCCCCCAAGTGCTGGGATGACTGGTGACATGCATTTTCTTTTATGAGGTTTGGAAAGTCATTCATTTCAGGATTTACTTGCCAACTAAAATTAATTTTTTTTTATGTGATTGTGCTATAGATGCTAAGAAAGTCAGAGACTTGTGGCACAGTCAAATTGTTTAGATCAATGGATTCTAAAGAAATGGTAAAGTTAAAAAAGAAATACTCAAATGAGATAAATTTTAGCCAAAATATACATATTGTATTGTAGTAAGCCACCCTTTGTTCATCCTCATTACAAGATGGCGCTGGCCAGATGCAGCTCTCTGGTAGTAAATCACTTTAGTACATGCGCAGTGTGCTGTATTCATTATCACACTTACATGCTAATGAAGAATTCACTTAGTTCGCCTATGAGGAAATGGCTGGTTATCTCTCTATGGCAAACGGGGCTGACTAGGCTATATAAGGTCAGGCAGGGGGTATTTTATTATAAATTAAAACTTTGTGTGTTTGGCTCCTCTCTCTCTTTTTCTCCCCCTCCCTGTGTGTGTGTGTGTGTGTGTGTGTGTGTGTATGTGTGTTGTCAGTCTGTCTGTCTGTCTTTCTGTCTGCCTGTCTGTGGTATTATATGCATGTCTTGTGCATGCACATAAGTGTGTGCCTGTGGAATTCAGAGGAAAGATGCCAGGTGTTTTCCTCCATTGCTCTCTGCCTCATTGCCTTGAGCAGGGTTTCTCATTAAGCTGGATAGAAGCTCACTCACTGTTTTAGCAAGGTTGGCTGGCCAGGGAGATCTGGAGACCTGTCACCTCTAACCCCTAGCGTGTGCAGATTACAGACAAGTGCATCTTGTCTTTTCCATAGGTACTGTGTGTAGAAATTCAAGACCTCCAACTTGCATAGCAAGTGTTCAATCAACCCCAGTCCCTAAATTAAAGCATTTACAACACCATTGAAAACTTGATAAAAGTATTAAACAAATACTATGTATTACACTAAGTTTATTTGGAGCAATTATAAGAATTCATTATGTAAAAACATTATGTGGCAACTATTTTGAAAATACTCATCTTCAAATAGCTTTAAAATAATTTTTCTGAGAATTATGGGATTAATTTGAAAGTGTTGCTAAGAACACTCGTATTTCCTACCTGGGAATAGAGCAAAGCAGCAGAAGAGGTAGTTCACAATCACAGTGAACTATTTTGTCATCTCCCTGTTGCTTCCGTACTTCTGGCCAGCATTGGTACTAACTATTGTTTCAGTCTCTTGCTCTTAATGATCACTTCTGTTTTGAACTTCTGGAAGTCGATTTTGAAAGATTAGCATGAAGCAATCATGAACTGCAGATGATGCAAGCAGCCTCATTGAATTGTGCCATCAAAACCCTAAACTGCTTTCCTACTTGTAGATGGGAAAATGTTTTGAAATGAATCAAGGAGCCATAACACTATGCACATTGATTTCATCTGGGGATGATGCCAGACTGAACATCTGCTCTAATGTAAAATGAAAATGGCAGTTGGTAAATGAAATGATACCAATAAATCTCAATGATGGGGTGTAGAAAGGGATATTTGAGCAACTGTAAAAAAAAAGGCAAAATGGACTTACATTATAATTATAGATTTAAGGGACAGTGCAATATAGCCAGCTACCTAGGATTTTTACTGAATCCCTTTGTCTTAAGCTAGTAGTGGTTTTATGTTGAAACTCTTAATACTGGGAAAAACATGCTTGGGATAGAAAATGAAGGGTTGAAGGTAGAGGTGGCTGGACTTGTTGTTAGGAGCCTTGAACTAGAGTTATGACCCAGCCAGATGTTGAGAGCCTTAAGATCTTTGTAAGCCATGATTCTTTTCTTATCTGTTTTCCTTCTCTTCAGCAAGCTTAGTTTCTGTTATGTCATGTTCACATGGTACATTTCTGTTAAGGTGACAGTACTCAAAGCTATAGGTAGAGTAAACAGGTATAAAGTGGTACAAAATCTAAAACCTTTATGTTTTTTGACATCACTATTTATTGAAGTTAAAAATAGTTTTTGAATACATATTTGACAGTATCATATAAATAAAAATATATTATCTACTTATCTCTATCTTCTTTCTACCTATCTATCTGTCTGTCTGTCTTTCATCTATATCATTGGTTAATCCATATTTTCAAGTAGTTTGATGTCCAGAAATAGGAACTAACAATATAGCAGGCAATTGTCAAGCACTGTATAACTCTTAGATGAGTATGTTAACTTAGAAAGCATGTGGTTGAGGCAGAAAAATATTAGTTGCTACCATTAAAGATAAGACTTAGAAAGTTGTTGGTTATTCTCATGATGATTGTACAACTCTTGAAAGACTGGGCAGTTCTGGCCAGGCCAATAACTAGTAGGGTTCACAGCTGGCTATAACTGATGATCAGGTGTTTTTTTCCCTCTCTATGGTAGTTTTCATAAAACCTTCAAGAACAATGAAATAGAACTAGTAAGGATGAAGGTCCTTAGCAACTTGAACCCATCATGTTCTTTGACTAAAGTGTAGGCTCTTCAGCAACATGGTCTTACCATCAAGTTCTGGAGGACAACCATCCGTAATGGCAAGACTTGGTCATGTTAAGGGACACCTAGAGAAACTCAGTGGCCAAAAGCTCCAAAAGCTCCAAAAGAAGCAGCCTATTCCTGGCACTGCATTTTTACTAGTTAGCTTGTGTCCTAGGGACTTTGGTACCCTGGTATAGAGTTGTAGGGTACCATCTCTCTCTCTCTCTCTCTCTCTCTCTCTCTCTCTCTCTCTCTCTCTCTCTCTCTCTCTCTGTGTGTGTGTGTGTGTGTGTGTGTGTCTGTTTTATTCCATCCCCACTCTTTCTTGGTGTTTATGAAAATTCTCTAGTAGTAGTTTTCCTATTCTCTTTCAAGAAGTTTTCAATGTTATGTAATCCTCCTCATATTCTTCCTCTATCCTACCCTCTGCCCCATCACCCCCGGTTAACTCTTTCTTTTCCATCATTCCACGTGAACTTCTACCAATGCATTCTATTGTTTTTCTCTTAAAAGCTCCCCCATATCCTCTTAGTAATTTCATAAAAAATAAATAATCTCTACTTCTTCTTAATATCACTGTAAAAAGCTAAGATGCCTTTACTAACTTTTCTTTTTGAGACATGGTCTCACTACATAGCCTAGGTTGGATTTGAACTCTCAATGTAGCCTAGATGACTTTGAACTCAGTATCTTCCTGTTAAACCACTCATCCCATAAATGTTAAAATTATAAGTAAGAGTTGCCAAAGGCTGAGATAAAAGCCAAGGTTTTATTTTCTTCACCAACATAATCATGTGCATTTATTAAGACTGATATAATTTTTACTTACCTGACTTTTATGGCCAAGCACCACAGCATAAAAATGTCATAAAAATATATTTTCATGCTCTAAAGTGGTATACAATATACTGAGTGAGACAGATAACTGAAATTTTCCATCTAATACACACACACACACACACACACACACACACACACTCAGAGGACAAAGATGTGCAATGTAATAAATAAATGGAACGATACACAATTTCTGTATCTACGGTATTTCTTGTTTTCAACATTTATAGTAAATTCTTAGTACTCTAAGAATGAGAAGCAAGATCATCCTAATTATTTACAGGGGGTAAATTGTATCAATTTTACTCTAGAAAAACTACAGATGGGTCAAAGTTCCATCTATTATGATTAATTATTACTTATCTTAAAAATAACAAACAAAATCAGGAACTTTTCTATATACTTAAGTGTTAGTCCTTCCTTTTAAGTAGCTGAAACTAAAATAGTATTTAGAAATTCTAAGAAAACCATTTTCGTTGCTTTTGTGCCGGGGTTGAGGGTATTTTATTTTAGTGGTGTCAAAGAATAAGGAACATTGCCTTCTGAATCTAACCTTAGAAAATTTACAACAAACAATGGATCACAACCTAGTAATTCATCACTGGCCCAAACAGTCAGCATGTGTTTCTGTTCTGTTCATGGCTGAACTTTTTGTTTTTCTTTTTGTTTTTGTCTTGTCTTTATTTTTTAATCAATTCCTTCATCTGATGGGACAGGTTGATTTCTATAACTTCATAGTGATGAGGAGTTGTTCATTGTTCTAACTAGATGAGATTCTGTCTGCAATTCTGTCCTGAAAGTGTTTCTTATGATTCTTTTCTCCATTAGCTTCTAGACGGCTGTTCTGCACATACTATTCTTTTTCTCATAGAGAGCCAAAGAGGACCCAATGCATAGTCCAAGCACATCAGTTCCAGTGAAAAATGGAAAATGAGGGTGTCACTTCAAGCTGATTTTACTTTCCATGACATAAATATTGATAAAAATGAGAAAATCCTAATATAGGAACACAGGTATTTCAGGTATATCCTGAATGAAAATTTAATATTTATTTATTCATTAAATCCCACCTAGATGACTGCACACCCCTTGCATTTCTTCACAGATAATTAAGCCTTTTCAAATGCTAGAAAAAAAGTCCCAAAACTGGGTTCATAAAAATCACTACTTATGCTTCTGCTACTTATGTGCTAGAGCAAGAGAAAAGACAAGATATGAGAAACTGGCCATGTGCTTGTATTTCAACCCATGGCATAGTAATCACATCTCAGCCCACCTATTAACTTATTCTTAGTAACAATGATCCTTCTTATACTCATTTGAGTTTGCTATTTCATTTTTACGTAGAATCAAATGTTCTTTTAAAAATATTGATGTTGTCTTTAAATTCATAACATCAACACTGTTGATCTATTTATGAATTACATCTAAAGCTGTGAAAATAATTTCTCTTGAAATCTTAATTTTAGGAGGGCTGACTCTAGGGCCTGCTAAGATGCATTTTAACATATAAGTACCAATTAGTTCTACTGGTGCAGGGGACATCAAGGTGAGTGAGTCCTGAAACTCTAAGAATGAACTGGAAGAAGTTTCTGACCTTCACTGACCTCTGCATAACAGATCTCTGTAATGGGATGAAAGTTTTTGCTGTTTATTCTGTTCTGTTGATTGTGGGATTTTAATTTTGTGATATGAACACTGCCACGGCTTTGCTACAGTAGAGAGCAAAGCTGAGACTTTATGCAGCCGTTCAGACTTAGAGTCTGAATTACTGTTTTCATTTGTCTGCAGCCCATAAAACTTAACTGTGCTTTAGCGCAGTGAAACAGCAAAAGGACACGCTAACCTGCGTATGAAGCTTTCCAGCTCCCTTAGGTGACATGTTCAGTGCCATGAAGTTGAAGAACAAGAATCCACTGGGCACCTTATTAGCAATGTACTAATCTTTGTGTTCCTTTGCCCTAGAAACTGCCCTTGTATTAAAAGAACACATATAGATCTTTTCACTGTGAAAGATATTCCTAGAAATGTCTCAAAGACTAAATTACTTCTTCAGCAAATATTTAATACCTATAATTGCACCAAATGCTGGATCTGTAGATAAAGAGGAGATAAGATGAAGTCTGGCAGCTCATGCATTGATACATTATGTGATATTTGCTAAAGGATCAAAATTCCATCAGCCATCACCATGGCTAATAATTGAACCTTGGATTTTATAACTATTTGTTTATATATTATCATAACTAATAACAATTCCATGGTATCTATTAGTAGTTTTCTCAGTTGTGTGTGTATGTGTGTTCATGTTGGTATATACGCACATGTGTGCTAGAGAATGTGTGTGTGTGTGTGTGTGTGTGTGTGTGTGTGTGTGTATGCCAGATGATGTTGGGTGTCTTCATCAATTGATTCCATCTTGCTTTTTGAGACTAGATCTTTCATGTAACTGGACACATTTAACTAGACTGCTTGTTCAGTCTATTGATCTGCATCCTCAGAACAAAAATTATAGATGCACATTACTATGACTGGTCTTTCACACGGGTTCTAAGGATACCAGTTCGGGTCCCTATATTTTTCTCGAATGTACTTAACCAATATACTTTGCCCTCAGCTCTAGTGTTCTCAATTATTTTAAAAGGTAATCTGGTTTGTTTATTTCCAAGTTGATTTGCAGCTGACAATATCAATTAATCAGGTTGCTCTCAAATATGCATGTTTAGTAGGGAAATAATTCATTTGATTACTCCCATTATGCAGCCCCTACAATTAGGCATTTGCTATTAGCTGCTTGAAGTTATCTTGCACAGATTATTACCACAATAATTGCAGCCAATTATTGAAGATCATCATTATTTTAAATTTTAATTATTGCTTTTATGGGAATTTTGGAATGGATATTGAAAAGAAAGCCTTAGTAAATATTCTTATTAAAAATAGCCAAATATGCTACCATTGTAGACAGGTAAAATATTTATATTTTTCATATATTCACTTAATATGCATTTTATAAGTATACAACATTTAGATGCTGATTACATATGATTTTAAACACATATCACATAATATCAATAAATTACAAAATGAGGGCATGTTGCACATCTGTGAGCTACAGTGACCAAAATGAAATCAGGGATATAGTCCCTATCTACTCTTTGAGATAAATAGTATTTGTTTACATCATATTACAACAGAGATTCAGCAGAATAACTTATGTTTGGCTTAATATCCAAAATTTTCATGCTGTTTTGTCACAAGATTTAGGGATATTTGTAATTACATTGATAAAGAGAGAGACAGAGACAGAGAGAGACACACACACAGAGAGAGAATGTGTAAATTACCCATCAAAATAAAGCTCTGTTCTTATCATTAAAAAAATCACTGCTATTAACTAATATTATCTAATATCTCTTTAGGTTTCTTTTGGGAGCAATAGGGATGCTTCACTACACAATATACAAATAAAAATTGTCTCATCATTTTATCACCTAGGCTATAATTTGCTTTCATACATATACATATTTAAATGTTGGCCTATTTGAATTTTTGAAATTAATATATTTCCTTGCTCAGAGATTTATAAAATTAACTCTGGAGTTGAGAAAACACATTTTCTATATAAAATGGCCTAATCTAAAATACTTTTAAATTTTGCTTCAAAAACTTATTTATTCCATCCTTGACTTCTTTAAGTCTCTCTTTTCCTTTTTAAATAATATCTTAGTATTTTACTAATACAAACTCTACTAATTATATTTATTATTTTGAAGAAACAAGCATACAACTTGAGCTGGGTTTGGTGGCTGGTGCCCAGAATCTAAGGATTGAGAGATAGGAAGATTGCCATGAATTTCAGGTAAGCCTGGGATACAGAGTCAGTCTTTCTATTTCTCTTTCTCATTCTTGTTCTCATTCTTTTTCTCTTGTTCTTGCTCTTGTCCTCATGACACACATGTTTCATGTGTGTGCCTTAAAGTCATAGAATACTGGATTGTATTCTGGTAGATTTCCACCTTGTAATTAGTGATCATGGAGTAAGATTGTGCTGTGGATAGCACAGAACGTAAGATGCCAACTTTGTATGTTACTAACCATTGAACGTAATATAAGTGCATAGGCAACACGGGGCACCTTGAGGGCTTCTTATAATGAGTCATGAATGGTCAAAGCAAGATCTGAAATTCTCTCTCTCTCTCTCTCTCTCTCTCTCTCTCTCTCTCTCTCTCTCGTGTGTGTGTGTGTGTGTGTGTGTGTGTGTGTGTGAAAATTTAAGAATTCTGTAGAGGTTTTTGCAGTTTGAATGGCATGTCCTCCATATTCACAAGCTTTTGAATACTAGATCCTCAGTACATGACACTGGGTAGGTTTAGGATTTGCTTCTTACTGGAGGAAGTGTGTCATTGGACTAAAGTTTTGAGGGTTCAAAATCCCATGGCTCTGTGGGCTCTGTGATTGCCCCATTTCCAGGGTGCTCTCTCTGCTTCCAATTTGTAGTTAAATGTGAGATCTCAGCAGTTCATGCTGAGATGACTGTTCAGACATCTGGGACCCTAACTCTCTGCAACCATAAGCCCCCCCAAAATCATTTTTTCTAGAAGTTTCTTTGGTCATGGTGTTTTATCATTGCAGTAAGAAAGTAACCAAGATACAGGCTATCATTTTTGAGAAAGGTTTCAAATAATGTCAGTTTGGGTTAACCACAAAAGCAGGATAGGAAGTTGATTTCCTGTGGACTTCATTTTAGGTGATACAAATACTGAGAAATTGTCATCATTTTTATGTGTTGTAATGCAGTTGGTGGTTGAAACTCTCTATAGCATGTTGGGAATAGTGGAGCGTGACCTCTCAATATTTCCTTTTCTGACCATCCAAAAATATGCCTGATGGAATCCAGGAAGTCAGACTTCTCTTTAGAAACTGAGAATCTATTGAGTCTGAAAAGTAATTTATCTTCAGTTTCCATTTAAGATAAACTTCTGTAGCAAATTCACAGAATAGTGAATGTTTTGATCTCTAACTAAATTTTGAATAAGAAATATCTTAAGAAATAACTTATATATTTTCCATTTTTAAAAAAATGTATTCTACTCTCGTATAATACATCTTGAATGTCTTGAAAGTAGTTTCCCCTTCCTCCTATCTTGCCAGCAACAATATCCCTGACCCCCCACACACTGCACACACTTCCCCTCTCCTGGATCCACTACTCCTCTATTTCCCTTCAAAATAGAGCAGCTCTCCCAGTGATATCAATTGAATGGGATAACAAGATGCAATAAGAAGCTACACAAGGCTGGACAAAGCAACCCAGTAGTAGAAGGAAAAGGGTCTCAACAGCAGGCAAAAGAGTCAGAGAACCAATGCACCCATTCTTAGGAATCCCACAACATCCCCAAGCAAAAACAACAGCATGCATGCAGAAGACTTAGTGCAGACCCATACGGGCTCTGTGATTGCCCCTACAGTCTCTATGGGCCCCTATGAGCCATATTTAGTTAATTCTCTGGGCTGTGTTCTCCTGATGTCTCCAACCCCTTTAGCTCTTACAATCCTTCCCACTGTCTTCCTCAAGGTACACCAATACTTGTTTAATGTTTGAAGGTGTGTCTCTGCATCTGCTCCCATCTCTTGCTAGAGGAAGTTTCTGTGAGGTTGATTGGGCAAGCCACTGATCTAGTAAGTATAGCAGAATATCATTAGAATAATTTCATTGTTTATTTGTTTGCTTTAGTCACATGTGTCCCAGTTCCTGACCATCCAGATAGTGTCAGGATGGGCTCCCTTTCCTAGCTTGGGCCTCATTTAGACCAGTCATCGGTTGGCTATTCTACAGGTTTAGAGCCACCATTGCCCCATATATCTCACAGGCAGGGCAAATTGTACATACAAAGTTTTGTAGCTGGGTTGGTCTCTGAGTCACACCACTGAAAGCCTTCTTACAGAAGATGGTGGGCTCAGGCTCTGTTTTCTGCTTTACTGGGAGTCCTTGCCAGGGTCACCCTCATAGGTTCCAGAAAGTTTTGTTTTAACACTTAATTTCTTTGCACAGATAGGACTTTCTATATGGAATTACTGCAGCCAGATGATGTCCTTTTATGTGTCCAACAGTGCAACTCAGCTCCTGACCCAACTCACTCAGCTATTGCTTTTCTGAAAAATTTGTCCGGTTTACTGGTTTACTGGTTGTCAACTAGAAAGGACACAGACTTCTCATTGTGTCCTCAGTACAGGACCCTTATTTTCATTTCTATTGGTTATTTTTCCCATATCACTATTTTTATCAGTTTAGAAGTGGAAGAGAATGCTATGTGGATGGATTTCTTTTTAGAAGATTATAGTGTTCATTTAAAGTCAATAAAACCAGACTATTATCGTTTTGCAATAAAATGTTTCAAAACAAACTTATTTGATCTTTTCAGTCCTTCTGAGGAAACTTTATCCCACTGAAGGTGATCTACATCAACTAGATATATCATCTATGGATGAACTTGTTCCCAAAAGAGTAGGTACCATTATTCTGAAAATAACAGAGAAAAGGGGGAGAATAACACTGGAGTATCCGAATCATGCATATTGCATTCTAGCTTTCCCACAATAAACACAGAACAATACTTCAAATAGTATTTTTCTCTGGAGGTTAACAGAATGGATTAGCACACACAAGAGACTGCAACCAAGCCACACTGTCTGAGCCTTGTCTTGGAACCTACACTTTGGAAGACGAAGGAGAGAGTAGATTCCAGCAAGCTGTCTCACGTCTGCTGTAATCTTGCTGTAGTGTGTGTGTGTGTGTACTCTCCCACCCCCACCCCCAGCAAATGTAAAGAAAGAATTAAAGACCATTTTACTGAAATGAAATGTGCCTGCCTGCCTGCTTGCTTTCTTCTAAAGGTTTGGGGAATTTGATTATTACAAAACCTTTAATCGCTGGAGAAGTCATCCTGTAATGATATGAAAAGAAAAGAGACATTCATCTTTTCTGATAATCTGAAAGTGACCGTGTTTCGTGCATATTTCTTGGAAAAAATAATAGTTTAGATGCCCAATCTGAATATATAACAAATCTATGATACTTATATGAAAGTGAAGAAAAATTTATGTATATTTAAAACATTAAATCAAATTCATCTGAGGCTCACTTCTGTTTAATTTTTAAAGTCTACACAAATAAATTATGAAGAACTTCTAAATATGAATATTTAAGTACGATTGTAGTCAAAAGCAAAAGTTGTGTTTCTTATTGCTCAAAATGAGTTCAAAACTTCATTAAAGAGGTTTTTCTTAAATTTATATTCATACTTATTTTACTATCCATGTACTTAATACATGGGGGAAATGTGTTGGGTCTAGACATTTAATATAGAACAATTATTATGCATTAGTGAGTTAATAGAAGTAGATTCTACAAATAATGACCTTACCCCCTGCCCTCTTACAAAATGGAATATGAACAACACTGATATGCATATACATTGAAAACTTACCAAATTCCAGTGCTCAATATGAAATAACAAGCAAAATTGTCATGCTTTTTTTTTTTTTTTTTTGGTTTGAGATATTGTGAACAACTTGAGTTGTGGCTCTATAACAGGGCTTTTTAAAAATTAAAGAATAGCTCTGCAGGGCTGCAGAGAAGCTGTAGCTGGAAAATACACTTGCCAAGCCTGAAGTCCTGAAGGGCAAGAAGGGAAAGTACTGGTGCAGGGTGTCCTTTGAATTCTGCATATCCTGGTGCACATGTGAGTGTGTGTGCACACACATGCATGTGCAAGCACACTCAATAATGTAAAAATAGAAAATGAAAAGCATTGCATAATATGGCTTTTTGTTTTATAGTGGCAGTTTTAGTATTATTAGGAAAGAAATATACTGTAAAGAATTTAGGAGTTTTAGTGAGTGCTTAGCCTGCTGTTATTTGGAAGAATTGAAATTTTCTTCCTTGTGTTAGGTAACTGCATCATTTTATTTTCACAGAAGTGTTTGGAAAGTGGGCCTGAATTGAATGCCACTACTGACGGCTTCAGTGCAGCTATAATTTATGTGGTACTTGCTAAGCTCTGGGTCTGTGGCCTGGATCTGTCATAAAACTAGTACATGACAAAATCTGATGACTTTTGACATGTCCAGCATACATTTTAAACAAACAGTCTTACTGAGCTTGCTCTAAATAGGGACCAAGTCTTGCTTAAATAATTGAACTGGACATTGGCAGTATAAGGGATGGCAGTGGGCAGAAAGATATGGACTTTGATCTAGGTGTATTTAAGATTTGCTTTAGAATTTTTGTTATACAAGACTTCTTTGCTTATGACCTTATCTTGCCTTCTCTATGCTACTGGGTCACTTGGAGTTCAGCATAAAATTCTTCACTATTTAACAAATATTAAAGTGTGGGCTTTTTGAAACAGTAAAAATAAAAAAGCTTTATCTTAGACCAGTCAAGGATGATGAAAGTACATAAATTGAGATTAGTCAGTTGGAGTCATCTGAATATATCCTTTTATTAACTAATTTATTTACATTTTAAGTGTTCTGCTTCTTCAAGAGAGTAAGCCTTATGAGAAAAGGGAATATATATTTGTTTTAAAATCTTAGTAACCAGCTGTGTTAGGTAGATGACTCAACTGTTTTAATAAATAAGCAAGATAAACTTGATTCTGTCATGTCATACCAAGGATGATGGATTTGTCATCAGGATGAGAGTCCTGGGATTACTGTGATGGCAACGTTGATTAAGACATTATACGTGTGGCCATAATTATTTATTATATTAGTTACTTTGTGAATATATTCAAGTATTTTAGCTTGTTAATATGCAATATTGTAATGTATTAATTCCCAGGTTCCATCAACATGACCATTTATATTCAAGTTAAATATTTTGGTTTAATTTATGCATTAAACAATCTATTGCACACTAGTCCATTAGGTTAACATAACTATTATCTTTTATACTTGATCCCTTTATCTATCTTATCTTTGTGAAACCATACGCCTGGGGTTATCATAGCATAGGGAAGATGTGTGATTTTATCTGAATGTGTCACTGCTCTGTTTGAAGATCTGATTAAGATGATTAGCTCCCACACTTGTAACTGCACTTATACCTTGAGCTTTCTCTTGTACCTTCATCTGTCCCAATATGTATTAGACATGTGTGCCCAGAAAAACGTGTTTTCTACATTCTGTAGGCACACCATACGTTCTAGTTAGAAATATCTCAATATTCAGCTATAACAGTATTCTCAATCTGTGTGTCAGGACACCTTTGCGGGTTCAACGACCTTTACACAGGGCTCACCTCAGACCATGGGAAAGCACAGATAGCTACATTATGATTCAGAGCAGTAGCATAATTAAGCCTCACTAATGAAGACATTCTCTCCCGGCTTCCTGGCCACCATAAAGTGGAGAGCCTCTGCCTACATGCCTCTTGGCAATGAAGGTCTGTCTTTCTGTCACCCAGAAATGTAGAGACTGTGACCACAGACTTGGTTATGAAGTAGCAACAAAATAATTTTAAGGTTTGGGATCATCATAACATGAGGACCTGTATTAAAAAGGTACAGCATTAGGAAGGTTGAGAAGCGCTGAGCTATTTGTAATTCTTGTACATATATCCAAAGGACTCTGCATCCTATTCCAGGACACTTGCTCAACCATGTTCATTGCAGCTCTAATCATAATATAAACTTGGAACAGCCCAAATGCCAATGAATATGGCACATTTGTACAATGAATTATTACTTACCTGGTAAGGAACTAGCAAGTGTTTCCCCTAGCAAAGGAAAATCAACTACAGATCTATCAATGGATGGATAGGGGCTAGAATGGAGGAAGAAATGAAAAGGGGGAGGTAAGAGGGAGTAATGGAGAGAATACAGAGAAGGAGAGAACTAAAGACCATATGAGTGGGTAGATGGACTCCTACTATAGTAGAAGCTTTTATATATGTGTATATATATATATCTTATGTATATATGTATATATGTGTGTATATAAAAAAGGTTGTGCATACTTTTGCCATTTACATTTCACTAATGTATATGTATGTATGCATATATATGTATATGTGTATATGTGTATATATGTATGTGTATACATATATGTGTGTGTAAATTAATATATATGTAAATTTATATATATATAAATTAATTAACTAATTTGTTGTATAGGTGTATATGCCTGTGGGCATGCATGTTGTGTAGTGACCATGTAGAGATCAATGGGACAGTTTGTAAAATATTGTTCTTTTCTTCCAGCATTTTGTTACCACGAATCTACCTCACAGAGTCAAGTGCCTTTGCTATTTTTTTTTTAATATTTTTACTTTCTATATTCTTTGTTTATATTCCAAATGATTTCCCCTTTCCCGGATCCCCCCTCCACATATGTCCCATAAACATTCTTCTCTCCATTCATTCTCCAATCACCTCCCTCCTTTTTTGTGTCCTTATATTCCCCTCCAATGCTAGATCAATCCTTTCCTGGATCAGGACCTTCTCCATACTTCTTCATGGGAGTCATTTGTTATGTGATTTGTGCCTTGGGTATTCAGGGCTTCTGGGCTAATTAAGATCCACTTATCAGAGATTGCATTCCATGTGTATTCTTTTGTGACTGGGTTACCTCACTTAGGATGATATTTTCCAGATCAAACCATTTGCCTAAAAATTTTGTGAATTCATTGTTTCTAATTGCTGAGTGGTATTCCATTGTGTAAATATACCACATTTTCTGTATCCATTCCTCCTTTGAGGGGCATCTGGGTTCTTTCAAGCTTCTGGCTATTATAAATAAGGCTGCTATGAACATAATGGAGCATGTGTCTTTATTGCATGCCGGGGAATCCTTTGGGTATATGCCCAGGAGAGGTATAGCAGGGTCCTCCGGAAGTGTCATGTCCAGTTTTCTGAGGAACCGCCAGACTGATTTCCAAAGTGGTTGTACCATCTTACAGCCCCACCAGCAGTGGAGAAGTGTTCCTCTTTCTCCACATCCTCGCCAACACCTGCTGTCTCCTGAGCTTTTGACCTTAGCCATTCTGAATGGTGTAAAGTGAAATCTCAGGGTTGTTTTGATCTGCATTTCCCTAATGACTAATGATGGTGAGCACTTCTTAAGGTGCCTCTCCGGCCATCCGAATTTCTTCAGGTGAAAATTCTTTGTTTAGATCTGTACCCCATTTTTAATAGGGTTATTTGGTTCCTTGGGGTCTAACTTCTTGAGTTCTTTGTATATATTGGATATTAGCCCTCTATCAGATGTAGGGTTGGTGAATATCCTTTCCCAATTTGATGGTTGCCGTTTTGTCCTTTTAACAGTGTCCTTTGCCTTACAGAAACTTTGTAATTTTAAGAGGTCCCATTTGTCAATTCTTGGTCTTAGACCATAAGCTATTGGTGATCTGTTCAGGAACTTTTCCCCCATGCCCATGTCCTCAAGGGTCTTCCCCAGTTTCTTTTCTATTAGTTTCAGTGTGTCTGGTTTTACATGGAGGTCCTTGATCCACTTGGAGTGAAGTTTAGTACATGGAGATAAGAATGGATCGATTCGCATTCTTCTGCATGCTGACCTCCAATTGAACCAGCACCATTTGTTGAAAAGGCTATCTTTTTTCCACTGGATGTTTTTGACTCCTTTGTCGAAGATCAAGTGACCATAGGTGTGTGGATTCCTTTCTGGATCTTCAATTTTATTCCACTGGTCCACTTGTCTGTCACTGTGCCAATGTAGTATTGCTTGAAGTCAGGGATACTGATTCCCCCAGAATTTCTTTTGTTGTTGAGAATAGTTTTAGCTATCCTGGTTTTTTTGTTATTCCAGATGAATTTGAGAATTGTGTTTTCTAACTCTGTGAAGAACTGTGTTGGGATTTTGATGGGGATTGCATTGAATCTGTAGATTGCTTTTGGCAAGATGGCCATTTTAACTATATTAATCCTGCCGATCCATGAGCATGGCAGATTTTTCCATTTTCTGAGGTCTTCTTCGATTTCCTTCTTCAGAGACCTGAAGTTCTTGTCATATAGATCTTTCACTTGCTTGGTTAGAGTCACACCAAGATACTTTATATTGTTTGTGGCTATTGTGAAGGGTGTCATTTCCCTAACTTCTTTCTCAGCCTGCTTATCCTTTGAGTAAAAGAAGGCAACTGATTTGCTTGAGTTGATTTTATAACCAGCCACTTTGCTGAAGTTTTTTATCAGCTGTAGCAGTTCTCTGGTGGAGGTTTTTGGGTCACTTAAGTAGACGATCATGTCGTCTGCAAATAGTGATAATTTGACTTCTTCCTTACTAATTTGTATCCCCTTGACCTCCTTATTTTGTCTAATTGCTCTAGCTAGAACTTCAAGTACTATATGTGCCTTTGTTAATGAACCATTTTGTCATACCATTTCAAAGATCTCAATTCTTAATAGAATTAATACCTGAAAACATATTTTATGTTAATTATTCATGCTTAATATTTTTCTTTTTTATTCTTGGGACAACTATTTTTGCACTTTTTCATCATTAGATACTACATACTTGAAGAGTTTTAGTGAAGATTTATCAACTAATTTATAGCTGTTTATACATTAAGACAAGCTTAGAGGAAAATATTTGGCTATCTGTTGAGGATATCTGATGTCTCTAATAAAAGCAAACAATGACCAATATTAATTACAAAAGTAAATATTCAATTAGCGAAATGTAAATGTCAAAAGTATGCGCAAACTTTTTTTATACAAAATAGATGCGTCATTTAGACTTTGCTACTGTGACAAACACTTGGAAAATAACTTACAAGAAGAAAAGATTTATTTGGGCTCTAGTTTCAGAGGATCAAGTCTGAGGTCATGGTCTCTACATTTCTGGGTGACAGAAAGGCAGACCTTCATTGCCAAGAGGCATATATGCAGAGGCTCTCCACTTTATGGTGGCCAGGAAGCAGGGGGAGAATGTCTTCAATAGTGAGGCTTTCTCCTTTACATTTTCAATTCCTTGTAGTCCCCTACATATGGGATGGAGTTATCTACATTTAGGGAGGCTCTCTAAAGAGTCTTTCATAGAAACACCCAGGAGTGTTCTTCACTGGTGTGCTTAGGACTTTTCAATGTTCTCCAGATGGTAATCATAATTAACCATGCCAGCAGGTTAAAATAACATTAAATAAATATTATTGCCTATCAAAATAGTAAAATTAAAACCTTCATACCCTGTATTTGCCAACTGTTTTGGAGAAACCCTACAAAATATTAGTTCTTGTTTTTAGGAATATTCCTTATCAGTCATGTATCTGGTAACAGTCAACCAAAAACACATGTGTAAACCTCAAGCCGTTCTAAGAAACACATATTTCTAACATCAAGATGGTTTTTTTCTTACCCAGAAGGAAAGATTTTTTCTTTTATCCTTTTAAAGATCTTAAATTCAATGATACATTGCTTTGGTTCAAATAAAAATCTTACTTTTTCACAGTAGAAAAACCTTTATGTGACTTTTGGGGAGTGGGGGGCCAGAAAAGGGGAAATCATTTGAAATGTAAATAAAAAATATATCAAAAAAAAGAAAACCCTTCTCCATCCCCCTTCTCTCTGTAATGCTGGGGATTCTCAAAAGAAAATAAATCCCAAGAAAAGCAAGTTTTACCTCTTTTGATGTTATAAAGCTTTCGAATTATAACAACCAAATAAATCATCCTCAAAAATACAATGTAGCAATCCTTGTTTTTTTTTGGTTTTTTTTTTTTTCGTTTTTTGTTTTGTTTTGTTTTGTTTTTTTGTTTTTTTGTTTTTTGGCATTGCAGGTTAAGGATGAATCCTTTGTGAAGACAGAGGAGCAGAACTAAATTAGTTCTATTGTCCTCACCAACTAGCTGTCATTGCCCACTAACTGAAGTCCACACTATTCCAGGTAGCTGTGTGTTCCTACCTCCATGGTGTCTACTTTGTGAGACTCCACTTTCTAAACAAGTTTCTTCATAGTAGCCAAGCAACCATCTCTAATAAGGAAGGTTGTGGAGGAGGCACCACAGGAAGCCTTAGTCTGTAAACATCTGATTTTCAATGTAACATCGGAGATTTCGAGCACTAGAAACTGAGAATCCATTTCTTCATCAGATGAAATATTTTTAGTTCTCTACTTTCAGCAGCAGCACTTGGTGTTTGTGGGTCAAATCCATCCTGTGTACTGTTTGAGTCTGTTGGATTATCTATATGGTTGCTATAGACATCTATGCCTGGGTTTGGTAGCTTCAGCAAAGTACATCTGAACTACATAGCCAGAAGTAGTAGTTGTTAGACTCGGTAAGAAAAAATAAAAATGGAGCCCTGATACATTTTAATTTATCTAAAAAACCTATTAGAATTTTTTCCCAAGATAGTATTATATTGATTCTGTGGGAATGTCACATCATGCCCAGATCACACTCACTTCCCAGTCCTTCCATGTCCACGCCCACTTTTGTAACACACAAAAAAGTGAAAATAAAAATAATAAATAGAAAATTAAAACTAGAAAGTAAAACCAAAAAAAACAAAGCCCAATTTATGTTATGTATATACTCACTGTATCACATATATATCACATTGAGATATGTATGATCAAGCTCTCAGCGGCCTGCCCCTTAAATGGAATTAAGTGCCCCCCTTCTGCACTCTAGTGTGGCACCTTACACTACAGCATCCCCATCATACTGAGTTGTCTTGGATAGGTTCCTGTCTAGGCTGTTGCTTTCAGGGTTTGAGATGACATTGTCATAGAAGCCTTCCATGCTACTCCCTCTCAACTATGTGTCTGAAGTCTTTAATATCACAGAAAAAGTAGCCGTGTTGGTCTTCACAGCCTGTGGAAGCACAGATCACAGACCTCTGCAATGGTCTCTGGCAGCAGCACACTCCACAGACACACACCCTCTTTAGCCCCAGGTTCAGTAGGATAATAGACCCAGACGTGGCCCTTGGTAGCAGCACAGAGCATGAATATCAACACGGCTTCAGGTCACAGCACTGACTACTGACATCACATGACTTTGGGTAATACCATGGACCACAGACATCTACAGGAACCAAGGCCGTAGGAGGACCAGTGACCTGCTCATGACACAGGCTGGAGTTATCACAGAGAAACGTGCCTCCCTCGAGGAAATGCCTCCGTGAGATCCAGCTGTAAGGCATTTTCTCAATTAGTGATCTAGGTGGAAGGGCCAAGCTCATTGTGGGTGGTGCCATCCCTGGGCTGGTAGTCTTGGGTTCTAGAAAGCAAGCTGAGCAAACCAGGGGAAGCAAGCCAGTAAGAAACATCCCTCCATAGCCTCTGCATCAGCTCCTGCCTCCAAATTCCTGTCCTGAGTGTGTTCCTGTCCTAAATTCTTTTGGTGATGAACAGCAGTGTGGAAGTGTAAGCTGAATAAACCATTTTCTCTCCAGCTTGCTTCTTGGTCTTGGTATTTTATGCAGGAATAGAAACCCTGACTAAGATAGTGGGGCTTCATTAACTGCTTGGCATCTATGCTGGAATTCCAGTTGGCTTGATCTTGTGCAGATTGTGTTGGGTAATCAGAGCTTTAGTGTATTCAGCATTATTTATATTACCTTAAATATACAGAATAATTTTATAAAATTATTCTTTCTTTATTATTAATAAGAAAATCAATGCATGAGTAATGAGATTATCTATGCCTTTGTGTTCTACCATAGAGAACTTGAATATAACATCTCTGTAACCTCGTTTCCTTTCCAAATTAGTATCATTAAGACACAAAGTTCTTGCCTCTGGAATTTTGCAGAAACATGTTAGGCTATATTAATCTTTTCCTTTTTTCAACTCCATGAGACTTGTGGTTTACCAAGGAACTCAAACTCATGAGAAATATTCTGCATTTGCATTTTCTAATTGCTTTGCATATATTGTTCTAGTTTCTGTAGCCAACTAATGGGGCATTTTACTTAGACTTTATATCATTCTGTCATTGTCCCTCAATCATCAAGTGTAATGATGGCATAATTGAATTTCAAGAAGAAATAAATCCAAGGATTTCAACAACCAAATAGAAATTAGCCTACACATCAATGATTCTGTAAGAGAACTAATCTTAATACTTTCCCCCCTCCTAGATCCTTGGCCTCCATCATGCTTTCCAGGAGTAATTTCCAGACTCATATCATTTTTCTCTTTGATACCTGAAAAGCAGAATAATGAATAGAACCCAGCTGGTATGAATGAGGGAAACTTTATTGGTTTTGTTCAGTGTAATAATCACAGTGTTGGATGTGCAACTTCTCATAGTACAGAAAAATAATACTTTAGAGGCCTTCCTTTTGTGTAAGAGTTGTTGTATTATACTGGAGTATAATACAACTCCAATCCAACATAATATAACTTTCTAGTGGGATATAAATATTCTTCCGCTTGGCAGCATTTATGTAGTTTGTGTAAAGGCGAGTGAGAAATGGAATGGGGGGGCAGTTAAAGGCATAAATTTTCAGGCACAAAAACTGATGGTGACAGATTCAGCTACACTGGGTCCCTTCGGACTCTGGGAAGAAGCTAGTGGGTATAGATGACCTTATTTCTGGATTTGGATTTGAATCCAAACAGAAAACATTTCCATAGCATCCTTTGGTTCTGAGGAATTCTAATTGTATTTTAGATCCATAATCTCATTTCTGTCGTTGGGTCATATTTCAAACTTCTTAACAACTTTTTCTGCATTGACAACTTGTTCCTGGTGAAGCCAGGCATGCTTTAGTTAAATAAAAACAACCATAATTCATTCCAGATTCTTGAGGCAGCAACTCTATGTGAGTTTCACATGACCCCTGCACTAGCACATTGTGCTGTTCCCCCTGGAATCACAGGTCCAGTAGCAAAAGAAATTCCTACAACATTGCCAATATGATGTTAAATTACATCTATTCATATATATATATATTCTCTTCTCTTCTCTTAGGAAGAAATTACATATATTTTATATATGTATATATATATTATATGTATATGAATATGAATATGTATATGAATATATGTATATGTATATGAATGATATGCTAAAGTGATTGCACTGCTATGTCAATTAACAAGAAGAGGAAGCACTAAAACACCAGGTACATGAATTACTATGTAATTGTCATTACTTGATGTTTTATTATTGTGTTATTATTTATAAAGCATTCACTAGAAACAGAGAGCTAAGCACTGCTATATAATGAAACTGTAAATTTAAACCAATTTCCATCCTTCAGTTTGTTATAATATAGGAAAAAAATTGTTCCTATAGAACCCATACACGTACACACATACTGAGCACTAGAATATAAGGGAGGGTGCCACCGGAGGGGAGAGAGCTAGGTGTAAGAAAGCAGAGTATCAGAACCACCCCATCGTGGGCGTTTGAGAGTAGTGATGGTTTAACTGAAAATGGTCCCTGTAGGCAGCTAGGGAGTGGCAGTATTTGAAATGATCAAGATGTGTGGCCTTGTTGGGTGAGTGTGGCTTTCTTGGAGGAAGTGCGTGAGGAGGTGTGGGCTTTGAAGTTTCAGACACTCAGGTCAGGCTCAGTGGCTGACTCTTTCTTCTGCCCGAAGATCCAGGTGTACATCTCTCAGCGCTCTTTCCAGGACCATATCTGCCTGTGCACTGCCATGCTTCCCACCATGACAATAACGGCCTTAAACTCTGAACCTTTAAGCCAGGCCCAATTAAATGCTGAGGTCATACTGTCTCGTCAAAGTAGTAGAAAACTTAACCAAGGTGAGAGTTTTCACAAGTAGCTTCTCACTTGCCCCTATGAAATGACTGGAGACTTTCTCGTTCACAATATCCTGGAATAAAGCCATCCATCATCACTCCATGCTTCCGAGAAATGGAGCATGAAAGATTCTATTTCTGTTATGCTACTGGCATTGACAGAAAGCAATTTTAACTTTTCTTTGTGTCTTCCTGTCACATTCATACACACACACACAGACACACACACACACACACACACACACACATACACACTGCACACACACAAAGTATACATGTCAGGTGCACACAATAATTAACTGTAATTATCTTTAACTTAGAGAAGAGAAAGTTACTATTTACTATTCACCGTGTTCTAGGTACGGTGTCAGGCAATTTTCTTTTCTTATTTCATTCAACTGTCAAAATACACCCATGAGATATATTTAGTATAGAAAATAAAAATGAGCCAGCACTGAGATGAATTGCTGGATTAGGCAAGTGAGGTCAGGAACATAAAATGACTGTGAAACATGTAGAATGGAGGGAGAGGCTACAGGAGAGGAGGATGCTGGGACGCTGGGAGATGCCCTATTTTATACCCACCTCACCAAGCAGCACAGTCTGTTACCCCTGATGCTGAATAGGTTCTCTGCCTGCTTTTGCTATCACATTAGGGCCGAAGGTCCACCTTGCTATATTCTGGTGCTATCCCTTAAAAATCCATTAAACGTTACTTTTTTGTCATTTGAAATGTTCTCTTTGGGAGAGGGTAGATATTACATTGAGCGTGAGGACTCTGATATCTTTTTTTTGTGAGGGTTTCTTTGTGTATTCCTGGATGTCCTGAAATCTCACTCTGTAGACTATACTGGGCTCAAACTCT
This sequence comes from Apodemus sylvaticus, assembly GCF_947179515.1. Lineage (NCBI taxonomy): Eukaryota > Metazoa > Chordata > Mammalia > Rodentia > Muridae > Apodemus > Apodemus sylvaticus. Next base: position 21,775,812 of record NC_067491.1, on the reverse strand, counting down.
GAGATCTACTTGCCCCTGCCTCCTGAGTGCTGGGATTGAATGAAAGTTTGTACCACCATGACCAGCTGACCCTGATATCTTATGTCATGGAGAAATCCAAAGGAACTGTGGTAATTTGATAGAAATGACCCCCAGAGACTCATAGGTTTGAACATTTGGTCATTATGGAGAGGCACTATTTGAAGGGATGGCATTGTTAGAGCAGGTGTGGCTTGCTTGGAGGAAGTGTGTCATTACAGGGGTGGGCTTTTATGTTTCCTATGCTCAAGCTCTGCACAGTTGCTGATAATGGGCAAAACCTCTGAACCTGTAAGCTTGTCCAAATTAAATGTTGTCCTTCATAAGAGTTGCCTTGGTTATGCCATCTCTTCACAGCATTAAAACCATAAGTAGCATAGTAACCATGTAGTGAAGATGTAAGTATAAAATCAGAAATTGATACTACCTAATGGCTATGTAGATGTTCTAGAATGCAATCCAGACATCTACTACTGCAATGTTGTACTGGAATTTCTAATCTCAGTAGAAGCAAAAAAGAATCAAAGTATAGAGGATAAGGGTTTGGGTTGGGCCCTGCCATTTGGAATGTCTCTGCTGATGATTAATTATTGTGGTACCTGTCTACAATTATCAATCACCAGAACTGTGAGTCTAATAGAATAGATGTGGGTTTTTTTTTTTTGTGCCACCGATTGGTGGATATTTTGTTAGAGTGCAATACCTAACTAAACAGCAGATTTTTAACAGATAACAGATACCCTAGTCCAAGCTTTGTTGTATTTTTCTACCTCTACCCAAGAGGTGAAAATTAATGTTAATGAAAATTAGCATACAGATATTGTCCATGGAACAATTAGAAACATGGAATAGAAAAACTACCCTGTTCTCTGATAGGTGAAAGGAGAAAAATGCTGATTGTTGAAATATAATATAAATGGTTTTTAAAACCTGTGTGTGTATTATTCAATAGATTGAGTACAATTGATATTGGATGAGAATATGATCACTGATTTCTTAAGTGAGAATTTACAAATAGCACAAATCACTCGACAACTCACTTTGTTTGTTTCTTTGTTTGGTTAGTTTATTATATTTTTGAAATACAGTCTTTCAACATAGCCTTGGATGCCCCACAACTCATTATTTAGATCTGATTGTCTTTGACCTCACAGAGATATGCCTGCCTCAGTTTCATGAGTATTAGGATTAAAGATGTGGGCCACCATGCCTGGCCATAAATCACTTCAGTACAGATATGATGTCTAATCTCTTCTTAAATAGTTTATTCATCTATATTTATATGCCTGACAGAAAGTTCTCTAGTAGTGGTCATTTTTCTACTCGAATGCTTGTTTATTTAAGTGAGAACCACATGAAGACTTTAAAATATTTACAGGAAATATCTGCTCTGTGGTTCACTCACCCAAGATAACTACAATGCTGTGTAGATGGGTCAGACCCCTGCAGAACTATCTTCTGAAGTGATGAATAGAAGTTTTGATTGGTGATCTGGAACCTGAGGTAGCACATGACTTTCCTAAACCTATTTAAATTTCACTGTATGCAGCAGGATACTGACAAGAGATTTGGTTTTTCTTCAGTTATGTAAGCAAAATCAGTTATGTACCGTTTCATTTAGAATATGCCGTATGTCTCTTTCCTGCAAACTTTATTGTTTTAAGAGTCCTTTAGAGGATAAGGGCTTGGACCATACATCTGTCATCTGAATTGTCTCAGTGGAAGTCATTGTAGTGCCTGTCCCCAACTGTCAATCACCAGAATTGTGAGTCTAATGCAACGAGGGATTTTGGCATATGATATAATGAGTGTAGTTTATAAAGGTTTATGTGGAGCATAGCTCCATGGTAGAAAATCCATTTAGAATGTACAAGGGACTGAGTTTAAACTGGTACCACTAAATAATAGCACATAAGACTAATAATATCTGCTTCAGTTTGGACTACTGGTTATACGGAAAATGCATTTCTTACAATATCCTAATATAAAATGGCTGTGATGGACAGTAAGGGAGGAGAGATACTCAGAGAATGCAAGGTAGACATAAAATCTGAAGTTAGACCCAAACTGGAGAGCACAGAGCCATGTAATTTCTTTCTTTCTTTGTAATGCCAAGGCTCAACTCATTTTCACCAAGCTATTTCTCTTCCTCTACAGCAGGGAGGAATTATACTGGTTTAGAAAAGTGATGGTAGTAGAGTCTCATCTGAGACCTATGACACTGGCCACATGGTTTATAGTTCCAAGTGTGATTTTACTCCTGTTAAAAGGGCACTGAATCTGATTAGATAGCTCTTGGTTACCACCAAGATACACCACTATTGTATTTTTCATGGGTATCTTGATATGCATGTCATTGTGACTGATAGCCATCAAAACTGAGTGAGACACTTGACTGATTTTTTTTTTTTCATTAGGACCTTGTATATCGCCCTCTAGTAGTAGGAATGCTAGTCCTATGGGAGAAGGCTTAAAGGTCAATTCCAGCTTAAATCTTCCAAGTCCTATATCCAAAGTAAGTGGCATCTTCAACAATTGATTTTAATTTTCAACTTCTGAGAGGTATCCAAGGGCAGTAGCCTTTCTCTTGGAACTCTTCTGACCAACAAGTTGAAAAGAGATTTCTCAAAACTTGTACTATGGCTCTTGATGGAGATATTATCATCTCAAGTGGAGTAACTGTATTTAAAAACTATAATATGCTCTCCTGTTAGAATGATTTCTTTTGTTTCCACCTTCTGTAGTTGCCTGTAGTGTTTACTACAGGGCTAAGGCTTGGTGGGGTCGCTTCAAGACATTAGCATGTCTCTTGTTATTGTCTTGTTGGTCTCATGTTTAGGCGGCCATGTTTGTTATCCAATACCAAATGATCAGCCCTGAAAATACACATACGAACAGTATTATACAGGTTGATCAGGTTGTGTTCTGTATTTGAGAATATGTACATTGATGTGCAAGGCTGGATCAGAGAACATGTAGAACTGATGAAGTGAAATCCCTTCATGCATTAACCATAGCTTGGAGATGTGCTTTGAGACAGCTTTTCTTAAGTAGACCTGCAGTTACAGCATGCACAATAATTAGCATATTTAATACCCTGTGAAATTAAATAGGTTATTTGTATTTATTTGCTAATCAGGGTTATAAATAATTTCTTGTTTTCAATGCCTGTTATAAATCAAAAAGGTTATCTTACTCTTTCATGGATAAGCTAGGATCACAGCACTGGTCTGGAGGCCTTGTGATTTCGCAGCTGTCTCCATGTTTGTAATATAGATTATACAATGATGGAGATTATGTTAAAGTTAACATTTAATTTTCTATGTGTGATTACGATGTAAAAACACAAAATTTTAAACTCTCAACATGAGAATATTATTTTAGTCCCCATGTTTATGAAGTGACCCCTTAGGGTATAAAATTATTCTACTCTATACATGTATCATGTTTTCAAACCTCAGCTCAATACAAAGTATAAGAAACATTAAGGCTTATCAACAGGGAACATGTTATTAACTTGTCTGCTTGTTTCCAATAGAAATTGGTAATTTTGTAATGATTAAGGGTAACTAACTGATATTCTTTAGTATCTTCTCTATACTTTTATAAGTTCAAAACATATGTTTTACTTTTCCTTAAATTTGGATATTTTATCATCAACTACTTCTGTCATTTCTTCTGACCAAATATTTGACTGAATAAGTTTCTTCAACTTGGCATGTCTTTCCCCAGTTCAAAAATGTTCCAGGGATATTTTAGGCCACTGTTATTTTTTGCCAGTGAAAAATTGTCTTTCTCACTGAGCAGTCTTATTGCCATGGAAGATTAACTAGAGTTGTCAGGAAAAAGAAAACACGTCAGACATTTTGTACTCTTTCTGTCAATGGGTCATTCATTTACTCAGTCATTCATAAGGTTGCTTCATCTTTTAGGAATACCACAGTCCTCATTTACATTTTATATATTTAAATGAACTAATTACTGGAAGAACATGAATCTCTGCACTGTGCGATAGCAAATGTGGAGGCAGAACATGACAGATCTTCTCCTTTTGAAACTGCCTAGGGTTCTTGACACAAATACCCAAGGTGCCCTGGAATCTTTAGTGACAGGCTTCGGTGACAGCAGGTGTCTACTGCTATCAAAGTCAGGTACTTTTGCTTTGCTATACTCAGATGTTATCAATGAAGGGTCTTCTCTGCTAAGGTTAAATAAAATTTTCAATGTAATTAGGACATTTATGAAAAGATAAGTTTGCTGCCATACTCCTGGTTTACAAAGCCTAGGAAATATATAGGTCTTGCAAGAATAAATTAATAACATTTTTATTTGTGTCTAAATTCTTAAGAATAGTGTATTTCTCTGTTGGAGTTGTTGAAGAGTAATCTTACTGTCACCATGGTTAAGTGTTCTTGTCATGGTTATAATGGATGTAAATATGGAGAGAGCCTGTGGTCCTCAAAGGCTGGGCATGCTTTATAAGTCCTCTGTTGAGTCAAAACCCAGCTCTGACTTCGCTGAGCTGGCTTACACATTCAAGAAGAAATCGCCAAAACATAAGGCTCCAGACTTTAGACACTTTCTTTCAGTTTGCCAATAATTTGTTTACACAGACATTGCTCTGTCTTTACATCATTTTAAACCAAATGATTGAATTGATGTGTCCTTTAAGAACAGTGACAGACACAGACAGACAGACACAACCTTACTCAAGAGAGCTTTTCAGAAGAGACATCCATCCATCTGTGTTTTCTTATCTCTGTCAAACTTCCCCCACTAAATACTTACATCATACAATCAGAAACTTTTTGGAAGAAAATTGGTGTTTCTTAGGCATGATTAGGATAATTAAGAAGGAATATACCTGTTTCTTGAGAGGCTCTGCCAGAGCCAGACAGATACAGAGGCAGATGCTGGCAGCAAATCATTGGACTGAGCGTGGGGTTCTCTATGGAGGAGTTAGAGAAAGGACTGAAGGAGCTGAAGGGGTTTGCGACCCCATAAGAAAAATAACAATATCAACCAACCAAATACTCGAGAAGTCCCAGGGACTAAACCACCAACCAAGGAGTATACATGGAGGGGCCCATGGCTCCAGCCACATACATAGCAGTGGATGATCTTGTTGGACATCAAAGGGAGGAGAGACTTTTTGTCCTGTGAAGGTTTGATGTCCCTGTATAGGGGAATGCCAGGACAAGGAGGCAGGAGTGGGTGAGTGGGTGGGGAGCATCTTCATAGACACAGGGGAAAGGGGGGAATGGGATAGGGGAGTTCCATGGGGAGGGGATTAACATTAACATTTAAATAAAAAAATATCCAATATTTTTTTTAAAGAATGAATATGATAGTCTTAAATGGTATTTTGGGGAGCATTCAGTGCTCTAAGAAGATGTTCTTGGAAAAATCAAATTGTCAAAAAATGACCATTGTGGTTAAAAAAATTATAGCAATACATTGCAAGAATAACTTGCTTTATGTAGCAGGAAATGGTATTCTATTTACTTAATAAGGAACAAAAACCCTGATCTTTAGAAAGAGAATGGTATTTTCTCTTCTTCTTCTTCTTTTTTTTTTTTTTTTAAGCTTGTGTTGCACATGTTGGTAAAAGGAAAGTCCTCAGGGCAGAGTCTTTCAGGTCCAACCCAACTTTGATCATGTGAGTCTTCTTTTTGAAGACCATGGTGCCTCTAACAATAGGGACTTACCTTTGAAGATACACCAATGGCAACAGTAAGAGCTGATAATATTTCAGGAGTCTCTTGGAAAATGTAAAGCTAGACCACCAACTCAAAAGGGGTCTGGGTATTGATGTTTTCATTAGATAATCTATGCCTCTTAGGAAGGGCCATAGTGGAAAATGTTTTCTTTTGTTTGTTTGTTTAAACAGAATATGTATGTGTATACATGAACTTATCTATATTATCTATAATTTTAGGCAAATAGCATGATTCTTTATCAAATGTTTTAGACACCTTTATGTCTATTTTCCTTCCTCCCTCCTTCTTCTGTATTTGTCTCCCTCCATATCCCTAATTAATACATTCACTATTTTCTATTCGCCACTTCAAATAGTGTGTACATAGCTGTTCACCTAATTCCTTCATGCCTCCCCTATGGTGCCATTTACTTTCCTTGTTTCGGCCATTACTCCAGAGAAACCACCCTTCTCTTAGCTTTGGGTTTACATAATCTATTCGGCTCTGCTTTTATATTCTATCGCTCTCTGTAATCCTGGATGAAGACAATAAGCAAAACTCACGTCCCTTCTGGAAAACTGAACTCCCTTGAAATTTCATCTAGATTGTTTTCCCTTTCATCCTTAAACTAAACTTGCAACTAAGTTTCAGAGCACAGATAAAACACAGAGGGTTTCTTGGCAAAATAGAACATGCACAGCTTCTATTCCAATCTCCAACAGAGTCTTTTTTTTTTCAATCTGGAACCCTATAAGCAGAACTTCATTGTAAGCAACTTTGAAGCACGCTGGCCTTCTGAGCTCCCTAGACATTGGCCCACTAAGTTCTGCCTAGAGCATTTACTGGGGCTTTCATGGCTCAGACATTCATACACATTTCTCCCGCAAACCAAATCCAATTGCATCCTGCTGTGGTGGATTGATTAGAAATGATCCTCACAGACACATGTATGTATTTAAATGCATGGCTGATAAGAAGTGGCACTATTAGGAGGTGTGACCTTGTTGAAGTAAGTGTGTCACTATGGGGGCAGGCTTTGAGGTCTCCTATGCTCAAGCTAAGCTCAGTGTGGCACACAGTCTCCTTTTGCTGCCTGCAGATCAAGACTTAGAACTTGGCTTCTCCAGCATCATGACTGCTTGTCCACCACCATAAACCTCTGAAGCTGTAAGCCAGTCTCTAATTAAATGTTTGCCTTTATAAGATGGGGGTGGGGGGGACTGGAAAAGGGTACACTTGAAACATACATAAATAAAATATCCAACAACAACAACAAAAAAGATTTTCAGTGGTCGATGCTATTCTTCATAGCAATGAAACTGTAACTACAACACATAGCACCATGTAAAGTCACTGCAAAGACCCTGTTCGTTTGATAGCACATTTTTTTTTTCTGATTAGTAAGACTTTCCATCATTGTGACAAAGTGCTAGACAGAAACAAGGGAAGAGGGATTTGTTTTCAGGAATTTCAGTCCACCATGGCGGGAGGACATGGCAATGTGGCAGCTTCCCTCCGGGTTGTTAGAAAGCAATGTGAAAAAATAATGTCAGTGTGCTTTCTCTTCTTTTCATCTTTTATTGCAGCAACTGTCTGATCATGGGGTGGTGCTGCCCATGTTCAGGTCAGGCTTTACTTCATCAGTTAGTCCTCTCTAGAGACATAATCGTTGACCCAGCCCTGACACGGCTTTCCTAATATTCTAGGGATATCTTATTCCAACCAGGATTAACTATTACACATATGCACATATATAAAGCATATGTATATAACTACATACATTCTTTTTTTTATTCAATATAATTTATTTACATTTCAAATGATTTCCCCTTTTCTAGCCCCCCCACTCCCCGAAAGTCCCGCAAGCCCCCTTCTCTTCCCCTGTCCTCCCACCCACCCCTTCCCACTTCCCCGTTCTGGTTTTGCTGAATACTGTTTCACTGAGTCTTTCCAGAACCAGGGGCCACTCCTCCTTTCTTCTTGTACCTCATTTGATGTGTGGATTATGTTTGGGGTATTCCAGTTTTCTAGGTTAATATCCACTTATTAGTGAGTGCATACCATGATTCACCTTTTGAGTCTGGGTTACCTCACTTAGTATGATATTCTCTAGCTCCATCCATTTGCCTACGAATTTCATGAATTCATTGTTTCTAATGGCTGAATAGTACTCCATTGTGTAGATATACCACATTTTTTTGCATCCACTCTTCTGTTGAGGGATACCTTGGTTCTTTCCAGCATCTGGCAATTATAAATAGGGCTGCTATGAACATAGTAGAACATGTATCCTTATTACATGGTGGGGAGTCTTCTGGGTATATGCCCAGGAGTGGTATAGCAGGACATTCTTAAAATATTTATTTATTTTACGTGTATAAGCCTACATGGGTAGTGGAACCTGCAGAGGGCAGAAAAGAGAGTCAGGTCCCCTGAATCTAGAGTTACAAGTCTGTGAACTGATACAAGGAGTGGAACCTTGGTCTAAAAGAGAAGCAATCACTTTGAACCACTAAGTCATATCTCCAGTACCTAACCCTATATTATAAACATATCATCATATGTATATGTATATACATGCTCATATATATCTATATAAGTAGGTATAAAAAGCGTGTGTGTGTGTGTGTAATGAGCTAATATTAACTTCTTAGTTCAAAAGAGGGGGAGAATAATTTAAAAATGTGTGTATCTATTTATTTCTTCACAAATTCCACTATGGATTAGCAAACTGCTATGCCTAAGGGTATATAGTCCAAATCATGCTAACCAGGATTTAAAATAAAAGATATAGTAGACATATTAAGCCATAACTGTCTGATGGTATATATGTATTATTTACACAGGAGTAGAAAATTTATTCCCATATTTTAAAGTGTCTTTTAATATTTAGGGTATACACACACACATACACACATATACACACACACACACCAGGGCTCCATACTCAGGTGTCACAGGGAGATAGCTAGCCTCTCAGGAGTGCAAATAAGCCTCAGAGCACAGTTGGAGACCACCCCCTGCCACAGGGCTGCATACCCAGGTGGTACAGGGTGATAGCTAACCGCTCAGGAGTGCAGACAGACTTGGGAGCACAGGTAGGACTACCCGTACTGCTCAGAGCAACCAGCCCCAAACACTTGAGGACATAAACCCAGGGGCAGCCTGGGAAGAGTCCACCTACTTCCATCTGCACCAGAGCTGATCCTGGGCCAAAAATCTACATACACAAATACTGCCACAGGAGTGTCTCCCAGGAGTGCCTACATACCTGTGTGCACAGGCAAGACCACCACTTCTCTTCAAATTCCTGGCACAGGAGGGACCTGCTCAGAGACATCAGAACACAGGAACCAAGGATCAGCTGGGGACAGAATCCCTGTGGTTTTTGTCTGCACATCTCAGCTGACTGTGTACCTCGACTTAATTCCTTTCAGAGAGAACTGGTCTCCTAGGAGTACTGATACATAGGCTTACAGGACAGATAAGCCACAGTGAGAGGCAGCAAAACCAGCTAACTTAACCAAATGGCAAAAAGCAAATGCAAGAACATTACCAATAGAAACCAAGATGACATGGCATCATCTGAACCCAGTTCTTCCACAACAGCAAGTCATGGTTATCCCAATGCACCAGAAAAGCAAGATTTGGATTTAAAATCACATCTCATGATGCTGATAGAAGACTTCAAAAAGGACATAAGAAATAATAAAGAAATACAGAAGAACACAGGCAAATAGGTAGAAACCCTTAAAGAGAAAACACAAAAGTACCTTAAAGAATTACAGAAAAACACAAACAAACAAGTGAAGGAACTAAACAAAACCACCCAGGATCTAAAAATGGAAGTAGAAACAAAAAGAAATTACCAAAGGAGACAACTCTGGACATAGAAAACCTAGGAAAGAAATCATAGGAATCATAGATGCAAACATTAACAACAGAATACAAGAGATAAAATAGAGAATCTGGTGCAGAAGACACCATAGAAAACATTAAAACAACAGTCAAAGAAATTAGAAAATGCAAAAAGCTTCTAACCCAAAACATCCAGGAAATCCAGAGCACAGTGAGAAGATAAAAATCTAAGGATTATAAGTATAAAAGAGAACTAAGATGTCCAACTTAAAGGGCCAGTAAATATCTTCTGCAAAATTATAGAAGAAAATTTCACCAACCTATAGAAAGTGATGTCCATGAACATACAAGAAGCCTACAGAACTTGCATCACATAGTAATCAAAACACCGAATACACTAAACAAAGAAAGATTATTAAAAGCAGTAAGGGGTAAGGTCAAGTAACATATAAAGGCAGACCTAATAGAATTAAACCAGATTTTCAGCAGAGACCATGAAAGCTAGAAGAGCCTGGACAGATCTCATACAGATCCGAAGAGAACACAAATACCAGTCCAGACTACTATACCCAGCAAAACTCTCAATCACCATAGATAGAGAAACCAAGATATTCTATGATAAAACCAAATTTACACAATATCTTTCCAAGAATCCAGACCCACAAAGAATAATAGATGGGAAATATCAACATAAGGAAGGAAACTGTACCCTAGAATAAGCAAGAAAATAATCTTTCAAAACACCCAATACATACTTATGTGACCCCAAAAATTCCACCAGAGAACTCCTAAACCTGATAAAAAAAAAACTTCAGCAAAGTGGCTGGATATAAAATTACCTCAAACAAATCAGTATCCTTCCTATACTCAAAGGATAAACAGGCTGAGAAAGAAATTAGGGAAATGACACCCTTCACAATAGTCACAAACAATATAAAGTATCTTGGTGTGACTCTAACCAAACAAGTGAAAGATCTGTATGACAAGAACTTCAAGACTCTGAAGAAAAAAAAATGAAGAAAACCTCAGAATATGGATAGATTTTCATGCTTGGGGATTGTCGGGGTTATAGTAAAAATGGCCATCTTGCCAAAAGCAATCTACAGAATCAATGCAAACCCAATCAAAATTCCAACTCAATTTTTCATAGAATTAGAAAGAGCAATTCTCAAATTCATCTGGAATAACAAAAAAATCAGGATAGTTTTTTTGTTATTATAACTATTCTAACAATAAAAGAACTTTTGGGGAAATAAGCATACTCAAACTGTACTACAGAACAATAGGAATAAAAACCTGCATATTTGTACAGTGACAGGCAAGTAGATCACTGGAATAGAATTGAAGACCCAGAAATGAACCCACAAACCTATGGTCACTTGATCTTTGACAAAGAAACTAAAAACATCCAGTGGGAAAAATAGCCTTTTCAATAAATGGTGCTGTTTCAACTTGAGGTTAGCATGCAGAATAATGCAGATCAATCCATTCTTATCTCCTTGTACAAAGCTGAAGTTCAAGTGGATCAAGGAGTGCCTCATAAAACCAGACACACTGAAAATAATAGACAGGTAAGTGAGGAAGAGCCTTGAGCACATAGGCACATGGGAAAATTTCCTGAACAGAACACCAATAGCATATGCTCTAAGATCAAGAATTGACAAATGGACCCTCATAATTCAAAGTTTCTGTAAGGCAAAGGACACTGTCAATAGGACAAAATGGTAACCAACAAATTAGGAAAAGATCTTTACCAACCCTACATCTGACAAAAGGCTAATATCCACTATATACAAAGAACTCAAGAAGTTAGACTCCAGAGAACCAAACAAACCTATTAAAAAAAATAGGGTACAGAGCTAAACAAAGAATTCTCAACTGAGGAATTCTGAATGGCTGAGAAGAACCTAAAGAAATGTTCAACATCCTTAGTCATCAGGGAAATGCAAATAAAACAACCCTGAAATTCTACCTTACACCAGTCAAAAGGGCTAAGATCAAAAACTCAGGTGATAGCAGGTGCTGACATGGATGTGGAAAAAGAGGAACACTCCTCCACTGCTGTTTGGTTTGCAAGCTGGTACACCAACTCTGGAAATAAGTCTGGCAGATCCTCAGAAAATTGGACATAGTACTACCTGAGGACCCAGATATACCACCTTTGGGCATATACCCAGAAGATTCTCCAACATGTGATAAGGATACATGCTCCACTATGTTCATAGTAGCCTTATTTACAATAACCATAAGCTGGAACGAACTCAGATGTCCCGCAACAGAGGAATGGATACCGAAACTGTGGTACATTTACACTATGGAATACTACTCAGCTATTAAAAACAATGAATTCATGAAATTCTTAGGCAAATGGATGGAACTAGAAAATACCTTCCTGAGTGAGGTAACTCAATCACAAAAGAACACACATGAAATGCACTCACTGATAACTAGATATTAGCCCAGAGCTTAGAAAACCCAAGATACAACTCCTAGACCAAGCAAAGCTCAAGAAGTAGGAACAAAGTATGGATACTTTGGTCCTACATAGATAGGGGAACAAAACACCCATGGGAGGAGATACAGAGACAAAGTGTGCAGCAGAGACTTAAGAAAAGAACATCCAGAGACTGCCCCACCTAGAGTTCCATTCCATATACAGTCACCAAACCCAGACACTATTGTGGATGCCAACAAGCACTTGCTAACAGGAATCTGATATAGCTGTCTCCTGAGAGGCTCTACTAGTACCTGACAAATACAGAGCTGGGTGACCTCATCCAACTATTGGATTGATCACAAGGTTCCCAATGGAGGAGCTAGAGAAAGGACCCAAGGAGCTGAAGGAGCTTGCAGTCCCGTAGGAGGAACAACAATATGAACCAACCAGTATCACCAGAGCTCCTAGGCTCTAAACTACCAACCGAAGAGTACACATGGAAGGACCCATGACTCCAGCTGCATATGTATTAGAGGATGTCCTTGTTGGACATCAAAAGGAAGAGAGGCCCTTGGTCCTGAGAAGGCTCAGTGTCCCAGTATAGGGGAATACTGGGGCAGAGAAGTAGGGGTGGGTGGGTTGGTCTGCAGGGGAAAGGGGATGTGATAGGGTGTTTTCAGAGGGGAAATCAGAAAAGGGGATAACATTTGAAATGTAAACAAAGAAAATATCTAATAAAAAAACCTTAAACAAAAATATTATTTAAACAAACAAAAAAGAATGCCCTCATAAATCATCTAACAGAAAGGAGAATTAGTAAGGCAAAATAGACCTAATTTTATATCAGGGTTAACAGATGCCATTCATAATGTATTGTTTTAAACATCTGTATGGTACCACCCATTGCTCAATCTGTTTTACTAGTGGAGAAGCATGGCAATTACTTGTTAAAGAGACAGAGTCCCCCAGGCTCTAAATGAACAAGAACTGCAGCTTCTTAAGCATCAGAGTCCATATCCTGTCATCCTCACGACGTTGAGGCCAGTAGCACTATGGCCTGGTATTTATATTTCATTTCTTCTGACAAATGAACCTGTGACTTTAATGGAGCCCAATTTTCCATTTGTGTGTGCCTTAATTCACTGCCTGCCCCACACAAGCCCCACTACATAGAACTGCCCATTTTGAGTACAATAGAAAATGTAGTTCTTAGATGTCTCTTAACTATTCATCCTCTGTTTGAGACAGTGAAGACTGAATAGAAGTTTTTGAAACAGTTGATGTCTCTGATATTGGTTATTAAAGAAAACTTCTGTATATTGATTTTACTATGTTTAGGTATGGACCTTGAATTCCTGTTCTTTCCAAGATTTTTAGCATGAAAGGATGCTGAATTTTGTCAAATGCTTTTTCAGCATCTAATGAAATGACCATGTGGTTTTTTCTTTGAATTTGTTTATGTAGTGGATTGCATTGATGGATTTCCTTATATTGAACCATCCCTGCATCCCTGGGATGATGCCTACTTGACCATGGTGAATGATCATTTTGATGTGTTCTTGGAGTCTGTTGGCAAGAATTTTATTGAGTATTTTGGAGTCAATATTCACAAGGGAAATTGGTCTGAAGTTCTCTTTCTTAGTTGGATCTTTGTGTGGTTTTGGTATCAGCATAATTGTGGCTTCATAGAATGAGTTGGGTAGTGTTACTTCTGTTTCTATTTTGTGGAATAGTTTGAAGAGTATTGGTGTTAGGTCTTCTTTGAGGGTCTGACAGAATTCTGCACCAAAATCATCTGGTCCTGTGCTTTTATTTTTTTTAATTGGGACTTTCAATAACCACTTCTATTTCTTTAGGGGTTATGGGGATGTTTAGATTATCTATTTGATCCTGATTTAATTTTGGTATTTGGTATCTGTCAAGGAAATTGTCCATTTCCTCCAGATTTACCAGTTGTGTTGAGTATAGGCTTTTATAGCAAACCAGTAGCCAACATCAAACTAAATAGTGAGAAACTTAAAGCAATACCACTAAAATCATGGACTACACAAGGCTGCCCCCTCTCTTCATGTCTTTTCAATATAGTACTTGAAGTTCTAGCTAGAGCACTTAGACAACATAAGGAGGTGAGGTCAAAGGGATACAAATTGGAAAGGAAGAAGTCAAAATATCATTATTTGCAGATGGTATGATAGTATACTTAAGCCCTCTTCCCTGACCCCCGTTCCCTGATCAACTCCTTCCCATTGCCCTGTCCTGGTAATTATCACTATTTGCAGATGATATGATAGTATACTTAAGCGACCCAAAAAACTCCACCAGAGAACTCCTACAGCTGATAAACAACTTCAGCAAAGTGGCTGGTTATAAAATCAACTCAAGCAAATCAGTAGCCTTCCTATACTCAAAGGATGAACAGGTTGAGAAAGAAATTAGGGAAATAATACCCTTCACAATAGCCACAAACAATATAAAGTATCTTGGTGTGACTCTAACCAAACAAGTGAAAGATTTGTATGACAAGAACTTCAGGTCCCTGAAGAAGGAAATCGAAGAAGACCCCAGAAAATGGAAAAATCTTCCATGCTCGTGGATTGGCAGGATTAATATAGTAAAAATGGCCATCTTGCCAAAAGCAATATACAGATTCAGTGCAATCCCCATCAAAATCCCAACTCAGTTCTTCGTAGAGTTAGAAAGAGCAATTCTCAAATTTATCTGGAATAACAAGAAACCCAGCATAGCTAAAACTATTCTCAACAGTAAAAGAACTTCTGGGGGAATCAGTATTCCCAACCTCAAGCAGTACTACAGAGTAATAGTGTTAAAAACTGCATGGTATTGGTACAGCGACACGCAGGCAGATCAATGGAATAGGATTGAAGACCCAGAAATGAACCCACACACCTATGGTCACTTGATCTTCGACAAAGGAGCTACAACCATCCAGTGGAAGAAAGATAGCCTTTTCAACAAATGGTGCTGGTTCAACTGGAGGTCAGCATGCCGAAGAATGCAATCGATCCATTCTTGTCTCGTTGTACTAAGTTCAACTCCAAGTGGATCAAGGACATCCACATAAAACCAGACACACTGAAACTAATAGAAAGGAAACTGGGGAAGACCCTTGAGGACATCGGCACAGGGGAAAATTTCCTGAACAGAACACCAAGACCTTATGCTCTAAGATCAAGAATAGGCAAATGGGACCTCATAAAATTACAATGTTTCTGTAAGGCAAAGGACACCGTCAAAAGGACAAAATGGCAACCAACAAATTGGGAAAGAATCTTCACCAACCCTACATCCGACAGAGGAATATCTAATATGTATAAAGAACTCAAGAAGTTAGACTCCAGAGAGCCAAATAACCCTATTAAAATGGGGTACAGAGCTAAACAAAGAATTTTCACATGAATAATTTTGAATGGCTGAGAAGCACCTTAAGAAATGTTCAACATCATTAGTCATTAGGGAAATGCAAATCAAAACAACCCTGACATTTCTCCTCACACCTGTCAGAATGGCTAAGATTAAAAACTCAGGGGATCGGCGGCGGCGGCGGCGGCAGCGGCAGCAGCGGCAGCAGCGGCAGCAGTGGCTGCTCCAGCTGAAGGGCCATCAGCAGTGGAACCAAGGCGTCACAGGGACCAGTTAGGCCCTGCGCCCAGGACCACTGACCTTCGCTGACCAGCCGGACAGCAAGCAGCTGCAGTTGTGCGGCGCCTTTCCTGCACGGAGGCCACTTCAGAACTCGGCCTCCCACCAGTCAGGAGAGGAGGATCCATCTTAGTTCCGTACTCCAGGAATCGGACAGACTGAGGTACACAAACATAATCCGAGGCCAACACCGCGGTGGTCTGAGCCCGACGGGCGTTGGCCTGCACCCAGGCCCTGGGCGGGTCGGGGGGCCATCGGGGTGCCAACCCAACCAGGAGGTTTTTTGCCCAGGCCTGCGAGCGCGCCGCCGCCATTTTGCCTGCAGGACGACAGAGAGCTCAGGCGGGCAGACCTGTAACAGGCATAGCCTAAGGCTAACAAAGCGGGGGTCCAGGCCCCAAAAGGCACAGGACTGACCCCAAGAACTGGGCGGCTTGGTGGGCCATCTGTGAGTCAACCCGCCCAGGAGATTGTTAGCAAAGCAGACTCTCCCGGCGCTTTCAGGGAGCGCGGGCGCACACGCCCGCCATCCTAGTCACCTGGCAAACCCAATTAACAGTCAAAGCCGTAGGGGAACTTTGCTCGGACCTTGGCCTCCCAGGCTTTTGCCTGGACTCAGGGACTGGGCGGCCAGGCTAACCTTGTGTGCGATAGCCCGGTTGGCAGATCGGCTGCCCAGCGGAGTGAGCGGAACTCAGGGGAGGTCACAGTAGCATACACCGTCGGCACTCCCTGGGAGTGCACACGGGCTCCATCTGCTCCACAGACACAATCTGGGGCAAGGCCTCAGGCAGAAGCTCTTAGCTCTACTCTCTCCGCTTCCGGATCCAGATCAGTCTGGGCGGCAGCATTACATCTCCAAGTCCTGCAAGTGGCTAGCTGGGCTTCCGGGCGGCCAGCTGGGAGAAGTCAGTGTGCTCCAGTGAATCCAGCGGGCCCCAGCGGGAGCCTTCGGGTGCCTGCTTTGGGATCTGAACAGCCTGGGCAGCAGCACACTGTCTACAAGCAGTGCAGGAGGTAAGCTGTGCACCAGAGGCCAACTGGGAAGGGGCAGCTTGCACTGGTGAGTCCAGCACTGACAAGATAAACTAACACCAGTGAGATCTAGATGGCAAAAGGCAAACGCAGGAACGTCACTAACAGAAATCAAGGCAATATGGCAACATCTGAACCCAATTCTCCTCTACCAACATGTCCTGGATACCCCATCACACCAGTAAAACAAGATTTGGATTTAAAATCACTGGTCATGATGCTGGTACAGGAACACATGAAGGTCATACATAAAGAAATTCAGGAGACAATGGATCAAAAGGTAGAAGCCCTTGCAAGGGAAACACAAAAATCATTGAAAGAAATCCAGGAGAATACAAAAGCCAACAAGGAGGAAATGCAAAAAACACTTAAAGAAATACAGGAGAACTTTGCTCAACAGGCTGAGGTCATGAAAGATGAAACACAAAAATCTCTTAAAGAAATACAGGAGAACTTTGGTCAACAGGCTGAGCTCATGAAAGAGAAAACACAAAAATCTCTTAAAGAATTACAGGAAAACACAAACATGCAAGTGAAGGAGCTAAGCAAAACCATCCAGGATCTAAAATCAGAAGTAGAAACAACTAAGAAAACTCAAAGGGAGACAACTTTGGAGATAGAAAGCCTTGGGAAGAAATCAGGGGACAGAGATACAAATATCAACAACAGAATACAAGAGATAGAAGAAAGAATCTCAGATGCTGAAGATTCCATAGAAACCATGGACTCAACAGTTAAAGAAAATGCAAAATGCAAAAAGCTTGTAACCCAAAATATCCAGGAAATCCAGGACACAATGAGAAGACCAAACCTAAGGATTATAGGCATAGAGGAGAGTGAAGATTTACAACTTAAAGGGCCAGCAAATATCTTCAATAAAATTATGGAAGAAAACTTCCCTAACCTAAAGAGAAAGATGCCCATGAATATACAAGAAGCCTACAGAACTCCAAACAGACTGGACCAGAACAGAAATACTTCCCGTCACATAATAATCAAAACACCAAATGTTCTAAACAAAGAAAGAATACTAAAGGCAGTAAGAGAAAAAGGCCAAGTAACATATAAAGGAAGACCTATCAGAATCACAGCAGACTTTTCACCTGAGACTATGAAGGCTAGAAGGTCCTGGGCAGATCTCATGCAGACTCTAAGAGAACACAAATGCCAACCAAAACTACTATATCCAGCAAAACTCTCAATCACCATAGATGGAG
Source organism: Apodemus sylvaticus (assembly GCF_947179515.1). NCBI lineage: Eukaryota > Metazoa > Chordata > Mammalia > Rodentia > Muridae > Apodemus > Apodemus sylvaticus. The sequence continues at coordinate 21,757,888 of NC_067491.1, read as the reverse complement.
AAACTAAGATATTTCATGACAAAACCAAGTTTACCCAATATCTATCCACAAACCCGGCCCTAAAAAGGATAATAGGAGGACAACACCAATACAAGGAGGGAAACTTCACCCTGGAAAAAGCAAGATAGTAACCTTTCATCAAACCCAAAAGAAGTTAAGCATTCAAATTTAAAAAATAACGTCAAAAATGATAGGAAGTAACAATCACTATTCCTTAATATCTCTTAACATCAATGGACTTAATGCCCCAATAAAAAGACACAGACTAACTGACTGGATACGTAAACAGGACCCTACATTTTGCTGCTTACAGGAAACACACCTCAGGGTCAAAGACAAACACTACCTTAGAGTAAAAGGCTGGAAGACAATTTTACAAGCAAATGGTCTCAGGAAACAAGCTGGAGTAGCCATTTTAATATCAGATAAAATTGACTTTCAACCCAAAGTCATCAAAAGAGACCCTGAGGGACACTTCTTGCTGGTCAAAGGAAAAATACAAAAAGAAGAACTGACAATCCTGAACATCTATGCCCCAAATGTAAGGGCACCCTCTTTTGTAAAAGAAACTTTATTAAAACTAAAAGCACACATTGCACCTAACACAATAATTGTGGGTGACTTCAACACTGCACTTTCCTCAATGGACCGATCAGGAAAACAGAAACTAAACAGGGACACAATGAAACTAATTGAAGCTTTGGACCAATTAGATTTAACAGATATATATAGAACATTCTATCCTAAAACAAAAGAATATACCTTTTTCTCAGCACCTCATGGTACCTTCTCCAAAATCGACCATATAATTGGTCACAAGACAGACCTCAACAAATATAAGAAGATCGAACTAATCCCATGCCTCCTATCCGATCACTATGGAGTAAAAGTGGTCTTCAATAGCAACAGAAACAACAGAAAGCCCACATACACGTGGAAACTGAACAATACTCTACTCAATGATACCTTGGTCAAGGAAGAAATAAAGAAAGAAATTAAAGACTTTTTAGAACACAATGAAAATGAAAACACAACATACCCAAATCTATGGGACACAATGAAAGCAGTGCTAAGAGGAAAACTCATAGCCCTGAGTGCCTCCAAAAAGAAAATGGAGAGAGCATACATTACCAGCTTAATGACACACCTGAAAGCCCTGGAACAAAAAGAAGCTATTTCGCCCAGGAGGAGTAGAAGGCAGGAAATCATCAAACTCAGGGCCGAAATCAATCAAGTAGAAACAAAGAGAACCATACAAAAAATCAACAATACCAGGAGCTGGTTCTTTGAGAAAATCAACAAGATAGATAAACCCTTAGCCAGAATGACCAAAGGGCACAGAGAAAGTATCCAAATTAACAAACTTAGAAATGAAAAGGGAGATATAACAACGGAAACTGAGGAAATCCAAAAAATCATCAGATCCTACTACAAGAGCCTATACTCAACACAACAGGAGAATCTGGAGGAAATGGACAATTTCCTTGACAGATACCAAATACCAAAATTAAATCAGGACCAACTAGACCATCTAAACAGTCCCATAATGCCTAAAGAAATAGAAGGAGTCATAGAAAGTCTTCCAACCAAAAAAAGCACAGGACCAGATGGCTTCAGTGCAGAATTCTACCAGACCTTCAAAGAAGAGTTAACACCAATACTCTTCAAACTATTCCACAAAATAGAAACAGAAGGAACACTACCCAATTCCTTCTACGAAGCCACAATTACGCTGATACCAAAGCCACACAAAGATCCAACAAAGAAAGAGAACTTCAGACCAATTTCCCTTATGAACATCGATGCAAAAATACTCAATAAAATTCTTGCCAACCGAATCCAAGAACACATCAAAACGATCATCCACCATGATCAAGTAGGCTTTATCCCAGGAATGCAGGGTTGGTTCAATATACGGAAATCCATCAATACAATCCACTACATAAACAAACTCAAAGAACAAAACCACATGGTCATTTCATTGGATGCTGAAAAAGCATTTGACAAAATTCAGCATCCCTTCATGCTTAAAGTCTTGGAGAGAACAGGAATTCAAGGCCCATACCTAAACATAGTAAAAGCAATATACAGCAAACCGGTAGCCAGCATCAAACTAAATGGAGAGAAACTTGAAGCAATCCCACTGAAATCAGGGACCAGACAAGGCTGCCCCCTTTCTCCTTATCTTTTCAATATTGTACTTGAGGTACTAGCTCGGGCAATTCGACAACATAAGGAGGTCAAAGGGATACAAATTGGAAAGGAAGAAGTCAAACTATCATTATTTGCAGACGACATGATCGTCTACCTAAGTGACCCAAAGAACTCCACTAGAGAGCTCCTACAGCTGATAAACAACTTCAGCAAAGTGGCAGGTTATAAAGTCAACTCCAGCAAATCAGTGGCCTTCCTATACTCAAAGGATAAGCAGGCTGAGAAAGAAATTAGGGAAATGACCCCCTTCACAATAGCCACAAACAGTATAAAGTATCTTGGGGTGACTCTTACCAAACATGTGAAAGATCTGTATGACAAGAACTTCAAGACTCTGAAGAAGGAAATGGAAGAAGACCTCAAAAAATGGGAAAACCTTCCATGCTCATGGATCGGCAGAATCAATATAGTTAAAATGGCCATTTTGCCTAAAGCACTATACAGATTCAATGCAATACCCATCAAAATCCCAACTCAATTCTTCACAGAGCTAGAAAGAGCAATTATCAAATTCATCTGGAACAACAAAAAACCCAGGATAGCTAAAACTATTCTCAGCAACAAAAGGAAATCTGGGGGAATCAGTATCCCTGACCTCAAGCAATACTACAGAGCAATAGTGTTAAAAACTGCATGGTATTGGTACAGTGACAGACAGGAGGATCAATGGAACAGGATTGAAGATCCAGAAATGAACCCACACACCTATGGCCACTTGATCCTCGACAAAGAGGCTGAAAACATCCAATGGAAAAAAGATAGCCTTTTCAACAAATGGTGCTGGTTCAACTGGAGGTCAGCATGCAGAAGAATGCGAATTGATCCATCCTTGTCTCCTTGTACTAAGCTCAAATCCAAATGGATCAAGGACCTCCACATAAAGCCAGACACTCTGAAGCTAATAGAAAAAAAACTGGGGAAGACCCTTGAGGACATTGGTACAGGGAGAAAGTTTCTGAACAGAACACCAATAGCGTATGCTCTAAGAGCAAGAATTGACAAATGGGACCTCATAAAATTACAAAGTTTCTGTAAGGCAAAGGACACCATCAAGAGGACAAATCGGCAACCAACAAATTGGGAAAAGATCTTCACCAATCCTACATCAGATAGAGGGCTAATATCCAATATATATAAAGAACTCAAGAAGTTAGACTCCAGAAAACCAAACAACCCTATTAAAAAATGGGGTACAGAGTTAAACAAAGAATTCTCACCTGAAGAACTTCGGATGGCGGAGAAGCATCTTAAAAAATGCTCAACTTCATTAGTCATTAGGGAAATGCAAATCAAAACAACCCTAAGATTTCATCTTACACCAGTCAGAATGGCTAAGATTAAAAATTCAGGAGACAGCAGGTGTTGGAGAGGGTGTGGAGAAAGAGGAACACTCCTCCACTGCTGGTGGGGTTGCAAATTGGTACAACCACTCTGGAAATCAGTCTGGCGGTTCCTCCGAAAACTGGGCACCTTACTTCCAGAAGATCCTGCTATACCACTCCTGGGCATATACCCAGAAGACTACCCACCATGTAATAAGGATACATGTTCTACTATGTTCATAGCAGCCCTATTTGTAATTGCCAGATGCTGGAAAGAACCCAGGTATCCCTCAACAGAAGAGTGGATGCAAAAAATGTGGTATATCTACACAATGGAGTACTATTCAGCCATTAGAAACAATGAATTCATGAAATTCTTAGGCAAATGGATGGAGCTAGAGAATATCATACTAAGTGAGGTAACCCAGACTCAAAAGGTGAATCATGGTATGCACTCACTAATAAGTGGATATTAACCTAGAAAACTGGAATACCCAAAACATAATCCACACATCAAATGAGGTACAAGAAGAAAGGAGGAGTGGCCCCTGGTTCTGGAAAGACTCAGTGAAACAGTATTCAGCAAAACCAGAACGGGGAAGTGGGAAGGGGTGGGTGGGAGGACAGGGGAAGAGAAGGGGGCTTGCGGGACTTTCGGGGAGTGTGGGGGCTAGAAAAGGGGAAATCATTTGAAATGTAAATAAATTATATCGAATAATAAAAAAAAAAAAAAAAAAAAAACTCAGGAGACAGCAGGTGTTGGCGAGGATGTGGAGAAAGAGGAACACTCCTCCAATGCTGGTGAGATTACAAACTGGTACAACCACTCTGGAAATTAGTCTGGCAGTTCCTCAGAAAACTGGGCAAAACAATTCTGGAGGACCCTGCTATACCACTCCTAGGCATATACCCAGAGGATTCCCCGGCATACAATAAGGACACATGCTCCACTATGTTCATAGCAGCCTTATTTATAATAACCACAATCTGGAAAGAACCCAGATGTCCATCAATGGAGGAATGGAGAAAATGTGGTATATTTACACATTGGAATGCTACTCAGAAATTAAAAATGAATTTATGAAATTCTTAGGCAAATGATTGGAACTGGAAAATATCATCCTAAGTGAGGTAACCTGTTCACAAAAGAACACTCATGGAATGCAGCCACTGATAAATGGATATTAGCCCAGAATGACTCAGGATATTAGCTCTGAATACCCAAGACACAATTAACATATCAAATCATTCCCAAGAAGAAGGAAGGGGAGGGCCCTGGTCCTGGAAAGGCTTGATGCAGCAATGTAGGGTATTACCAGGACAGAGAAGTGGGAGGGGGTTGATTGGGCAAAGGTGGAGGGAAGAGGGCTTATGGGACTTATGGAGAGGCAGGAACTGGGAAAGGGGAAATCATTTGGAATGTAAACAAAGAATATAGTAAATAAAATAAAAAAATAAAAATTAAAGAAATCCTTCTAGGGTCTTTGTATAATGGTCTTTGTGAAACCATTTTTAATCAAGTGATTTTTTTTAAATAATGAAAGAAAAGGAATCAATTTTCATAAAATGTGCTTTATAAAATATCTGAAAAGCACAGTTGCTCCTGACTTACATAGATATTAGATAATAATATGTTTTAGTGAACTGTGGCCACCACTTGTCATGATTAGTTTACATGGTGTAGTTACATTTCAATGTATAGCAGTGATTTTTCCCCTGAAATTATACATGTGGATTATTTATATTCTTAAAGTTTCCTTTTCATCTCCTTTGCTTACTTTAATTAACAAGGGTTTGCTTTGTTAATATTTTCCTGTTTCATAAATAGATTCTGTTAGCACACATTGTAAATTAAATGTCTCTTTGGCTGAATAACTCCAGGCATAAATATTTTCCTATTTCTGAGTCTTAGTATATTTTACAATAAATACTCAAAGGAGTTTCAAACTAGTACAAAATTGGATACATATTTACACATGAAAATATTTCATTTTCTGTTGATTATCATATGTATTTTCAGAGTCATGAATTTAGCAGAGAAAATTTTAACCCCAATTAAAACTTTTGCATTGAGGAATGACCATGTAGGTCATCATCCTGGACTTCTAGAACCTTCGTGGTCTTCTAGAACTTTCGTGGTCTTCTAGAACCTTCGTGGTCTTCCTGACACACAAAGACTTGGGAAAAAATGTCTGCGAAGCTAAGATTCAGGCAGGGAGAGTCCATTAGTTTCTAAGTTTTGACGTATGGTTTAACAGATTTAGAAGCTACCAATTGCTTTATCTCATAGAAGCTTCATAGAGACAATATATTCATAGAGACAATATATTCATTTAAATATATATCTTTTTATCCATTGTTATTGCAATAGCTGTATTATATAACTTTATGTAATAAAAAATTTATGCTTTCTTTTTTTCTGGGTAGTAAGACTTGCCCTTAACTCGTTTATTAGATTGTTTGCTGCTTTACTTAATATGTGATGAGTTTTAGATGATCAGATATTAAGCTTAGTTTCCTCTTCCTATAAGTAATACATTATACATACATCTACCCTGGGCTAGATGTCACCTCCATGGGATGTTGAAGAGCATAGAGAAGCTGTGAGAACAAGTGCAAGGTTTCTGCTTCTACTGTAGGCAGCAAAAAATTGTTTCTCAGGAATATCTTATCTTCAGTCTATAGCCCGTAGCAGTTAAGCCCTGGATAAAATTCTGAATTGATAGATGAAAGAATCAAAAACCATAGTCACGAACACCCATATTATACTAGTGGCTGGGGATTTTGTATTAATCTCTAGCACAACGAAACACAAGAACTGTGTTTTGAATTATTGAAATTATTGTGGTTGAATTATTGAAGATAAAATGCAAAGAAATACAAGGTCCAAATATCAGGATGAATTTATTATGGGGAATTACTCTTCCTTTAAGAAAAATAATTATGTGAATGGGTGTATGCCTACCTACATGTCTGTGCACTAATTGCATTCCTGCAGCTGGAGAAGGCCAGAGGAGAGTACTAGCTCTCCAGAGAAAGAAGTTACAAAGTGAGCTACTATGTGGGTGCTGGGAGTCTAACTCTGCTACCCTGAAAGTGTAGCCAATTGTCTTAAGGACTGAACTATCTCCCAGCCCTACAAAATATACTTCTTGGCATTACGTATATGTGAAACATTAAAATCAGACATTTGGCACACAGTGCATGCTCTCAATATTGCCATTTGTAAAACAATTGTCCCACTGAATTTCTAGTCCTGATTGGATGAGTGAGTGCAGCACTGATACGCTTGCTCTGAGACAGTGATTCTCGACCTTTATAATGCTGTGACTCTTTAATACACTTCTCTATGCTGTGTTGTTCTCCAACCATAAAATTACTTTCTTTGCTACTTCATAACTAATTATGACACTCTTATGAATTGTGGTGCAAATATCTGGTAGGCAGGGTATCTAATATTGAACATCTGTGAAAGGGTCAAATGATCTCCAAAGTGGTCATGGCCCACAAGTAAAGAATTGCTGCTTTTAGATATCCAGACTTGTCCCATCTTTCCTGAGCTACGTCTGCATCTGCAGGCATCACTTCACTCCCTGGCTAAATACCAGGCTATTTTTAGTCTTCAGTGCTTTTGTGGCTTCTCATCTTTTCTATTAGTTCAAAAAAAAAGAATAGTGATTTTCCAAAATAGGCTTGTGAATAGTAATATTCTAAGATGTTTATTGTTCAAGAATTCTTCCACCTTCCCTGTATACGCATGTTAATGCACCTGCGTGCTACAACTTAGATTTTGTTTTTCTGTCCTGGTCTGTACTAGGCATGCATATTGGAATGCTATTTATCAGCTCATTTTCCATCTTTTCTAGGAGGCTTGGTATGAACATGGTCCATGGCTGTTTCATACTTTTGTGTTTATATTTGTCTCACTTTTTTCTCCTGAACGTTAGAATCTTCTGGCTCGGCATTTGTCATTCCCATTAGTCACTTTCAGGCCCATACATCACCAGGCTCAGAAAATGTAATGACAATGCCCATTAGACTGGTTCTTTTTCATCTCTGGATTCTCTGGCACCTCCTTGGCACTCAGATCTGATACAATTATACATTTTTCATACAGGCTTCATCTCTTTTTTTATTGCCTATTTTCTTTTTTTTATTTTACATTTCAAATATTATCCCCTTTCCTGGTTTCCCCTCCAAAAACACCTTATTCCATCCCCTCTCCCCTGGCTTACCAACCCACTCACTCCTGCTTCCCTGTCCTGGCATTTCCCCTACACTGGGGCATTTAGCCTTCTCAGGACCAAGGGCCTCTCCTCTCTTTGATATTCAACAAGGCCATCCTCTGCTACATATGTGTCTGGAGCCATGGGTCCCTCCATGTGTACTCTTTGGTTGGTAGTTTAGACCATGGGAGCTCTGGGGGTACTGGTTGGTTCATATTTTTGTTCCTCCTATGGGGTTGCAAGCTCCTTCAGCTCCTTGGGTCCTTTCTCTAGCTCCTCCATTGGAGACCCTGTGCTCAGTTCAATGGTTGACTGAGAGCACCCACCTCTGTATTTGTCATGTCCTGGCAGAGCCTCTCAGGAGACAGCTCTGTTAGGTCCCTGTCAGCAAGTGCTTGTTGGCATACACAAAAGTGTCTGGGTTTGGTAACTGTATATGGGATGGATCCCTAGGTGGGGTAGTCTCTGGATGTTCATTCCTTCAGTCTCTGCTCCACACATTTGTCTCTTTATCTCCTCCCATGGATATTTTGTTCCCCCTTCTAAGAAGGACTAGAGTATCCACACTTTTGTCTTCCTTCTTCTTGAACTTTGTTTGGTTTGTGAATTATATATTGGGTATTCCAAGGGTCTGGGCTAATATCCACTTATCAGTGAATGCATACCGGGTGTGTTCATTTGCGATTGGGTTACCTCACTCAGGATGATATTTTCTAGATCCATCCATTTGCCTAAGAATTTCATGAATTCATTGTTTTTAATAGCCAAGTGGTAGTCTATTGTGTAAATATACTACAGTTTCTGTATCCATTTCTCTGTTAAGGGACATCTGGGTTCATCTTTATCAGCCAGTGCCTGGGGGAAAGCACCATAGCATCTCTGTTTCCTACATAGCACATTGCTAAGCTTGTATTTCATGACATTTCAGGAATAAAATGTGGAACTGGATGTTTATGGGAGTCAAGCTGGTAACTTATAAGCATCCGTAGTCCCTTCCTGAACTTGATGCTTCTGACTCAATTGCCTTACCATAGAACACATCTGATAGAAGGCTTTGATAATTGAAACAGACTTTTCTCTTTTTCAGTCATGCTTACATAGCTCTGGAGGAGAATCTGCTATATTTTGTAGAATATATAGAACAAAAATTTGCACAAATCATGTAATTTAAAAATATTTTCGAATACAAAAATTTCTCAGGACTAGAGTACGTCTTAACAGTTCTTATTTTCAAAATAAATATAGTTTATAGTATTATTCTTTCTTTAATAACTCAGTCTGATTTTTCAGTAGATTCTTAATACCAGGTACACACTGAGAATTTTTAGTTGTAATTACCAATGTTTAAGATATCATGAATTTGAGAGGGAGTATGAATGGAGGCATAGGAAGCATTGGAGGACAAAGAAAATGTTGCATATATGAAATTCTTTTAAGAAAAGTCTACCTTGTCTTGCTTATATATTCTACTCAGCAGTAAAATTTCACAAGTTTTTCTTAGAGAAATTTGAAACAAGTATGACAAGTCTTTGTCAAACCTGAGAGTTGAATTAAAAAAGGTAATTGCAGTGTTCAAATAAAACTGATTAAATTATGTTAATATTTATGAATAATATGATTAATTCATAAAATAGTTCAAATGGAATGTCTGTCAAGTGAAGCTAAGAAGGCATAATCTAAGAGAATAAATCCAGAATATTATGACTAAAAGGTGTATGTTGTTGAAAGGCTGTGCATGTGAGATATATGTGTGTTCAAGGGCACAAAAACCACATCTTCCATAATCAATACATGTTACACATATGTAAAATAGCTCTGGAGTACAAGAGAATTTGATTTTTCAATTCAAATATGTTGTCACAAGCCTACTTATCCAGCAAAATTCCAAGCAGTTCTGGACCTCAGGGGAAACAGCTGGGAATCTTTGTGTGCCATAGCCCTGGACCTCTGAGGATGTTTACATAGACATGAAAATCACCCATCATATTGTGAGAATTGTCTCTGATGCAAAGGGTATAAGTTTGTAATACTGTAACATTATCAAATGAGATATATCTGGAACTATTCAATAGGATTTAATTTGCAAAGACGCATTGCTATGAGATTGAAATAACTTTCTATGAACAATTAAACATCTTAGAGTAAGACAAACACTACCTTATGATCTAAAGATCTGATTTGCCTTACTTCATCCCCTTAGGTCTTGAAGTCTATTTATGCTCCAATATCTAAGGCAAAGCTTATTAACTATAGCCATTGTGTTCCTTTTCACTGCAGTTTTATTATAAGCATGACAAAATCAAATGCAACATATCCAAAGGGAAGAAATTAGTGCTGGTGAAGGATTTTAGGACAGTCTGAAAAACATCACATCATAAGGATTCTGTTAAATATTTAGATACAGAGGTTGTTGGATCAAGTGTTTTATCATTTTTCACTGAAAAAAATCTAACAGTTACCATATTTGTACTAGAAGTATGATTTTTTTTATTATTACAGCCATTTTTGTTAAGTTTTCCCTTGAAGAAGTGAGAATGTAGCCTCACAGAACAGACAGAATATGGAAATTGTGTGCTTCTGCATGATAGATTGTTCTAGGCTTTGCTTGAATAGAGACTGGAAACTATCTGGTGCTGTGGTAGTTGAGTACTAAGAATTGTCTCAGGCTATGAGAATACATAAAGAATCAGGAAATAAAACAAAGTTAGGTCCAGGTAGCTATAGACAAAGGCTTTCCATCTCACCCAAATACTGATGAGATGCTTTGAATAAAGTGTTTAAATTATTGTGACTAGATTCTTCTTTCTATGTCTAAGTTATGGTAAGGATTAACAGCAATCACAGAGGTAAAGTGTCCACCACACACAAGGTGGTTATAAAAATACTGTCTCAGAACTGAACACTGTAAGTCACACATATAGCTCTAACACTTGAGATACTGAAGTAACTTGGCAACATAGTGAGTTTCAGTCTAGCATGGACTAAAGAATAAGACCTAGCCTCTAAAATAAAATAAAATAAAATAAAATAAAATAAAATAAAATAAATAAGGTAAAATAATCTCATCTACTAAAGAAAGACAAGTTGACATTTATCAAGTTCAAGTGAAGTATGATATAGACATTGGAGCAATATTGAACTTGCAGGTTCAAGTCTGAGTTCCACTATTGCCTGCCTTGTTTTCTCTTCTGTAAAATGGGTAGAATAACTCATATTACAATCTCTACTTATTGCATGCATTTAATGAGAAATAAATTTGACTACACACAAATATATACATGTTAGAACATTCTTGAGATATGACCAAGGACTGTGAAATACACTCATATCTATGAAATATATAAAAAAATAAATCAGTGTTGAGATAGAAGATCAAACTGGAAGGGTAGTGTGCAGTGAGCTTTTCATCACTATGACAATATTCATTAGAAACTCAACTTAAAAAAGAAGGGAAAATTTACATTGGCTCATGATTTTTAGGATTTCATGAGTGGTTCATTGGTCATGTTTTAATTGACCAATTGTGAGGCAAGTCATCATGCCAAGATAATATGTCAAAGCAGAGCTGCCCAAGCAATATGGTGTCAAGAATAAAGAATTCCTGCAAGAGGGAAAGAAGGCTTGCTTTCATTATTGAGTTAATTTTGACGAAAAATGCATACGCACTGCAACCTGTCCTTCAATCTTTGTCAACTGGTGGAGATCTTACATATTGCTTAAAAGGCACCTGTGGTCAGCACAGCTAAGAAAACCACCTACAAATGCTTCTGAGGATGTTAGCATATTGGAATGCCTTCATTTGGTGAAGCTTCCTTTTGCATAAGGGATTAGATCTATTCTACAATAGAAAGGGGAGAAGTTAAACTGTACTTAACGATGGCAGAGACAGTATCTTGTGTCTGTAGAATTGGGAATAATGGGTGGGAGCTATGGCATTTCTGTGCAGGATTGAATCAATGGTTATAGACAAGGAATAAGATAACCACGATTTTTTTTTTAAACAGGATAAAGAAATCTCTCTTAAGTTTGTGACTTGTTAGCTGAAGAAACCTATTTTGTTACTTTTGTTCCCACACTTAGGAAAGCATTCTATTTTATATGAGTCATAAACATGTTGGTTACAAATTAATAAAGAAAGAAAAGAATAAAACCAACAAATATGAAATATTTTGTTCTCCACGGCAGTTAAAAGGGGTAAATAGAATAGAGACTTTCAGGTAGCAGAGTTAGTAAAATGTATTGAGGCTCATTTCTCAAGGAGATGATAAATTGCAGATAAATTCATGTGAACACTGGGCATTTCTCCAAGAACATGCATGGATAATGCCAGGACTTTGAACATGCACAGGCCTGTGCAAAGACAGCTTAAAATGTTATTGCTTAGAAGATGAAGAATGAACTAAATATTTGTTATATTTATATAAATGGCCTGGCAATGTAAACAATGGTGTGTAAGTAGAATTGTTATTTATATTAATGATATTTTTGCAAATGATGTAAATGTTACAGCCTCTCCAAATTACAGAAGATGAAAGAGAATTTTCTTTGACAAGCAATAAAATGGATAAGATTGATGAAATATCTGCTCATTTTCATTTTCATATATTTTAAAGACCCAGCTATACCACTCCTGGGCATATACCCAAAGATGTTACACCACACCACTATGTACATATCAACTTTATTCTTTATAGCCAGAAACTGGAATCAACCCAGATACTCCTCAACTGAAGGATGAATAAAGAAAATGTGGTTCATTTACCCTATGAATACTACTCAGGTATTATAAGCAAGAACATCATGAATTTTACATGAAAATGCATGGAACTAGAAAGTATTATCTGGAGTGAGGTAATCCAGACCAAAAGTGCATGGTATGTACTTAGTGATAAATGGATATTAGCCATAAAGTGCAGGATACCCACACTACCACCCACCAACTCAAAGAAGCTAAACAAAAAGGAAGACCCAAGCGAGGATACTTGAATCTCACTGGCAGTGGGGAATAAAATAGTCTTAGGGGCAGATGGAGGTAAGGAACTTACTGGGAGAGTGATCAGGAGGGTAATGGCGGGGGCTTGGTATCAGATGTGGGGAGACACAGGAGAGAGAGCCAGAGTGTCTGGAGAGTGAATGGAAATCGCAGATGGTGTGGGATGCAGGGGAGGGAGGGGTCATTTCTGGGACCTGCCAGAGACCTGGGATGGGGGAGGCTTCTGTGAGTCTATAGGGGTGACTCTAACTGGGACTCAGCAGTGTGGTATAGGGAACCTGAAGTACACACTTCCTAAAGCCAGGCAGGAACCCCAGTGGAGGGGTAAGGATACCAATTGTATTAGTTTGGGTTTTACTGCTGTGAACAGAAACCATGACCAAAGCAACTCTTATAAGGATGACATTTAATTGGAGCTAGCTTGAAAGTTTAGAGGTACAGTCCATTATCATCAGTGTAGGAGTATGGTAGAGTCCAGGCATATGTGGGGTGTAGGAAATTAGAGTTCCACACCTTATTCCGTTGAAGACTATCTTCCAGGCAGCTAGGACGAAGGTCAATACCCACCAACAAGGGGGCACCTCTTCATAGTGCCACTCCCTGGGACAAGTATATACAAACCATCACACAAACTCACCCACAAAACTTTTGACCCAAAACGTGTCCTGTTTACAAAAGAAAAATGCAGGGACAAAGATGGATCAGAGTCTGAGGGAATGGTCAGCCAATAACTGGTCCACCTTGAGACGAATTTTATGGGCAAGAAAACGATTCATCAGTGGGAGGAAAGGCCCTTGGTCCTGGCAAGGTTCAATGCCCCCATATACGGGAATGCCAGGGCACTGAGGTGAGAGTGGGTAGGGAGCACCTTCATAGAAGCAGGGGAAGGGAGCACCTTCATAGAAGCAGGGGGGGGATGGGAAGAGGTGAAACTGGGAAGAGGATAACATTTGAAATATAAATAAATAAAATATCTGGTAAAAAAAGTTAATATAATAAAGAAAGTATCTTCTAGAATATAGGTATAGATATAGATATAGATATGGAATTATGAAATCTCTGGGACAGAGGGGAGTTGGAGTTGATCACCATCTGAACAGTGACAGAAACAAAAGGCCCTATTAAGATGCTAAAGCCCAGCTACAAGTAATCTTTGCCAGTACAGGACACACTCTCTTGAGAGTTGCTCAGATTTCAGTCTAGATTTAGAGTAAGTGGCCAATAGATGATTTGCTACTTAGATCTTAAAGGCATAGTCTTCCAGATTGAGACTTTATTGTCATATTCTGTAGATGCCTGCAGCTGCTACAAACTGTTCTGGAAGAGAAACTTAGGGGTGGACGGGGGGGGGGGGGGGGGCGGTGAAAAGAACGAGGCCAGGACGATAGTTTACAGATCAAGGCCCCAACTTTAATCAACGTCAGACCATTTAACAGTTTGGGCAAGCCCCTCCCCCCAGACTCCGGGCTGAGTTCAGGGAAAGTTGCCTGATGGTCCTTGGCTCCACTGCTCAGGCACATGGGTGGGTCACCTGCTTAATTCAGGAATTCGTAGACCTGAAGGAACAGTGAACTTCACCTTCACTCTGAGCGTTCCACCCTAGGTAGAGCAGGATCCTGAATAGAACAGGAATCCCTGCTCTACAAAGTCTGGGAGAGGATGTTCACCTTGATCAATGTGGAGTTCCTACCAAGTGGCATGACACCCTAATATGGCTCTGTACAATATATGTCAAATTAAGCAAGCTTCTGCAATAACTAGAAGATAGTTTTGAACAATGATGAAATTAATAAATCCAAGCCTCCAATAATATTATGCATTTTGAGAGATTTGTAGTAAACAAACCAAAATAGAAAAGACCTACCACCATTTATAAACAACTTAAGTATCTACTTTAAAATTCCTAAATGAAAAAATGCCTGTAATATGATATGTAGAATATTTTGAATGTGTATAGATACACCAACATTCCTGCTAAGATGGAGGGAGTAAATCTCATTGGTGCTCAGCCCTAGACAACGAACCACAGGCTAGTGAGGAATGCAGAGAGCAATAGAAATAGTTTTCCCCAGGGAAGACCACACCGATGGTCTTATTGAATGCCAAGTCCTGAACCATGAAATTGTAACACACAAGTAACATTATACAGACTGAGCAAGTTGTATTTATGTATTTTTAAAATGAACTCAATATTTTTGAATCTAGTATCCAGATCAAGAAATTGAGACTGGTAATGACCATGAAATTATCTCAGCTCATTCTCATAGCCAATTGGCTCGCCTAATACCATAGGTTGATAACCACTAGCACTTAACATCACGTCTTCATGATTGATGTTTTGCACTTTGACCATAAGCATCTTATATGCTATCTAAGATTCTATCAGTAGCCCCTGGATCTTACATGGGCTGTTTGCTCTACCTTGTTGAAAGCAACTAACTGTGTTGGACAGCCAAGTTTACTTCTTATGAATGGAAGAAGTTTCCTTTTAATTAAATATGTAATAAAACTGATTTTGAACACTTCTATTATCGTCTATTTTTAGTGTACAAGGACAATTTCTACAAACTCTTTCTTTAGCATTTTCTAGGTTTCCTTAGCTACATTTCTACATTCTGCATTGAGACCAAAGTCCTGGCCATCCTTTAATGTGTATTTTTAGAATTTTGATGCCTCTTCTCAAATAAAATTAACACATTATTTTATGTAACAGTTGGTAAAATTCTTTTATTTTCAAATTCTGTCCTTCCCTTTATGTTTTCAGCTTGATTGCACACATTTGTCTTGTGTGCTGCCATACACACTGAGTTGGCAGTTATGAAATATGCCTACTCTTGTAAAGGATACTCAAGGAACCATAACACGCATATGTCTTCTTATATCCTAACCACACTGGTCATATTTATAATCCACATACACACTTTATTGTGCTCTGATGCTTTTCCAACATTTTCTTTGAGCTACAGTCAGTCTGATTTTTAAATCTTTTCCAATATGGCATTCTTCAAGGATCCATCTGTTCTACAGTTCTGGTCCGTTTGTGCTGTCTCTCTCACTTCATCCCATGTGGACTACTCTTTAATAGCTACATGTACTAATTCACAGCTCTCAGTTCCCAGGTCACACTGTGCCAGGTTATTATTGATTTTCTTGGCCCCTCCGATCAAAACTTATTTTTGCTTCTTTCCAGGTTCCCATCTCTACACGTGCCATTCAGTTTCAAAGCCCAATTACTTACTACTCTTGAAACACGTGCCATTTCTGCTCTCTTTGAGAAGATGCATGAATTTAAATGAGAATAATTTTCTCAACTTTCAGAGTCTCACCAAGCCTGACCAATTACCTGCATGTAGTAGTTATAGCAGGAATACAGAAGCATTGATTGCAAGAATGAGCTGGCATAGGCTGATTCTACATTGTCCTTGGCTGATTGGAAACTGGCATTCATTCAGTGAGACACAGATAATTGCCTCCATGACAAAGGGGCATGTTTCGTCTAGTAGTTAGTGATGGATCCTGTTGATAGCAATGGCACCTGTTTCCCTTTTAATGTATGTTCAGTGCATATCAAGCCTGCTTGATAATTCAGACTTTAATTGTTCTAAATTGGTTTGAGTCTACTGAAATAATAAATGAGGCAATTTTGTCTTCAAAGACAATGGGCTTTAATGAGAATATTTTTGTATCTGGCAATTGGCAGTCATGATTTATTTATGGCGGGGCTTATGATTCATCATTACAATTTCCTTCAGATTTTGTAAGAAAAAAAAATCATCTCTACAGGCACACACTTCTTATCTGGCAGCTGTTTACTAGCTGATATTTTTTGCAAGCCCCAAAGTTAGCATTGGCAGTTTTCAGCTGAATTTTTCTTTGTTTACACTTGGAACATTTCCATCTTTTAAAAACAGTCTCATCATAAGAATGTAAGGGAGAAATATATGCTGCTGGAGCAGTCTTGTTAGCAAACTCCAGTGCTCTTTGCTTCTTAGGTAGGCAAGCTGTTTGCAGGGGATCATCCATTCCCAATGGTGAAAGTCTATTAAAAGAATTTGAATCAATTTTCCTTTTTTTTTTTTTTTAACAAAAGGCTCATTATGCCCAAAGGATTTCTTTAGAAATTTTTGCTTTGTGAAAGTATAAGTACTTCCCAAAGTTTTAAAGGAGTGACGTTTTGTTTTCTTTTCTAGTTTCAAGTAATCTCCAGGTGCCAGGGAAGAATGGGGCGACTTTACCACAACAATGTAGTAGTATTTTTAACTCTCATTTCTGTTTATTGTTTCATCTTGTGACAGATGCATCATGCATCTATAAGGAAATTATGAGGCCGTGGAATACCCAGAGATGGCTACCCACAAGGGGTCTTGCTGCAAAAGAGATGCTGACTCTCTGATGGACTCCTGCTTCTTTCAGAAAGTTCTCACTAAGTTGTTGCCTAGTCTAATCGGACTGTATTAATTCCAGTATCAGTTTGCTTTGACATTCATTGTTTACACATACACTCATGTGTCTCATCTGTATGGAAATTAATTCATTTAAAGGCTAAACAGAAATGTCCAGACTTTCCTCAGGAGATGTGTCAAGTGGTGTCAGACACTGTATCACAGGGCAACGTGGAGGACACTCAGGACAGATGCTGAAAAGAGTCATCAGAACCAAATGTTAGATTTGAGGCTTAGATTAAAACAAGCCAGCTTGCAAACACAAGATGTCAAGCTTTTCACTATTGTTAACTGTTTGTGGATTGCTTTTGGTTGGGGCGGAGTTTTCTATGTCTATGAGTAAGATGTTATGGACTTTGATAGGTATTCCTCTGAGTGTTATAAATAACTTTGAGTAGTATGTGCATTTATTTGTGACTTCTATTTGTGAATATTAGCCATATGTTTATTTATTCACCATCTTAAATTTTACTCATTGGTGTTTTATAATTTTTAGTGCTTTACTTCTCAGAATAAATAATTTCCCCAATAAACTTCTGTTTTTTATAAAAGTAGCTTTTATTCATCTGAGGCAATGGGATTAGATGAGCGCTATACCCTAGCTTTACGAATATATGCCTTGGGTTGAGCCCAGAGAGTTTGTAACGATCCCTAGATGTAGGACTGGATGCTTCTAGCCTCCATACAATCTAATCTTCTGCAAGCCCTGACCTTGAAGACTTCAGCTTCCAGCCTCTGTCTGCCAAGTTTGACCTAGAATCTTTTCACCTTTGAGACTTCCTGCTATGTAAGCTCATCCTTTCCAACTCTTTCTGAATTCTTGGCTGGGTACACTCTGCTGTTTTGTCCCGAACTTCTATCTCCATGCTGACTGATTCAATCTTATTTCTCTCAGCTTCTCACTGAATTGCTCTGCTTTCCCTCAAACTAACTCTGGCAGTTTGTTCTAATATTCTCTTTTCTACGTATTCTCTGGCTCATTCTGTCTTCACCTGTGTCTAGCTTGTTGTCTCTTTGCAACCTTTCTCTTTGTAACTGTCCAGATAAAACTGCCTCTAAACTCCATGAACGAAACTAACAAGAACTCCATTCCACTGCACTGCCACTCAACTTGCTGGCTCAACTCCACTGCACTAAACGCAAATGACTAAAAAGAACTCAGAGATCTGTATGCTTTCACCTCAGGAGTGCTGGGATTGAAGTTGTGAACCACCATGTCTGGACCTTTCTTTTCTTTACTGAAATTTGCTCTGTACAAGGATGAACTTCCTTGCCCCTGTCTCCTGGTATTAAAGGCATATCAATATTACAACTGGATCACACAGACCTAGAAGGCCTTATGATGTTACCCAAAGCAGTCATGTTTCCTGATTAAAATTCCATGTACTGTTGATGCTTTATGTGGGACTGACTTCTTAATGTTCTTTTTAAATTACTTATGATTGAGCCACAGCTGACCTTGGGAAGTTAATTTTATATTTCACAACTTTGCTGTGTTCACCCATCTTCTTAATATTTTGTATAGTCTGTAGAGTTTTCTACATATAAGATATGTTATTTTCATACAGATAATTTTACTGTTTCTTTGTTGAGGTATACTAATTTTGGTTTTTTTTTACCCAATGAGTTTGATAATAAACTGAAGTGACAGGCGAGGAATTTGCATTTAGGTTCTGACAATTTCTTCATTGTTGATTTTTCATATATTGCTTGTATCACGTAAAGATGATGCCTTCATATACTTATGTTCATTGAGAAACTTTAGCTATAAAAGCGCAGTGAATTTCACCAAATGCCTTTTCCCTGTGTTGTAAAGAACTATATGAGTTTTACTTTTTGTTTCTCCATTGTGATGTTTCACATCCCGAGACTGCATGTTGAACACCGTTGCTAGCTCAGGAATAAAGTCTACGCTACTCTGGTGCATGGTATTGTGACTGCTGTGAAGAAACTGGCTATCTACATGTAAAATAGCAAACTTGTTTTTCGACTTTAAATAATGCAGAAAAATGGATAGGGCTTTGGTTGAGAGACTTGTAGCTGTGATTCACCTTAAACACAGTAGAACATAAAGGATTCAGAACATCTGTCTTAATAATGCCTTCTTGGTTATGGCACCAACAGCACAAACACTAAAGGCAAACACAGAGAACTAGCATTATACAGAGAAAAAAAAAAAAAAAAAAACAGGACAGCCCAGAGAACTGCATTGAAAAGACAGAATTCCAACCAGCTTTTGTAAAGGAATAACATTAATAATAGCAAAACAGACATTGAACTCAAACAATTTAAAAGAGAAATAAAACATACCAAACAATGGACCAAGTGAGCAGAGAACTTGGATAGACCTTTTATCAAAAAAAAAAAAAAAAAAAGATTTACACAGGGAGAATGTGTAAATTAGAATCAAACAACAGCTTATATTGGTGGACTCACAACTACCCACAATTCTAGCTAGAGGGGATCCGATACCATTATGATCACCTGCACACACTTGTACAGACATACAGTAATTTTAAGAACTCTTGTGAGGTATAATCTCATACCAGCTAGCATAAAGGTTCAATGCCCCAGTGTAGGGGATGCCAGGACAGGGGGGCCGGAGTGGGTGAGTGGAGAGCAGGGGGAGAAGCGATGGAATTGGGGGTTTTCAGAGGGGAAATGAGGAAAGGGGATAACATTTGAATTGTAAATAAAGAAAATACCTAATTAGAAACAAAAATTATAAAAAAAGACAAAAGAGTTTTCAGTGGTTGTGAAGATTGCAAATAAAATAACCTTAGGCAAATATACTTTTTTGGTTTATTAATGTGTGTGTGTGTGTGTGTGTGTGTGTGTGTGTATTTATGGATACACAGATTGGAGATGCATGTGCATAGAGAAGTGGAATGAACTGAATGGCTCCTATCTTGAATCTATTTCTCATCTATTCCTTTCCTGAGGCAGTGTCTTCCCAAATCAGGGCTCACACTTCCTAGGTTAGGCTAGAATATAACAAGTCTCAGTCTTATTATAGCCCTGCTTAGAGCTGGGATTTTAAGGCAGCATCCTAAGCCTGGCTTGTTATGTGGATGCTGGGTTATGAACCCTGGTCCTCATGACTGTGCAATAAGCACTCTTAACTGCTTAGCCATTGCAGTGATTCATTCTTATAAAAGTATCTTTTCACCCCAACAAGACTGTGCTTTTGGAAGACCTCACAGTCAAATTAATAAGATACCTTCTTATCCTTTAGGACTATGCTCTTATGCTGTGGACGTATCCTGGTTTAGTTTAAACTGCTATTAACAGACCAATGCATCCAGAATCTTTGGTACAGGAAGGCATTCTCCATGCTATCAAAAGAGAAATGTGAAAACCAAGCCAGCTTCAACCTCTTTATCTGTATTGGTATCCTGCCTAAAAGATGCTCGGACAATGGTTGCACAAAGGGTTTTGGAGTAAGCAACCAGTACTGGTTTGACTTAAGGCCTCCTTCATGAGATGGAACTCATACCTAATACTACTTGGATGACCAAGAACCCAAGACTAGATGGCCCAGGGACCTAAGGCAAAATCAAATAATAATAGCCTATAAAAAATGTAGAGATAAAATGATTCCCCGTGATATTCTGCTACACATATAGGTCAGTGCCTTGTTCAGCCATTATCGGAGAAGTTGTGTCTTGCAGCAGATGGGAAGCAATATAGAGATCCACAACCAGATTACTCAGAGAATGAGAGATGTAGGGGCACTCAGACCTAAATGGGATGACTCCATCAAATTCCTCCCTTTACAGCTCATGGAACCCAGCCTCAGAGTATCTAGAAAGAGTGTAAGAGCCAAAGGGGATAGTAAATACCAAAATAACAATGCCTTCTAACTCACATGTGCAAAACTCATATGAACTCACAGACATTGAGACAGCATGCCTATGGCCAACACAGGTCTGCACCAGGTCTTCTGTAATTATATTATAATTTCCTGTAGGGTTAAGTTTATCAACTGACCTATCATTTACACATGCTAGGAAAGGAAAAATCATTTTTTTTACAATGGTGTGACCCCAAGTATATCAACCATTCATCAACCACCCCAGGACAGGCATCATATTCAGGAGTAATTGACCAGCAGAATCATCACCTCTGTTTTGTTTATATGTTGGTTTGCTTGTTGCATTTGCCTCTTTGCTTGTTTTTGTGTGTTTGTCTGATTTTATTTGGTTAAAATGTTTTTCATTTTGGGTGTGGGTTTTTTTGTTTTCTTGCATGTTGGGGGCTATTTTTGTATTGAATATTTATTTGTTTTTTGAGAGTGAACTTAGAATTGTGTGTGGGAGAGAGGGAGGGGATCTGAAAGGACTTGCATGAGGGAAAGAAGTGATCAAAACATATTTAAATTTAAATTTTGTTTTAGATAATAAAAACGTAGACAAAGAAAATCAAAAACAAAAGAACAGCAATAAAAGAAAAATGTACCAATTTTGCTAAGACCTGGGTGTCCTGTGCAACTAACTTTTACAATTTAAGATAATGCATAACTTCAAAAGTAAGTTACATCCTTGTTCTAGTTGATTTTGCTATAATGACACACCATGACCAAAAGCAACCTGAGGAGGAGAGAGTTTATTTGCCTGGCACTTTGATATTAGTATTCATCACTGAAGAAAGTTATGACAGGAACCACACAGGGCAGGAGCCTGGAAGCAGCAGCTGACGCAGAGGCCACGGAGGGGTGCATCTACGGGCTTGCTCCTCATGGCTTGCTCATCCTGCTTTCTTATAGAACCCAATAGATTTTTTATAGTTCTCCCATTGGCTAGAAGTAATTATAGACTGATTTACAGAAGCCTGCATTATATTTCCCCTCTGATTCTCTGGCTTTGCTTTCTTTAGGTAGTAGACACCAGGTTGTTGTAAACCTCTTTAGAATAACAATATAATGAAGAGAAGATAAACAAATGTGTATCAGTTTCTCTACCTCTCCACTGTAAGATTATAGGTCTCTGCAACTTAACGTCGTGTTTGAAGCACTTTCTAGTATTGCTTTAAGCATATGATGTTATTAACATTAAGATTGTAAACTATCTACTGTGGCTGGCGTTACCTTTCCTATATATTTGCCTAGTAAATTGTGATGAACTTATTATGATTAATTTGAGGTGTTTGTGAAACCTTCCTACCCCAGTAGCACACATTTCATTTTTCATCTCAATTTCCATAACATTTTATTATAGCACAAATATACTATACAACTATCTACCGTGATTTCCTAACTTTTAGGTTTTATTGCCTATATGGGTAACAGTATTGCAAATTTTAAAAATTGTATCTGACACAAAGAAAAGTTTTGCTACCTATTTAGTAGCTATGTATCACTTGATCTAATGATCAATATTATCCTTTATTTGATCTTATGATAAATACCATCCCTATTTCAAATATATAGGTCTAAAATACATTACATTAAATTTCATTTCACTATAAATATGCCACATTTGTTTTATTTCATGTAATGTTGTTTCTATTTAATACATCTTAGAGAATACTTAAATAACCATTCAATGTGATTATTGACCTCATTTTACATGTTTATTAATGAAACACTTTTAGAGAATCACAGATATATTTTACCAGTTTTTGTAGATATAGTATACTTCATTTGTAAATATCTGACACATAAACATATCTCAATGCTTAAATTAGTCCTTGATCCAAATGTCTTTCCCCTTATGAACTGTTCATATGCATTATATAGGTATATGTGTACCTGAACCTATATATTCCTGTACATTCGTGTATATACAAAGTAGACTTTTAATGACTGTCATTATTAAAAACAAACTAATTGAATCTCATTAAAAAGTTAATTAGACCTGATCTCTCTTAGTGTTAATGGGCATGTCATTATAAATTTTTGCAGAAGACAAAAGGCACTCACAGTCCTGAGTAATAATTCATCACTTACAGTCTATTTTATTAAAAAAATAGTTAATAAAAGCAAGGAGAATACTTGTAATCTATCCATCTATCATCCATACATCTATCATCTATCTATAGCATATCTATCATCTATTTATCATCTATTTATCTATCAATCATCCATTTTTCTATCTACCATCTATTTATCACATATCTATTTAATCATCTATTAATCATGTGTTTAATCATGTGATTAATCATTAATCATTTATCTATCATCTATCTATCTATTATTTATCTATATGCTCATTGATATCTATATTTTTCTCATATTACTCCATTTTTGTGGAAGGAGTATAGATCACACAAAAATAAACAAATAAAAAGACACAGATCATATAACTTGATAAGACTATCCCACTTATTATCCAAGAAAAACTTTCTTTTTCATACTATTAAAAAGAGATTTATTCCACTCCTATTACTACCTGCAAAGGGACAGAGATCACCATGAAGATATTCTTGAGAGATTACCTCGTGTGACTCAGATGCTTCAATGCTATCAGGAGACAGGTTTCTGTCACCCATCAGTGGATATAGGCAATTGTGCCAAGACAAGATGGAGCTCCTTCAGACCAAAGACTGCTCTAACTATGTCACCATGGACTGCATCTGCAGCTCTGTGCTGAAGCATTTGTTTGCATAGGTAAGTCTCTGGGTTTGATGCTCAACACACACACACACACACACACACACACACACACACACACACACACACACACACACAACCCAACAAACAAAAACAATGCCCCTCTCTCCTTGGGCTAAGCTGGGATTTCTTTAGCTTCCATGCATCCAAATATTTGGTTTTCTACTGAGACTCTGTTTTCCTTTTCAGGTTTCACGTTTATCATCTACCTTCTGGAAGTTGTTTTCATTAAGAGCCCTCTAATTAAACATTGTAAATTCTAAACTCAGAATCTGATTCCTGGGAAGACGAGTGGCCAGGCATGGTGAGCTGTACCACTGTGGTACAATCAACCTTCTCAATCCTGCTGTCAAGCTCATCTCTCATTTAAAACGAATTTTTCAAACTATTTGAAGAAAGACAAACAATGTATGTATGAATAAAGTCACACAATTATTCAGGAAGCAGAAGAGAAAATGTATTTTCTTTTTATGATAATTAAAATTTCTTCTTGACTATAGGTCTCATTAACTTTTAGCATACTGCCTGCTTACCCTTTCTTTGACCAAAATATCTCAAGGGGAAGTTATAGTAAAGTTTTCATACTTTAAGTATAATCTATTCTTCACCTAACTAATTTTATATATCTCCCATATATCTAAAACTAGTCTATTTTGGAAAACCAATACATCTCTTTCCTGAGGGTAATTCTGGTGCCAAGGATTATAAAATTGCATATAACCTCTCAAAGAAATTAAATAAGTTTGAAAAAAGTAATAGTAATGCACCATTTTAAATTATTTTTCCTTGGGTTTATATGTTGTAACCTCTGGTCTCTGTTTATAAGTTATAGTGTACTTTTCTTTGTTATTACTAATTATTAATAATCCATTATCACACAAATATAAAATTTGACAAATATAAATAAGCAGGCTAATGTTTTGATACAAATGGCTTTGAAAGCACAAGTCACAGACTCATGCTACTTCTTTGTCTCTGAGGTTAGCTTTCTGTGTCTGGTGAGAGACCGGGGACTCATACCAAGCCTAAGACCTCCATCTGAAAAGGAAGTGGCTATCCTTTTCAATACCCAGTCGCTGTCATTCCAGCACCTACGTATGAGAAAGAGAAGGAAATACACAAATGAACAAAGATATCAGGATTATCTTACCATAACCATGAAAATCAATTTCTCGGCACTGTGATAAACTATTTATTACACCTTTCTTTACTTGCTCTTTCACAAAGATATTTCTAAAATTACAGATTCAAACCACAAGTGAAAAGAAGAAACAGTTTTTTTTTTCCCCCAAATAAAAATTTTTGGGTCAAACAATGGTTTAGGTTGTAAATCTGTAATTTTTATTTATTTTTTTAAAGATGTATTTATTTATTTATTATATGTAATTACACTGTAGCTGTCTTGAGACACTCCAGAAGAGAGAGTCAGATCTCCTTAGGGATGGTTGTGAGCAACCATGTGGTTGCTGGGATTCTAACTCAGGACCTTTGGAAGAGCAGTCAGTGCTCTTAACCGCTGAGCTGTCTCTCCAGCCCTGTAATTTTTACTTTAATATAATGCGTTTGTCTCTTCCTTTTTAGCATTGTCCTTGATGACTGAGAAGTAGCATCTCAAGAGGATGGAATTTGGGGGACACAAAGTATATGGAGTGAGGAGAATGGTTCCCTGAAAATAGGTCCCCACGGAAACAGCTGAAGCTGAGAAGAAAGAACACTCCAGAGATTGAACGCTATGGGAAGATTAGAGGAAGTGCTTATTTTCTCTAGGAAAACAAGGCTTTTTGCCAGGAAATCTGAGCATCATATGAGAACAAGGAACATGCTTTAATCCACGGTGAGTGCCTCCTATCCACTAGGCAATGTTACCCAGTGATACACAGTGTCGCGCAACAACAAAGTCACCTGTCTTCCTGGGATTTACAGAACAGAAGCACAGTGCTATTATTTGTACACACTAGAGCTCTGAAACAAAGCCAAGGGTATTTGAGATGGGAGGATTGCACCAGAGTACAGACCACAAAAGGGCAAAATAAAAGGACAACAATGTAATTGTTTGCCTAAGGAAACCTGTGTTTGTTTGTGTGTGTGTGTGTGTGTGTGTGTGTGTGTGTGTGTGCAGGCATCTGAAGACAAATTTATGAGGGCTATCACTATTATCATATCTTTTTTTTAAATTTTTTTATTCGATATAAATTATTTACATTTTAAAAGGCTTCCCCTTTTCTAGCCCCCCACTCCCCGAAAGTCCCGTAAGCCCCCTTCTCTCCCCCTGTCCTCCCACCCACCCCTTCCCACTTCCCCGTTCTGGTTTTGCTGAATACTGCTTCATTGAGTCTTTCCAGAACCAGGGACCACTCCTCCTTTCTTCTTGTACCTCATTTGATGTGTGGATTATGTTTTGGGTATTCCAGTTTTCTAGGTTAATATCCACTTATTAGTGAGTGCATACCATGATGCACCTTTTGAGTTTGGGTTACCTCACTTAGTATGATGTTCTCTAGCTCCATCCATTTGCCTAAGAATTTCATGAATTCATTGTTTCTAATGGCTGAATAGTACTCCATTGTGCAGATATACCACATTTTTGCATCCACTCTTCTGTTGAGGGATATCTGGGTTCTTTCCAGCATCTGGCAATTATAAATAGGGCTGCTATGAACATAGTAGAGCATGTATCCTTATTATATGGTAGGGAATCTTCTGGGTATATGCCCAGGAGTGGTATAGCAGGATCTTCTGGAAGTGAGGTGCCCAGTTTTCAGAGGGACCGCCAGACTGATTTCCAGAGTGGTTGTACCAATTTGCAACCCCACCAGCAGTGGAGGAGTGTTCCTCTTTCTCCACACCCTCTCCAAAACCTGCTGTCTCCTGAATTTTTAATCTTAGCCATTCTGACTGGTGTAAGATGAAATCTCAGGGTTGTTTTGATTTGCATTTCCCTAATGACTAATGAAGTTGAGCATTTTAAAGATGCTTCTCTGCCATCCGAAGTTCTTCCAGTGAGAATTCTTTGTTTAACTCTGTACCCCATTTTTCATTAGGGTTGTTCGGTTTTCTGGAGTCTAACTTCTTGATTTCTTTATATATATTGGATATTAGCCCTCTATCTGATGTAGGATTGATGAAGATCTTTTCCCAATTTGTTGGTTGCGGATTTGTCCTCTTGATGGTGTCCGTTGCCTTACAGAAACTTTGTAATTTTATGAGGTCCCATTTGTCAATTCTTGCTCTTAGAGCATATGCTATTGGTGTTCTGTTCAGAAACTTTCTCCCTGTACCGATGTCCTCAGGGTATTCAGTCCTGTTCCATTGATCCTCCTGCCTGTCACTGTACCAATACCAAGCAGGTTTTAACACTATTGCTCTGTAGTATTGCTTGAGGTCAGGGATACTGATTCCCCCAGACTTTCTTTTGTTGCTGAGAATGGTTTTAGCTATCCTGGGTTTTTTGTTGTTCCAGATGAATTTGATAATTGCTCTTTCTAACTCTGTGAAGAATTGAGTTGGGATTTTGATGGGTATTGCATTGAATCTGTATATTGCTTTTGGCAAAATGGCCATTTTAACTATATTGATTCTACTGATCCATGAGCATGGGAGGTTTTCCCGTTTTTTTGAGGTCTTCTTCTATTTCCTTCTTCAGAGTCTTGAAGTTCTTGTCATACAGATCTTTCACATGTTTGGTAAAGTCACCCCAAGATACTTTATACTGTTTGTGGCTATTGTGAAGGGGGTCATTTCCCTAATTTCCTCAGCCTGCTTATCCTTAGAGTATAGGAAGGCCACTGATTTGCTTGAGTTGATTTTATAACCTGCCCCTTTGTTGAAGTTGTTTATCAGCTGTAGGAGCTCTCTAGTGGAGTTTTTTGGGTCACTTAGGTAGACTATCATGTCGTCTGCAAATAATGATAGTTTGACTTCTTCCTTTCCAATTTGTATCCCTTTGACCTCCTTATGTTGTCGAATTGCCCGAGCTAGTACCTCAAGTACAATATTGAAAAGATAAGGAGAAAGGGGGCAGCCCTGTCTAGTCCCTGATTTTAGTGGGATTGCTTCAAGTTTCTCTCCATTTAGTTTGATGCTGGCTACCAGTTTGCTGTATATTGCTTTTACTATGTTTAGGTATGGGCCTTGAATTCCTGTTCTCTCCAAGACTTTAAGCATGAAAGGATGCTGAATTTTGTCAAATGCTTTTTCAGCATCCAATGAAATGACCATGTGGTTTTGTTCTTTGAGTTTGTTTATGTAGTGGATTGCATTGATGGATTTCCGTATATTGAACCAACCCTGAATTCCCGGGATAAAGCCTACTTGATCATGGTGGATGATCGTTTTGATGTGTTCTTGGATTCGGTTGGCAAGAATTTTATTGAGTATTTTTGCATCGATGTTCATAAGGGAAATTGGTCTGAAGTTCTCTTTCTTTGTTGGATTTTTGTGTTGCTTTGGTATCAGCGTAATTGTGGCTTCGTAGAAGGAATTGGGTAGTGTTCCTTCTGTTTCTATTTTGTGGAATAGTTTGAAGAGTATTGGTGTTAACTCTTCTTTGAAGGTCTGATAGAATTCTGCACTGAAACCATCTGGTCCTGTGCTTTTTTTGGTTGGAAGACTTTCTATGACTCCTGCTATTTCTTTAGGCATTATGGGACTGTTTAGATGGTCTAGTTGGTCCTGATTTAATTTTGGTATTTGGTATCTGTCAAGGAAATTGTCCATTTCCTCCAGATTCTCCAGTTGTGTTGAGTACAGTCTCTTGTAGTAGGATCTGATGATTTTTTGGACTTCCTGAGTTTCTGTTGTTATATCTCTTTTTTCATTTCTAAGTTTGTTAATTTGGATACTTTCTCTGTGCCCTTTGGTCAGTCTGGCTAAGGGTTTATCTATCTTGTTGATTTTCTCAAAGAACCAGCTCCTGCTTTTGTTGATTTTTTGTATGGTTCTCTTTGTTTCTACTTGATTGATTTCGGCCCTGAGTTTGATGATTTCCTGCCTTCTACTCCTCATGGGTGAAATAGCTTCTTTTTGATCCAGGGCTTTCAGGTGTGTCATTAAGCTGGTAATGTATGCTCTCTCCATTTTCTTTTTGGAGGGACTCGGGGCTATGAGTTTTCCCCTTAGCACTGCTTTCATTGTGTCCCATAGATTTGGGTATGTTGTGTTTTCATTTTCATTGTGTTCTAAAAAGTCTTTAATTTCTTTCTTTATTTCTTCCTTGACCAAGGTATCATTGAGTAGAATATTGTTCAGTTTCCATGTGTATGTGGGTTTTCTGTTGTTTTTGTTGCTATTGAAGACCACTTTTATTCCATAGTGATCTGATAGGAGGCATGGGATTAGTTCGATCTTCTTATATTTGTTGAGGTCTGTCTTGTGACCAATTATATGGTCGATTTTGGAGAAGGTACCATGAGGTACTGAGAAAAAGGTATATTCTTTTGTTTTAGGATAGAATGTTCTATATATGTCTGTTAAATCTAATTGGTCCAAAGCTTCAATTAGTTTCATTGTGTCCCTGTTTAGTTTCTGTTTTCCTGATCGGTCCATTGAGGAAAGTGCAGTGTTGAAGTCACCCACAATTATTGTGTTAGGTGCAATATGTGCTTTTAGTTTTAATAAAGTTTCTTTTACGAAAGAGGGTGCCCTTGCATTTGGAGCATAGATGTTCAGGATTGAGAGTTCTTCTTGTTGTATTTTTCCTTTGACCAGCAAGAAGTGTCCCTCAGAGTCTCTTTTGATCACTTTGGATTGAAAGTCAATTTTATCTGATATTAAAATGGCTACTCCAGCTTGTTTCCTGAGACCATTTGCTTGTAAAATTGTCTTCCACCCTTTTACTCTAAGGTAGTGTTTGTCTTTGACCCTGAGGTGTGTTTCCTGTAAGCAGCAAAATGTAGGGTCCTGTTTACGTATCCAGTCAGTTAGTCTGTGTCTTTTTATTGGGGCATTAATCCATTGATGTTAAGAGATATTAAGGAATAGTGATTGTTACTTCCTATCATTTTTGACGTTATTTTTTAAATTTGATTGCTTAACTTCTTTTGGGTTTGATGAAAGGTTATTATCTTGCTTTTTCCAGGGTGAAGTTTCCCTCCTTGTATTGGTGTTTTCCTCCTATTATCCTTTGTAGGGCTGGGTTTGTGGATAGATATTGGGTAAACTTGGTTTTGTCATGGAATATCTTAGTTTCTCCATCTAAGGTGATTGAGAGTTTTGCTGGATATAGTAGTTTTGGTTGGCATTTGTGTTCTCTTAGAGTCTGCATGATATCTGCCCAGGACCTTCTAGCCTTCATAGTCTCAGGTGAAAGTCTGCTGTGATTCTGATAGGTCTTCCTTTATATGTTTACTTGGCCTTTTTCTCTTACTGCCTTTAATATTCTTTCTTTGTTTAGAACATTTGGTGTTTTGATTATTATGTGACGGGAAGTATTTCTGTTCTGGTCCAGTCTGTTTGGAGTTCTGTAAGCTTCTTGTATATTCATGGGCATCTCTCTCTTTAGGTTAGGGAAGTTTTCTTCCATAATTTTATTGAAGATATTTGCTGGCCCTTTAAGTTGTAAATCTTCACTCTCATCTATGCCTATAATCCTTAGGTTTGGTCTTCTCATTGTGTCCTGGATTTCCTGGATATTTTGGGTTACAAGCTTTTTGCATTTTGTATTTTCTTTAACTGTTGAGTTCATGGTTTCTATGGAATCTTCAGCATCTGAGATTCTTTCTTCTATCTCTTGTATTCTGTTGTTGATATTTGCATCTCTGTCCCCTGATTTCTTCCCAAGGCTTTCTATCTCCAAAGTTGTCTCCCTTTGAGTTTTCTTAGTTGTTTCTACTTCTGATTTTAGATCCTGGATGGTTTTGCTTAGCTCCTTCACTTGCTTGTTTGTGCTTTCCTGTAATTCTTTAAGAGATTTTTGTGTTTCGTCTTTCATGACCTCAGCCTGTTGACCAAAGTTCTCCTGTATTTCTTTAAGTGTTTTTTGTGTTTCCTCCTTGTTGGCTTTTGTATTCTCCTGGATTTCTTTCAATGATTTTTGTGTTTCCCTTGCAAGGGCTTCTAACTTTTGATTCATTTTCTCCTGAATTTCTTTAAGTATGTCCTTCATGTGTTCCTGTACCAGCATCATGACCAGTGATTTTAAATCCAAATCTTGTTTTACTGGTGTGATGGGGTATCCAGGACATGTTGGTAGAGGAGAATTGGGTTCAGATGTTGCCATATTGCCTTGATTTCTGTTAGTGACGTTCCTGCGTTTGCCTTTTGCCATCTAGTTCTCACTGGTGTTAGTTGGTCTTGTCAGTGCTGGACTCATCAGTGCAAGCTGCCCCTTCCCAGTTGGCCTCTGGTGCACAGCTTACCTCCTGCACTGCCTGTAGACTGGGTGCTGCTGCCCAGGCTGTTCAGATCCCGAAGCAGGCACCTGACGGCTCCTGCTGGGGCCCCGCTGCATTCACCGGAGCACACCGACTTCTCCCTGCTGGCCGCCCGGAAGCCCCTCTGGCCTCTTGCAGGACCTGGAGATGTGTTGCCGCAGCCCAGGCTGATCTGGATCTGGAAGCGGAGAGAGTTGAGCTGAGGGCTCCTGCCTGAGGCCTTGCCCCAGATTGTGTCTGTGGACCAGATGGAGCCTGTGTGCACCCCCAGGGAGCGCTGAAGGTGTATGCTGCAGGGACCTCCCCTGTGTTCTGATCACTCCGCTAGGCAGCCGATCCCCCAACCGGGCTGGCGCACACAAGGTTAGCCTGGCCGCCCAGGCCCTGAGTCCAGGCAAAAGCCTGGGAGGCCAAGGTCCGAGCAAAGTTCCCCTAGGGCCATGATTGCAAATTGGGTCTACCAGATGACCAGGATGGCGGGCGTGCGTGCTCGCGCTCCCCGAAAGCACCGGGAGAGTCTGCTGTGCTAACAACCTCCTGGGCGGGTTGACTCACAGATGGCCCACCAAGCCGCCCAGTTCTTGGGGTCAGTCCTGGGCCTTTTGGGGCCTAGACCCCCGCTTTGTTAGCCTCAGGCTATGCCTGTTATGGCTCTGCCCGCCAGAGCTCTCTTTCTGTAGGCAAAATGGCGGCGCGCACGCAGGCCAGGGCAAAAAACCTCCTGGCTGGGTTGGCACCCCGATAGCCCCCCCGAACAGCCCAGGGCCTGGGTGCAGGCCAACGCCCATCGGGCTCAGACCCCCGCGGTGTTGGCCTCGGATTATGTTTGTGTACCTCAGTCTGTCCGATCTCTCTGGAGTCCGAAACCAAGATGGAGGTGAGCCTCTCCTGACTGGCGGGAGGTCGAGTTCTGAAGTGGCTTCTGTGCAGCGAAAGGCACCGCAAAACCGCAGCTGCTTGCAGCCCAGCTGGTCAGTGAAGGTTAGTGGTCGTGGGTGCAAGGCCTAACTGGACCCTGTGTCGCCTTGGTTCCACTGCTGATGGCCCTTCAGCTGGACCAGCCACTGCTGCACTGCCGCCTCTGCCGCCTTATCATATCTTAAGAAGGGATGTTAATAGAGTTTGTAAAAAAAAAAAATATCAAAATTTAAAAGAAAGAAGAGGCCTATAAAATAGGATTCTTATCTATGCATTTGCTGTCAAACTGGTGATCCTATGCATTTCTCTTTACCTGCACAGATTTCTCAGTCACAACAGTGATGATAAACACTGATGGAGGTTAATAGGGATAAATGCCCACTTCAGCTGCTGCTGCTGCTAACAGATCTCAGCAAAGACATGATTGCAGCTGAGGGCACAATCCCTTTGCCCCTGGGAACTTTAATGTCTTAATCAAAATTGTTTTTTGCGAAGACATGTTTAGCTGTGATTATATGAACTGTAGTTGTCATAATCTATTAAAGAGATAGTTCATTTGTAAGCATAGCATTGTGCTTATCGGTATTTCGTGATTTTCATTTACTTTCGACATTTAACCCTTTGATTCACAGAGAATACCATGTTGCCATGGCACATCCATTCAGTCTGCTCTGATATGAGACAGTTAACTTATGGACTACCAAAAATGTATTCTTTTGTTTTTCATGGATGAGAAGCTAAAGATGACAATGCTGGTGGCTTCAGTACAGGCCACACCGTTGATGTGTCTTCACACCATTGATGGACCTCCTTATAAGGAAGATTATTATCCTGTATGAGGGGTTCATTCACCCCCAAGCAAAGGTTCTATCTAAAGACACAATTCCTTCAATGTAGTCATTGAACATTGTAGTCATTTCAACATATGATGTACAGGACAATATAACCATTTGGATCTTGGCACGCATGGCAGGGGTGCTAGATTTCCCCATTTTAAGTGTATTTAGGACACTCTGGAAATATGGTGTACATATAATTTGTCCAAAATAATACAGCTAAGTGGCAGTGTCTGTGTGCGTCCACAACTACTATCTGTCCCGGCTGCAAGTTACTCTTCTGTGTAATTATCATTATGTTCACAGAAAGTCAGTCTTTTGACCGTTTTCAGTGGTAGAACTGTTGAAACATTCAGTGGCTCTGATTTTGCTAAGGCAAATGGATGCTTCAAGGACGATTTAATTTCAAGCCGGTTAATTCTAATTTATTTTAGAAGTAGCACCTGGTTTTTCTTATCACCAGGTAGCATCCACACATTTTTCCATATTAACCATTTTTAAGTGGGCTATCATCAACGCCACCCATTTCCAGAAAAATTTCACTTTTCCAAAGCGAGTATGTACACAATCAATGGTAATCTTACTAACACAAGCCCCTACACCTGTGGTTCTACAGAACTGAATTTTTGTTTATGAAATTGACTACTTCAGGTAGCTTATATAAGGGAAAATACCTTATATAGGTTGTTGAGGTTTTTTGGGTGGCAAATGTTTTCAACCTTTCCCCTGTTGTGGCATGCATCAAAATCTGGTTTTAAGACTGGATAGCTCCTTAGCAGCTGTCTCCTGTTTTGGTCATCTCATCCTCTCGATATTGATGTTCATCTGTGCTGCTTGCATCTTTCAATCATTTAAATAACACAGGCATGAGATCAGTGATTCTACTTGTCCTCTGGAATTTCTTTTGTATTCATACTTGTGATGGTGTCCTAGATTTTCTTTTCTATGATAAACACCATGACCAAAATCAATCTTCTTGAGGAAGAAAAGGTGTACTTCAGTTTACTGTTTATAGTCCATCATAGACTGGAACCAAGACAGAACCTTTAGGCAAGAATTGAAGCAAAGACCACAGGTAGCATGCGTCTTTGTTTGTTCATCTCTCTCTCTCTCTCTCTCTCTCTCTCTCTCTCTCTCTCTCTCTCTCTCTCTCTCTCTCTCCCTCCCTCCCTCCCTCCCTCTCCATCCTATGCTACTTATATTTATTAAAATGTTAATTCTTATATTACAATTGAATGTAAATATTTGAATGCAATATATTCAAATATATTCAACTTATGATTTCCTATCCCCAAACTCTTCCCAGATCTTCCCCATTTCCCACCTCTGCAATTTCCACGTTTTCTTGCTCTTACTCATGAGAATAGGAAAAGGCATCTAAAACAATAACAATAAAATAAAATGAGATTAAATAAATAAAAACAAACCAAAATAGGAAAAAACAATCAAAAAACAAAGAGCCAGAGAAAAGCCTAAGAAACACATACAGACACTGAGATGGAGACATTTGCCCACACAGACAACCATTAAATCCAAACCGTGAAGCATGCTATCACAGCAGAGGAGCTGTAATTCTTTTAAACAAACAAGCAAATAAACAAAACAAAACAAAGCATTGTGAGGTTAAAAAAGAATTCTCAAAAATGCCATTGGATTCTTTTTTTGAGCATCTATTGCTGGACATGGGGCCTGGCTTTTACGGTGGTTTGTATACCTAGTGAGACAGTTGGAAAGAAGTAACTATTTCTTTGAGGGTGGTTTTCAAATGGAGAGGGTTTCTAGGTTAGGGATGGAGGTGTTTGTCCATTTCCTCTCTCAGGCCTGGGGCCCCTCTGGGCTTAAACCTGTGCAGGCCCCGCGCTTGCTTCTACCGTCTCTGTGAATTCCTGTGTGCATCTGTCCCAGTGCATCTAGAAGGCCTGTTTCCTCCATGTCTTCCTTCTGTATTGGCTGTTATATTTTTGCCTCCTCCTCCACAGTGTTCCCTGAGCCGTGAGGGAATTGGTTTTAGGGCAACATCCTATTAAGGAATGAGTCTTACAAAATGTCTCCTCCTCTCAGCACATCAATGTGCTATGGAGGGCAGCCTAAAAATATTCATGTATTCATAAATATGCCTTACTGATACAACTCCTTAGGTGAAATTATTTAGAATTGTCAATGACTGACACACAGTGAAGTGTCTTTTCTATTATGTTCCAATTTATAACAATAAGGTCCTAATAGTAAACTGTGATATCACACAAAATTTACATTTTTCTTTAAATGAAAAAGGTATCACCGGCTTGAAATCTTGTGTAGCTGAATTTCATAATTTTCCACTGTGTCTTATGTTGCTATTCTCTTTGTAGTCACAAGAATCCAATAGCTACAGCCATTCAAGTATGGGGGTACAAATGATGATATCAAATTCTAGAACCATGTGTACATTAGAGCTAAAAATTATAAACCATGAAATCTTCCCAAATCAAGCAGCTCTTGAGAAAAATAGACCATCTAAACAGTTCCATAATCCCTAAAGAGACAAAAGGGGTCATAGAAAGTCTCCCAACCAAATAAAAAGCACAGGACCAGATGGTTTTAGATCCAACAAAGAAAGAGAACTTCAGGCCAATTTCCCTTATGAATATCAATGCAAAAATACTTAATAAAATTCTTGCCAACTGAATCCAAGAACACATCAAAACGATCATCCACCATGATCAAGTAGGCAATAGTGTTAAAAATTGCATGGTATTGGCACAACAACAGACAAGTGGACCAATGGAATAGAATTGAAAATCCAGAAATGAATCCACACACCTATGGCCACTTGATCTTTGACAAAGGAGCAGAAAACATCCAGTGGAAAAAACAATAGCCTTTTCAACAAATGGTCTGGTTCAACTAGAGTTCAGCATGGAGAAGATTTCGAATTGATCCATTCTTATCTACTTGTACTAAGCTCAACTCCAAGTGGATCAAGGACCTCCACATAAAACCAGACACACTGAAACAGAAACTAATAGAAAAGAAACTGGGAAAAATCCTTGAGGACTTGGGCACAGGGGAAAAGTTCCTGAACAGAACACCAATAGCTTATGCTCTAAGATCAAGAATTGACAAATGGGACCTCATAAAATTACAAAGTTTCTGTAAGGCAAAGGACACTGTCAAAAGGACAAAACAGCAACCAACAAACTGGGAAAAGATCCTCACCAACCCTATATCCGATAGAGGGCTAATATCCAATATATACAAGGAACTCAAGAAGTTAGACCCCAGGGAACCAAATAACCTTATTTAAAAATGGGATGCTGATCTAAACAAAGAATTTTCACCTGAAGAAATTCGGATGGCTGAGAAGCACCTTAAGAAATGCTCATCATCATTAGTCATTAGGGAAATGCAAATCAAAACAACCCTAAGATTTCACCTCACACCAGTCAGAATGGCTAAGGTTAAAAACTCAGGAGACAACAGGGGTTGGCAAGGATGTGGAGAAAGAGGAACACTCCTCCACTGCTGGTGGGATTGCAAAAAGGTACAACCACTCTGTAAATCAGTCTGGAGGTTCCTCAGAAAACTGAACGTGACACTGCTGGAGGACCCTGCTATACCACTCCTGGGCATATACCCAGAGGATTCCCCAACATGTAATAAGGACACATGCTCCACTATGTTCATAGCAGCCTTATTTATAATAGCCAGAAGCTGGAAAGAACCCAGATGTCCCTCCGTGGAGGAATGGATACAGAAAATGTGGTATATTTACACAATGGAATACTACTCAGCAATTAAAAACAATGAATTCATGAAATTTGTAGGCAAATGGTTGGAACTGGAAAATATCATCCTAAGTGAGATAACCCAATCACAAAAGAATATACATGGAATGCAATCACTGATAAGTGGATATTAACTGACCCAGAAGCTCTGAATACCTAAGACACAAGTAGCATATCAAATGACTCCCATGAAGAAGTAAGGAGAGGACCCTGATCCTGGAAAGGCCTGATCCAGCATTGTAGGGGTGTACCAGGACAGAGAAAAAGGAGGGAGGTGATTGGCATATGGGTGTAGAGAAAGCTTATGAGACATATGGGGAGTGGGGAACTGGAAAAGGGGAAAGCGTTTTGGAATATAAACAAAGGATTTAGAAAATAAAATAAATAAATAAATAAATAATAACATTCATGAGATCATATGTTCATCACTAAAGGATTAAGGTAGTTCTCTATACTATAGTCAAAGAGACACAATTTAGGTTTGTTTATGTTCCAATATTAGATGCAGATATGCTAGCTGGATTCATTCCAAGCTTGTAGTATTTAAGGTGAACAACCTGAGATGAAGGGTAAAATAGCAGAACAGTTCGAGAAGAATTAAGGAAGAAGGATGTTTTTAGAAAAGAGACGAGTTCCATCAAATCTTCTTCAGCAGCCAAGAAAAAGCTAAAATTTCCCACAGGATTCAATACAAGTTTATTATGAATATTTGATTCAAATATATTTCTTTGGTTAAAGAAAACTGTTTCTGAAACATTTACAGGTTATATAACTTTGGAGAAATGTAAAAATTCCCATAGGTAAACTGGGGATAGCAAAATTCGTGTTTCATTATCATGTCTTAATTTGAATGCGTGCTTCTGAGAATAAGAAGGGAATAGGCTGGCTGATATTCAGTAGCTACAAAATCTTTGAGATTTTTGTGGGATAACTTGTAATCATTGTGAATTATCCTGGGAGTCTAAATTTCGGATACTGTCCTTACTGAATAAGAAGTTCTGTAGAGTAGCTCACTAGGAATGCCCTGTGTGGGATCTCACCACGGCCAAAAGTACATGAGCTGAAGAGAACTGTACCATTTAATGCTCTGTACTGTAGAATGACTTACACACATGCCCCAGTGAGTGGACTGTGCTTCAATGCCTTCAGATGGACACTGATGGAAGGTAAGGTGAGGGGCTGGGCAGGCTCAGTTGTATCCCAGAGACTTTATCTTTCCTGCCAGTCTGCCTTTTGCCCACTTTTTATGTACAACACCTGTCTTAATTTCTCTCATGGAAAGCTTTTCCTGATTTCATAGTCAGTATCAGCAGTTCTCTATCTGTGAATTGTGACCCCTTTTGGAGGCCAAATGACCCATGTACAGGGGTCACTTACGGCCACCAGAAAACACAGATATTTATATTATGATTCCTAACAGTAGCAAAATTACAGTTATGAAGCAGCAATGAAAATAAATTTATGTCTGGGGCCACCACCTCATTAAGAACTATAGTAAGAACTATAGTAAAGGGTTTCAGTGTTTAGAAAGTTGAGAACCACTGATGTATATAAGAATTTACATTCCAATGGAATGAGGCCTCTTGGCCTCCAAAATAAGTTAGGAGCACTTCAGAGCAGACACTGTTATTCATCATTTTATTACAGCCTCCCCTCTGACAAAGAGTGTTTACCCTCCAAACTATTGTTTAACTGAAATAATCCCCTGAAGTAGGTTAAATCCTTACCAGTGCTGCAGGCTGTTTCTCAAATGGTTCTCAGTGACATCCAGTGGCTTGCCTTTCAAAACCAGAATAAGGCAAAGTGAATGAATGCCATTTGTCATTATGAACTTTCAAAGGACTGTTAATTTTCCATTGATCACATTTTCTTAATGGTTCTCTTATTTGAGTATCCTGATAAAGTAAGTTTTTATTGTGTACGTCAAAGAGAAAGGGCCACATGGCAAGGTTCCTTGTCTTCAGTTAGTTGGCAGTGAGACTACCAGTTTCTGGCCTGTAAGTACATAAATCTTGTAATTCAAAGCTTAATATGAGTGTTGTGTATACCAGTGCCTTGGTGGAAAGTTTATGACTTAAGGACAGGGACTCTAAATGATGAATGCTGATGTTTGTGCTGCCAAATTGTAAATATTTGTTATAGAGCACTGTACACAGTGTACATGTGATCATTAAGCCGACATCTCAAAATAGATCACATAGTTATTATTTGATTAGGTAGGAAGTATCAATCATCTTCACATGTTATGTGCAAAATTAGGAATGGGAATGTTTAAGAAAGAGACTTTATATGCACACAGATATGATAGCAAAAATTAGCTTTATGGAAACAAAGTGCTATGCAGGTGACTTGAACTATTTAATCTGTTATAGATCACAGTAGGTAGTGTGGCAAGTTTTAGAGTCTAGGAAACCCTTAGCTGAGGCACTAACAGAGTATGTCAATGAAGAATCGGTTTCCTAGGTTATAGGTTGGCATCTTCTCATTGTAATCATAAATACGGAGATAATATCCTGGAGTCCTTAGACTACGGTTCCAAACTCATCCAGGAGACCCTGTTCTGATAGCTGCCATCATTCAAAGGTGGTGGACCTTAGGAGTTATCATTTTAACTTGTATATTTAGGGAGAACACAAATAGTCTTTTTTTGTCTTTATTTTTTTATTCGATATATTTTTTATGTTCATTTCAAATGATTTCCCCTTTTCTGGCCCCCCACTCCCCGAAAGTCACATAAACCCCCTTCCCTCCCCCTGTTCTCCCATCCATCCCTTCCCACTTCCCTGTTCTGGTTTTGCCCTATACTGCTACACTGAGTCTTTCCAGAACCAGGGGCCACTCCTCTGTTCTTCTTGTACCTCATTTGATGTGTGGATTAAGTTTTGTGTATTCCAATTTTCTAGACTAATACCCACTTATTAGTGAGTGCATGCTATCAACACAACTGGAGAATCTGGAGGAAATGAACAATTTCCTAGACAGATACCAAATACCAAAATTAAATCAGGACCAAGTAGATCATCTAAACAGTCCCATAAACCCTAAAGAAATAGAAGGGGTCATAGAAAGTCTTCCAACCAAAAAAAGCACAGGATAGTTTCAGTGCAGAATTCTATCAGACCTTCAAAGAAGACCTAACACCAATACTCTTCAAACTATTTCACAAAATAGAAAAAGAAGGAACACTACCTAACTCCTTCTATGAAGCCACAATTACACTGATACCAAAACCACACAAAAATCCAACAAAGAAAGAGAACTTCAGACCAATTTCACTTATGAACATCGATGCAAAAATACTCAATAAAATTTTTGCCAACCGAATCCAAGAACACGTAAAAATGATCATCCACCATGATCAAGTAGGCTTTATCCCAGGGAAGCACGGTTGGTTCAATATACGGGAATCCATCAATGCAATCCACTACATAAACAGACTTAAAGAAAAAACCACATGGTCATTTCATTGCTGAAAAACATTTGACAAAATTCAGCATCCTTTCACACTGAAAGTATTGGAAAGAACAGGAATTCAAGGCCCATACCTAAACAGAGTAAAAGGAATATACAGCAAACTGGTAGCCAGCATCAAACTAAATGGAGAGAAAGTGAAGCAATCCCACTAAAATCAGGGACTGGACAGGGCTGCCCCCTTTCTCCTTATCTTTTCAATATTGTACTTGAGGTACTAGCTCGGGCAATTAGACAACATAAGGAGGTCAAAGGGATACAAATTGGAAAGGAAGAAGTCAAACTATCATATTTGCAGATATGACAGTCTATTTAAGTGACCCCAAAAACTCCACTAGAGAATTCCTACAGCTGATGAACACCTTCAGCAAAGTGGCAGGTTATAAAATCAACTCAAGCAAATCAATAGCCTTCCTATACTCAAAGGATAAGCAGGCTGAGAAAGAAATTAGGGAAATGACATCCTTCACAATAGCCACAAACAGTATAAAGTACCTGGGGGTGACTCTTACTAAACATGTGAAACAACTGTATGACAAGAACTTCAAAACTCTGAAGAAGGAAATGGAAGAAGACCTCAAAAAAATGGCCAAATCTCCCAAACGCATGATTAATATAGTTAAAATGGCCATGTTGCCAAAAGCCATATACAGATTCAACACAAAACCCATCAAAATCCCAACTCAGTTCTTCATAGAGCTAGAAAGAGCAATTCTCAAATTCATCTGGAATAATAAAAAACCCAGGATAGCTAAAACTATTCTCAACAACAAAAAAAATTCTGGGGGAATCAGTATCCCTGACCTCAAGCAATACTACAGAGCAATAGTGTTAAAAACTGCATGGTATTGATAAAGTGACAGGCAGGTGGATCAATGGAACAGGATTGAAGATCCAGAAATGAACCCACACACCTATGACCACTTGATCCTCAACAAAGGGGCTGAAAACATCTAATGGAAAAAAGATAGCCCTTTCAACAAATGGTGCTGGTTCTACTGGAGGTCAGCATGCAGAAGAATGAGAGTTGATCTATCCTTGCCACCTTGTACTAAGCTCAACTCCAAATGGATCAAGGACCTGCACATAAAGTCAGACACTCTGAAGCTAATAGAAAAGAAATTGGGGAAGACCTTTGAGGACATTGGTACAGGGGGAAAGTTCCTGAACAGAACACCAATAGCGTATGCTCTAAGATCAAGAATTGACAAATGGGACCTCATAAAATTACAAAGTTTCTGTAAGGCAAAGGACACCATCAAAAGGACAAATCGGCAACCAAGAAATTGGGAAAAGATCTTCATCAACCCTACATCAGATAGAGGGCTAATATCCAATATATACAAAGAACCCACGAAGTTAGACTCCAGAAAACCAAATAACCCTATTAAAATGGGGTACAGAGCTAAACAAAGAATTTTCACCTGAAGAAATTTGGATTGCTGAGAAGCATCTTAAAAAATGCTCGACTTCATTACTCATTAGGGAAATGCAAATCAAAACAACACTGGGATTTCACCTTACACCAGTCAGAATGGCTAAGATTAAAAATTCAGGAGACAGCAGGTGTTGGTGAGGATGTGGAGAAAGAGGAACACTCCTCCACTGCTGGTGTGGTTGCAAATTGGTACAACCAGTCTGGAAATCAGTCTGGCGGTTCCTCAGAAAACTGGGCAAGACACTTCCGGAAGATCCTGCTATACCACTCCTGGGCATATACCCAGAGGATTCCCCAG
Source organism: Apodemus sylvaticus (assembly GCF_947179515.1). Lineage (NCBI taxonomy): Eukaryota > Metazoa > Chordata > Mammalia > Rodentia > Muridae > Apodemus > Apodemus sylvaticus. Next base: position 21,715,983 of record NC_067491.1, on the reverse strand, counting down.
CATGTAATAAGGATACATGCTCCACTATGTTCATAGCAGCCCTATTTATAATAGCCAGAAGCTGGAAAGAACCCAGGTATCCCTCAACGGAAGAATGGATGCAAAAAATGTGGTATATATATACAATGGAGTACTATTCAGCCATTAGAAACAATGAATTCATGAAATTCTTAGACAAATAGATGGAGCTGGAGAACATCATACTAAGGGAGGTAACCCAGTCTCAAAAGATCAATCATGGTATGCACTCACAAATAGTCTTTTAAACTCTGTATTTTTCCAGTAAATTCTTGAGACTTAGAGATATGCTATTAGAATAAATTTCTTACCAAACAAAATGGAAATTTGAAATCTTCAGATAAGGATATGAATCCACCAAGATCCTAGTTGGTCTATGGAGGGTATTTCCTGCAATGAATAATTAAATTGTTAGCTATATTATATATTAGCTATGCTCTCCATAGTAGTACAATTATACTAATTTTGATAGCAATCCTTTAAGGTAAAGTAAGACAAATTAAGTGAAGAATGTTATCTTAAAGGCATTGGGAATTCATATTTCTAATTTCATTTTATTCTAATATAGCATAATAAGAATGTTTGCACTTAATAATACTTACAGATTAATAATCCCAAAATAATCATGACAAGTTCCTAAACTTAGCATGTCAATTTGTCTATAAACAAAAGCATGCCAATTTGTTTAGAAGCAAAAATAATAGGGCCACAGCTATTCTAAATGTAGTATAAGGATTTTTCTCGGAAAAGATAGGGAAACAAATTTATATTTGCTTAATATTTAAAATCAAGTTTTAATAAAAATAATTATGGTTTATGTATGTCTTTCATAAAATGAAAAATGGTATGTAAAGGAAGCAGAAAATTTAGGAAGCATTTGAAGAACTTACATCAAATAAACATTTACAATGCAATGATAAATGAAACCGTAGCATCCTAAAATTTAAGTGAAAATGTGTTATCAAAGATATGTGGTCAGATTTTCATCAACATTACAAATGAGATTTACTTAGATGTTTGCCTGTGCTAATCATAAACATAAGTAATATTCTAGATTATGAATTTAATATATAGGTATGTAAGTATTTATATTTTATATTAACTGTCAAAATATCTACTATTATTTAAACTCTTAGAATAAATCCACTAAGTCATCTTCTATGTAACTTCCTAGTATGAAATACACTTTTTGGGAGGGAGACATCACACACGTCTACTCATCTCAGATAGGATTCGCACAACTGATCAAAGTACACATACAATCAAAGTTCACCATGGTGAATCAATGAGTTTTATTGGGGCTGCTTATAGGAATATGGATGAAGGGTCACTTGCTAGAGCAGACGTATCTCAAAGATAGCTCCATCACCAAAGCCCACCCTAGCATGAGTTACCACTCCGAAGTTATGCACACTACACAGCCTGTAGGCAGCTCGACCGGCTAGAGCGTGTCCTTCCCTGGTATGTCACCTGGTATAAACCGCTTCCAGGTGATTCCACTTGTTTTTAATTCTCTGTTGGTGCTTGGAGGGTCTCGGCCTCCTTTCACATTGGTGAATCTGAGTCTTCTTGCAGCTTGGCTTGTCTGAATGTGAGAGAGGAACTTTGAGAAATGTTCGTTGTTTACTCTTGAGAGGGAGAAATGTGTTGAATTCAATTTCAGGAAGTTCTTGAATTAATTTGAGTTATTTACTCTTCTGTCTTAAGGAGCTTCCTGGCAGGATAGAATATTTCAAACCCAGAAGAAATTAATCTGTAATACTTCTGTATCTCAAATTACATTGGTATTAAATACACACAGTCCTAAAAAAAGTTTCTAAATCTAATAAGGAAAAGTACAACTGATTTCAGCTTTGTAGGTGCTTCATCTTCACTGGGGTATATTTTAAAATTGTACATGTATAAATGTACAATTTTATTGTGCAAATGCATAAATGTGCACGCATTTGTGAAATCATTTCCATTCTCTAATTATGTAAGCATGGAGCTATGTTGTTCCTTGCACAGTACTGGAGGAAATCCTTCGATGTACATATTACTCCCATAACTAAATTATTTAATCTCTCTCTATACTTCTAAAATGAATATAGGGTGACGGATGGAACTTAGTTACTGTGGATTCTTGGAATTTGAACTGTGTGACTACCCTTCAGCTTATGGGGAACAGTCTTTTCATGGCAAGCAATGCCAGCACACTTCTGTAAATGCTGAAGGAAGGGATATTACATGTTTGGAGAGCCCCAGAAACCACTAAAATCTCTTCATACAGAAGCATCTTAGTTTCACAATGTCAATATCTGTAATAAAACACCAAAACAAAAGTATCTTGGGGAAGAAAGTGTTTACTTCATCTTATAGTTTAGAGTCCATAATATGTAAAAACCAGGGAAGGAACTAAAGACAGGCATTCAGGGCACGAACCTGGAGGCAGGAACTGGTGCACTGGGAAGCTTGGACAAATGCTGATTACAGAGCCTAGGGCCACCAACCCAGAGGTGACACTGCCCACAGTCACCTGGTCCCTCCAACATCAAACATCAATAAAGAAAATACCAATTTTGTGGTGGGGCATTCTCTTAATTGAAATTAAGAAAAACTAAAGGAGTGAAGAACTCTAACATTTGTGAAGTTGAATTAAAACCAGCCAGCACAACTGACTCCCTTGTTGTCTTGAGAAACATATCACTCCTTCAGCCATCTTTCCTTTCCAATTTGTTTCTGAGATAACATGTTAATATTAATATCACAACAGAGCAATGCAGCACTTTAAAGTCCCATATTCCTTAAAAATCAGAACACTTTAAAGTCCAGTCTCTTTAAAACATCCAGAATCTTTCTTAAATTTTTAATTTCTTAAATTTTTTCTCCATATTTTGAGTTCACCACAACTGGCTAGCATAATCACTAATAGGCTCTCCTGGGGTGTATTTAGGAATATTGTCTCTTCTACATAGTGTCAAGCCTCAGTTTCTTCCCACAACCCCTTTGGTTCTGGAGTTTCTACTTGAACTGCAGTCTCTCATTCACTAATGAACTCTCCTGGAAACTTATACATTACCAAGTTTGGCTGGTGGCACAAGGTACATCATTGGACAGCTCTCAAGCACAGATTTGTGTTTCTGGTCCCAAGGAAATAGTGCCAGGCTTATGATCTTCCATGATGCTGGTCTCTCCTTAATCACAAATTCTTCAGTCCTGGGTAACTAGCACAAGTTGGCCAACTAAAACAAGCATATCACTTCAAAGGTTCTGTTCTTTTTTTAGTCATCACTAAATCTACAGCTCCAGCTCCCCAGAACCATAGATCCTTAACTTTAAATGGCATATACATGGCCCTGTAATGTCTTTACTCTCAAACATTACAAGCAATGTCTCCATTGTCTACAACTGTTCTCAGCTCCCACAATAGTTCATTAAGCTCTCAGCCATAATCAGATTTTCTAGCCCAAAGTTCTAAACTCCTTCTACAAACCTCTGTAAAACATGGTCAGGTCTGTCTCAGCATTATCTCATGAACCTGGTACCAATATCTGTCTTAGAGTTTCTCTGGCTGTATTAATAAACCATGGTCAGTAGAAATTCAGGGTGTATTCTATCTTATAGCTTGTAGTCCATCATCCAGGAAAGTCAAGGTGAGAAACTCAAAAAAGGAACTAGAGGTAGGGAAGGGGTTAGTAGGTTGAGAATGAGTGAGGCTTACTAGCTTGCTTCTTGTGGTTTGCTCATTGTATTTTCTCAAGGCTTCCAACCACCCGAATGGGGATAGCGCAGCTCACAATGGCCTAGACTTTCCCACAGAAATCACAAACAAGAAAGTGCACCCACAGGCTTGGGCTTCCTCACAGACCAATCTTGTGAGGACATTTTCTCAGTTGAGGTTTCCACTTCCCAAATAATTCTATCTGTTCTCAAGTTTACCTAAAAGTAGCTAGCACAAGAAGCTTTCACAACAATGTCCAAATGTGAAGTGTTTTTCTTACAGTACTTAATTAACTGAGTCTCAAAGAAACTAAACATTTTCTTTGACATAATATGAATATACATATACACATGTACATACACATATACACATAGCATGTATACTGAAGACTATTCAAGGTCAAGATATGGCTACAATCCCACATTACACATATACATACCCACATACAAACACACACATAGACATAGATATAATGTGTACATGTGTGTGTGCGTTAGCACATGCACACGCGTGTACCTTTGCATGATTAACCAATTTAAAGGGTTTTTTTTTGGTTGGAATGTACTGTACTTTCCATCTCACACTGATCACCAGTATTTTAAAAATGGATAGTAATGCATTCTTATAGCATGAACCTAACTATATAATTTAACTATCATTCTATGGAATTATATGTTTGAGGTTATTCTTATTTGATAACTGAACAAGTAAAAAGATTGAATAATAAGACATGATTGTAAAGAGGGAACCAAAATTAGGTGCAAAGGAAATGGCTTTATTGGTTGAGCTCTAGCTGGAGTACAACTGTAAGACACAGATTTGATGGTCTTTTGTAGCATTTCCATGTGCAGTGAAGAGAGAAAGAAAGAACAAAGCTCAAAATAGAACCTAATAAAATAGGGAACCCACAAGCAGATGTGGAAAATGTAGATGACATCATCGACATGTTCCATAGAAAATATACTGGGAAAATCACAAATATTCAGTGATCCATATTATATCTTCAGAAGTAGCACAGGTCCAAAGAAACAGAACAAAACATTCAAGGTCAAGATGGGCCACCATCCCACATTACACATACACATATACAAACACACACAGTCATAGACATAAACACATAGACATACACATACACATATACATACTCATAGCCACACAAAAGCACACAAAAGCACAAGTGTAAGTATATGCACATACACATACATATACATCATATACATATCCATACACATACATCCACATATAAATAGGCATAGACATACACACATATAACACACACACACACACACACACACACATGCACACACTTTGTTAGTCATATGTATACACCTGTGCAAATGCTTTCCATTTTCACAAGAGTCATTTCCATTTTGGAATTAGAAAAACTAAAGTGGCGAAGGCTTTCATACATTACAGCTTTATACTTACAAAAACCTGATTACACACCACTGAAGAAGTAGGAATTGGGGATACAGGTAAGAGGAGGTTTGATTGGAAGAGCAGCCACATGATTTTCAAATTGAAAAAGAGAAAGATTCAGGCTCATCGACATGACGTAAATGCCCAGCTAAAGAAGAGAACAGTTGTAAAAAAAAGGGGGGGGGGAAACAGTTGTGATTTCTCAGCTGCATTAACCCTTTTGACATTTTAAGGAACAGTGGACAGCCCACACCCAATGAGTGAGCAAGGTCTGCTGTAAAACACACTTAGATTTGATAATTTGTTTTGAATTAAGGGAAAATATGAATACTGATGAAGGAAACTAATCTAAGAACTAGTGATCCCCTCACCAAGTCCATCTCTAACTCTTACATAAAATATCTTACTTTATCTATTTATTATAGCCTATCAGTTAATCCAGCATCATTTAATCCCTTACACCAAATACATTTTAGATTTTAAAAATTATCCCAATTTACTTTTTTTCTTACTAACCCATGAGCTCTCGTTGGACTCTTAAGTTTGTTTCATTGATCAATATAACAGTGAAGAGGGAGAGAAGGAACAGTGAATTCCCATCTGAATTTTTTCCTTTTTCCTTTCCTTTCTTCTGAGTGCTTAAGCTGTATTTTCCTCCACAGCCGTTCTCTTGTGAGTTATAGTTGGCAGTGGATTCAGGGTGAGATTAAAGGAGGCAAGCCAAGGCCATTAATTACCAATACCTTCCATTCATTCTTCACTCCCAGGGTTGCACAGAGGGTTGTGTTTTCATGCTTGTAACAAAGAACCGCAGACTGGAGGGAGACATTCATTAGCACAACTCTCATAAACTCTCTGACCTGGGTGCCCAACAACGTCACAGTATAAAAAGCAAAGCTACAAATCTAATGAATTCCTAACCTGTGATGGTTCTCACGCAACAGGGAGAAACCAAGAAGCAATTATACTTTAGCGAATATTCTCACCTTTTCACAGGATCGCCTTTGTATCCAAGGAACATATATGAATATTTCTGCTGAATTCACTTTATATATTTCCATCTTTGAAATATAATTTTAAAAATGAAAAATTAGGTTCTCATATTTAAAAATTGTCTATCTACCAGTTTAATTTTCATCTCTTTTTTGTAAATGTTGACCTAAAATATTCAATATAATTAATATACTTTAGTTCTTGACTATAAAATAAATTTTAAAATTTATTTTAAACAATAAGTCTGTTTACTGAGTGTTTTGTTTGAGAGAGACTATTTAAAACACAAAAAAGAAGGTAATTTTTGTCAATACTTTAGTATAAAGTATAACCCTACTTAAAACTTAATTTATAGGCAACTGATTTAATTGGTCTCCCATCCTCCACAAATAGCTATAAATGGAATTTTGAAAAATTACTGATAATTTTAAAAAAATGGTGTGGCATATAGCAATATTTCTACTGCAAATGCAAGCGTTCTAGTAGAATAAATGGAACTTCTAAGTAGCTTTAGCTCATAAACTGTCACATTGCTGACTATTTATTTTTAGTGACTAGGACACATCATTAGAGTATCTCAGCATTAAATACCTTACTATCCCCACAGATATGCAGATGAAGTTACACAGTGGTAAGAATATTTCCACTTAAGATTTTCTTTTCCCATTCATATGTCTTAGGGTTGAAGTGGGAATATACCAAAGGTATTCTCTCTCTTCTTCCTTCTATCCCCCAGCACCCACAGTTATAGCCAGATAACTCATAATAGAGGCTGAAATTCTTAAGAAAAGTTAACAAAAACTGATATTTTTTTATTAGTCTTGGAAATCTTTATCCCTATTTCTCAAAGCAGTTCTAAAGAGAAGCCCAAAGTGAAGAAGAAAGGACATCGATTCTGCCTCTTTCTTAAAGTAGAAATGAAGAATTTGAAAGATATATACAACAGATACAATCTGAAATCCATTTGAAATGGAAATAAATAAAATATCCAATAAAAAAAGATTCCTAGAAATGGGAGACACAGAGCCTGAACCTGACATCTTCTGTAAACAGGCAAGGCTTCCAGGGTATGGATTGGAACAACCCAGGTACAAAACCTTTGACCTACAATTTGTCCAGCCTCCAAGATGTGCTGGGGTAAGGGTGGGACAGAAACTGTGGGAGTGGCCAACTGATGACTGGTCTAGCTTGAGACCCATGTCATGAGATGTCATAGGAAGGAGCCTCCTAACACTGCCAAGAGGATATGAATGGGAAAAAAATATGAAGTGATCGCTGATGGTATTCTGCTATTCTCAGATTGGCATCTAGCCCAATTGTCATCAGAGATGCTTCACCCAATAACTGATGGAAACAAATGCAGAGACACACAGCCAAACATTAGGCAGAGCTTGGAAATCTTTAGGAACAGTGGAAAAGAGGATTGAAGGAGTCGGAGGGGTCAAGCAGACCACAAATAAAATCAGAGTCAATTCACCTGAACCTATAGGGCCTCACAGAGACTGAACTGCCAACCAGAAAGCCTGCATGGGTCTAACTGAGGCCCTCGGTGCATATGTTACAGTTGTGTAGCTTGGTGTTTTGTAAGACTCCTAACAGTGGGAATAGGAGCTTTCTCTGACTCTGTTGCCCTTGGGATCCTTTTCTCCTACTGGGTTGCCTTGTCTAGCCTTAATAGACTAGGGTGTGCATAGTCTTACTGCAATTTAATATGCCATGGCAGGTTGATAATCCAAGGGAGTCTTGCCCCTTTCTGAAGGGAAATGGAAGAGTGAATAGGGGTAGGGAGGGAACAATGGGACTTGGAAGAGAGGAAGGAGGGTGAAATGGTCAGTATGTAAAATAAATAAAAATATTGCACTGAGTGTGGGGTCCCCCATGGAGGAGTTAGAGAAAGAACTGAAGGAGCTGAAGGGGTTTGCAACCCCATAGAAAGGACAACAATATCAACTAACCAGATCCCCCAGAGCTCCCTGGGACTAAGCCACCAACCAAGATTGCATAGTTAGCAGAGGACAGCCTTGTCAGACATCAGTGGGAGGAGAGGTCCTTGGTCCTATGAAGGTTTGTTAGATGTCCCGGTGTAGCGGAATCAAGGACAGGGAGGTGGGAGTAGGTGGGTGGGTAGAAGAACACCCTCATAGAAGCAGGGGGAGGGGGATAGGAGAGGGAGTTTTTAGAAGAGAGGGAAACTGGATAAAGGGATAACACTTGAAATGTAAATAAATTATAATTTAAAAAAAGAAAGAAAGCCAAAGGCCTGGGCGGCCAGCTGGCTGTGAGTCCCTTAGCCCAGGTCAAGTGTGAGGCTAACAGAAGCACATGCTATGCTTTCTGTCCCTCTGTCAGTGCTGGCTTGGAGGCTCAAAGTGGTCCAGACTGCCAGGGCTGAGATGTGGGAGGAGATGGGTAGAAAACAGATGCTTTGAACTTGTGATCCACAATTCAGACTGCCTCCAGATCTCTCCATGAGTTTCTCCAAGTCTCTCTTAAATTTCTTTCATTTGACACACAGCCTACCTACCATTCAGCCCAGATTTCCTAAGAAAGTTTTAATATCTATTTATCTGTGCTCAGAATCCATCTGCACTCAAAGTATATGCTAACAACTAGCTTGAAATAGTGACCCATAGCATGGGTATACAATAAATGCTCTGTATTTTATTTAATATAAATAAAAGTAAAAAATATGGATGGTTAACAATGAAACTTCCTAAGTATTTAACCCCGTTCATGGTGAATGAGTTGCAAAAGAATAAATATCATTTCCCTACATAGTTGACACTCATCAATTATGATTTATATCCACTGTTGACAAATATAGGAGGTATAGTCAGTGGTTGATGGTTGATGGAAATCAAGATGGACAGAAACATCGTACAGAGCAAATTTACAACAGACATGGACCAACCTATGCATATGAGCACCTAGAAAGACATATGTAGGAGGTAACCAACAGTGTGTAATGAGACGCATACAAAACTGTGGGGCAACAAATCTGAAAATTATTAGAGAAACATTCAGTCACTCAAGAGAAATGTGATGCCCAATGCAGACTGATTTCTTATAAGCAATCAACATTCACTTCTCTAACTTCTGTAATGAAAAATGGTATAGTCTAGCTATGGCTGAAGAGATATGAAAAAGAGAGGTCAAAGCAGTAAATCCAACCCAATACCTGTTGTTTCCCCCGCTGGTCCTTACAGTTCTTTATGCATAGATCTCTTTTAGTCTGAATTGCTAGTGCACAGTTAGAGCTAACTGCTCCAGTAGTTAACTACTGTATTGTTAATTTTAATTTTTTTGTTTGACTTTGCTTTCTTTTTTTATTACATTATTTTATTTACTTACATTCCAAGTGCTGCTCCCCTTCCTCATTTTTTTTTTTTTTTTGCTTTTGTATTAGGTGATAAAGTCTCTCACTATAGCAACAAGGTCATCTCCAATATTCCTCACAATGCACTGCTGGGTGAATGCACTCTCTTAAGTACATAGCACTTCAGACCTTGTTTGTAGAATGATCAAGTGTCAAGGGAAGTGACACAGATTATCTCCTCATTCTGTGTATAGAAAAGGCATGTTTTAGTCCATTAACTATAATGTTCACTATGATTCTTAAAAAGATTTTAATCTCCTCACCCCATTCCCACCCCCTCATGTGTGTGTGTGTGTGTGTGTGTGTGTGTGTGCTGGTATTTGCAGGTGGCCAGGAGGCCAGAAAAGGGCAATAGACTCCCTGGAGACCGAGACGCATGCAGTTGTGACATGCCTAATATGAGTCTTCTCCAATAGCAAGAAGTGCACTTAACCACTGAGCTATCTCTCAGCACCTACACTTTCCTTTTCGCCTTTAATTTTTACTTTAATAAAATTATTAGTGTAAATGCCATTACTCCTCATAGAAAGCTAAATAGCAAAAATGAATATCTTGTATTTTTCAGGTGAAAATTTTCTCTAGAAAATATTTTCTAATACTTTCATTACTATAATTAGATATACCTTAAAAATTTCAATTTATAAATCTATAAAAAACTTAGAGATGGAAATTACACAAATATTTTTGCCTGAATAATAAATCCCTTCATAGTCACATATACAGAAAAATCCTACTCCTTACAGATACATTCATGTATATATTTAATATAGAGTTAATGGGCTCAATGCACTATTACCGTTTCTAGAAATCTTACCTATCAACTTCTTCATGTAAGGAATCACAGGAACTGTTTCTAATTTTTCAAATTGTCCAGAATTACTTGTGAACAAAGTAAATACAACTGTGCAACACAGCTGACACACATGAGTGAGTTGCTCACTCATGCTCTGTCATTGTCAGGTGCTCTCTTCATACATGACCTAATGACCCAAAAGACGATGTTCTCGGTGAGGCGGAGAAACAAAATAATACTCTCATTATAATCAAAATGCATGAAGAAGACCATATGCAAAAACATCAAAGAAAGCAAATAACATATTTTCTGCATCACCCCAAAACACCTGCATGTCCAGGTATCTTGTTTACTTGTAATTTGCCTGCTATCGTTGTAGGGATAAGAATGTAGGATTGAGTCCTTGGGTAGAGAAAAATTGTAAGCTCAAGTTAAAGTTGACAGCAAACCAAGTTGTATTTTTGCATGGGGAGGATATATATGGTGCACATTGGCATTCTGCTTTCTTGTAATAAAACATAAAAAGACCTGAAATTGCATGTGAGATAAAGTAGAAACTTGTTTAGAGACAAAAAACTACTGTCCCAGTTTCACTGTGTTGTTCAAAATTTATTATGCCCAGTTCTTTGTCATCCCTAACACCAAATTACATCTTATAAGGGTTCTCTTTCCAACTTACAGGAATAATAAGTTTTCTTTCTGAACATTAACCGAAGATGTTTTCTTTGCTGACCTCAATCAGTGAACTGTAAGGGAACAGAGAAAATAAGGCAGCACAAAAAAAAAAAAAAATGCCTGAATCACACAGAAATAAAGCCACTGTTAAAGCTAGGTCAAAATATTAACCGCATCTCTTTTCTTTACTGCAAAATTGCATTTCTTCTGGAAAGGAAAAAGTCTTGTGCCCATGTTCTAGTTATCTGTGATAGATGACTCAGAAACATGAGTGAAATAATGAATGAGCACCCTGCTGAATGAATTAATGATGAATGAATGAATGAATGAATGTAGAATTGGACATCCTTATCTTACTCAAGATCTTAGAGAAAAAGTTTTTTCTGTTTTCCCTCAGTGTATCCACAGACTCAGTTGGGTCATTGTCAGAAAACAAACAATTGCGTTCCTCAGAGAAGTAGCAAAATGTTTCCGAAAGCCTGTGGGAAACTACAAAGATCGAATAAACTACAACAACTGGACATACCATACTTGCTGACTTCAAAATATATCACAACACAATGGGAACAAAAAACAGTTTAGCACTGGTATAAAACTTATAAATCAAGAGAACTCAGAAATGATTCTATTTGATTTTTACATATCTGCCAAGAATGTGTATGAGAAGAAGGAAAGTGTTTGTTTTGTCTTATTTGTTTTGTTTTATTTTAAATAAATGTGGTCTGGGAAATTGGATATGTAACTGCAGAAGAATAAAATTTAGCACTTATACCTCACATATAAAGAACAAATTCTGGTCTGCCCTTATAGTGGGTTGGATCCACAATCCAGGAAAGAATATAAGTACTACCCTTGGAAATTTTAATGTCAAGATTTAAATTTAAGGTGTCAAACTGTGATATTTCTAGATGAATGTGTGTGTGTGTGTGTGTGTGTGTGAGAGAGAGAGAGAGAGAGAGAGAGAGAGAGAGAGACAGAGACAGAGACAGAGACAGAGACAGAGAGACAGAGAAGCAATGACGATTTTAGACATGGTGTCAAAATCAGAAGCAACTAATGTCAATGCTAATAGACAATTAGGATTCTATTGAATGACAAACTTCTTCATGATACAGCATCCAATGGACACAGTGGAAAAAAGCCACTTATAGAGTGAAGGAAAATATGTGCAAATAAAATTTTGGCTAAGGGCCTAATATCTTAACTCTGTATACCGTTAAAGACAGTGGAGATGCTTAAATGAAAATACCTAAAATTCAGAACTTACCTGCAGTGATAGGACAACCCCCCCCCACACACAACCTGTATCAGAAGTGATGAAGATTGTAAGCACAATGGAATATCACATCACACTGTGATATGGGCTGTTATTAGAAAAATGCAATAAAGCATTGCAATGGCAAAGAAATCTCTCACATACTGTTCTTACAATGTGTGCAGTCATTTTTAAAAACTGAATGGTGCTGGAGGAATGACTCAGCGGTTAAGAGAAACTAAGGACCTTGGTTCAGATCCCAGCTACTGCTTGTGGTTGTATTGTGAAGCTGGGCAGTGGTGGCATGCGCCCTTAATCCCAGCACTTGGGAGGCAGAAGCAGGCAAATTTCTGAGTTTGAGGCTAGCCTGGTCTACAGAGTGAGTTCCAGGACTGCCAGGGCTACACAGAGAAACCCTGTGAAAACAAAACAAAACAAACAAACAAGCAACATTATTAAAAAGAGAATGGAAATTTCTAAGTATTTGAGAATTAAAGTTACTGTCTGTTCCGAGAGAGTCTGCTGGATGTGTTGGAGACACAGCCTTCTAGAAGTACAAGCTGTGTCTTACCTACAGCCTCTGGTGACTCATCTTTTCTGACCCTGCTTGTCCCCTTTTCCTTTGACAGTTGTTCCTTCCAAGAATCTCTCTCCTTCCTCTTCTTCCTGTCTCAAGGTATTCCTCATGGAAAACAATAGCTATCTTATCACTCTGGAATCTTCTGAATGTTTGGTGTTATTTCTTAACATTGAAAATTTATTTGTTTTGTGATTTCTGATCCTCTTTTTGATTCTTAATGTTTATCCTTGTCTCTTCAAACTTATTTACCATAATCCTTTCAAGTTTGTGCTCCATCGGTTAAAGTTTGTGCTCTATCAGTTTTAATAAGCACAGTCGTTTAAATATAAATTCTTTAATGTCTCTATCTGTGAGACCACATAGCTCATACTTGTAAGTTCCTCCATTTCCTGCTTTAGGATAGATGAGTTGTCTCTGTATGATAATATGGAGGATGTCTTAGTCACTATATATTACTGTGAAGAGACACCATGATTAAGGCCACTTATAAGTGAAAGCATTCAGTTGTGGGTTTGTTTACAGCTGCAAAGCATTAGTCATAATCATCATAACAGCAAACATGGCAGCAGGCAGGCATGGCTTGGTACTGGGACAGAAGGCTGAAGACAGAACTGGTTCTGGTGTTGGCTTTTGAAAGCTCAAAGTCTATCCTCAGTGATATACCTTCTCCAACAAGGCCATGCCTCCTAATCCTTCCCAAACCACTTCCCAAACCACTATGAAGCAAACATTCAAATATATGAGTCAATGAGGGACATTTTTATTCAAAGTACCATATTGAGAAAAAAAAAATTCTTAATAAGACCATTTGAATTCCAAAAAAAAAAAAAAGAAAGAAAAAAACATAGGAAATGCCTGTTAATCTCAAAGGTTGAAGGAAAATGGGTGACAGATTTTGTTTGCTTGGGGTATTTTATTATTAAAGTGAACCTTCCACTTGAGGATTTTCATTCTGTGATTTGAATGAATATGATGAATCTTAGAATGTGATAGTGCTAAGAGATGGGGATCTTAGGGAGGCATGGGGAGATGATTTCTCAGCAGAGGATTCAGGACCTCAGAATAGCTTTGAAAAGGGTACCTTGCCTGCCTTTGTACCCCGTGAAGAAGAGTAAGAGTGCATGAGAGACACCATCTATGAGGCTTCACCAGACTTCTTCACATACCATACATCTGTCTGTAACATGATAAGCAGTACCATGAACACACAGTGGAAACAATACAGCCTCTTCGACAGTTGAGCTAAGAAAACCTAGAACATCTCCATTTCTCACATGTGCAAACACCAACTCAAAGTGGGTCAACCTTCTTTTTTTTTAATTTTATATTTTTTCTTTGGTATTTTATTTTATTACATTTCAAATGTTATCCCTTTTCCCAGTTTCCCCTCCAAAAACCTGCTATCCCATCCTCCCTCCCCCTGCTTTTATGAAGGTGCTCACCCACACACCTACCCACTCCCACTTCCCTGTCCTGACATTCCCCTACACTGGGGCATCAAACCTTCAGAGGACCAAGGGCCTCTCCTCCCATTGATGTCCAACAAGGCCATCCTCTGCTACATATGTGGCTGGAGTCATGGGTCCCTCCATGTGTACTTTTTAGTTTGTGGTTTAGTCACTGGGAGCGCTGTGGGGTCTGGTTGGTTGATATTGTTGTTCTTCCTATGGATGAAGGGTCTTAAACTACACCTTTCAAAGTACAAATGGCCAAGTCATAACATTAAAATACATTAAAAATTCTAACATCCTTAGCCTTCAGACAAATGCAAATTAGTATAACCCTGAGATTTTACTACCTATCTCCAGTAAGAACAGCTGTCACTAAAAATACAAATAACAACATATGCTGCTGGCATAAGAGAAGAAGAGAAATTTATTCATTGCCGGTGTATATTTAAATTAGTTTAAATATATGTAAATAGTTGTGGCTATTTCTAAAATAATTAAAAATGTCACTTCTATATGGCATAGACATACTTCTGGGTATTCATCTAGAAAAATTGCAGCTTGATACAGATATCTGCATATCCAGGTTTATGGCAACAGAAAAAATTATGGAACCAGCCTGCATTCCTATGAATACATGAGTGGATAAAGAGAAAACTGGGAACACAAATAATGAAGTTTTGCTCAGTCTCCTGGAATAATGAAATTATATAATTTGCAGAAAAACAGATGGAACTGGAGATCATCATAGGAAAAGGAGATATGTACATGTTGCATGGATTTTCCCACACTTGGAAGCTACATGGAAAAGGAAGGGCCTGGAGAAAAAAGAGGAAATACTAAGTTGTAGAAGTGGGCTGAGAAAGGGGAACATTAGAAGGAACAATAGATGGGCATAAAATGCACTTTATACACGTATAGAACTGAAATTTATTATTAAAAAATTGCACCAGCCTAATAAGCTTTTACAGAGAGAATAGAGAACTAATAGCATCTGCTTCATAAAAAGTGTGCTATGTAATACTTATTTAAGAATCAGAACATTACTGTTGGACTAAGTCGGTGCAGCGAAGTCAAGTGATTAGGCTGTTCCAGCTGTCCAAGCATTATAAACTGAGAAATAGGAGAACGTGATAGGATAGCCTGATGTCATCTTAATGATGGAAGCCATTTTGTTATAAGGTCAGACCAAGTTAACTTTTGTTTGCTGCAAAATTTCAAGTTGGCTTTGCTTTGACCTGCTTTTGGAATTTTACCTGCTTCCCACCCTATGCAGTTTGACCCACAACTTCAATATATCCAGATAAGACAGGGTGTTCTTCCAAATAATTTAAAAATGTTCAGCCAGTTCCTATGTAATGAAAATTTATCTGAAAATCCCCCTAACATTTGAAAACCTCCAGTCTTACTTTTGTTTGGACTATGTAAATTCTTCCGTTTCCTGTGTTTGACACTCTATTTTCTTTTTCTTTTTTATTCATATGAAGTATGCTTTAATGTTATTTTTATGAGAACATGGTGATAAATAACCTAACTAATTCATCTAATTATGAATATTTGAAAATGTTTCTTTCTTCTAAGCTCTTAACCACAGCTTGTAAAGATCAGTAACCTACTTTAGGGAGATAGGCCTGGAGGTAAAGCTTGCTTAATTTGGTGGTGACTTTGGGTAATGGTATTTACTCTCATTCGGTGGGATTAACAACTGGGAAATGACGACTGTAGACTGTTGTCATGGTCATCTAGAAATATATATATATATCATTATAAGTTTTAATGTATGTTACAGTTGTGTTTCTATATTAAAAATACAGGGGGAACTAACAGTAATAAGGCTGCCAATTTATGGTAATAGTAATCATGGTTGAAGAAAATTCCCAGCATGAATTAGGTGGTAGTGAATATGGAATTTGGAACAGTGGAACAGAACTTCAGATATGATGAGACCAAAAGAAAGGACTGAGACACATGTTCAAGGTCAGACAGGAAGAAGCAGCTGCTGATGGATTTTCTACATGATAGCATTGTTTCTCATGTGAATCGGATCGGGATTTCTTCTGCTCTTTATTTAGATGTGTTTTCACTCATATATAACATCCTGATCGCAGTTCCCCTGTCCCCTTTCCTATCAGTCTCTCCCCTTCTCCATTCTGTCTTCATTTCTCTTCAGAAAAAGGCAGGCCTCTTAGAGATACCAACCAAACATGGCATAACAAGTTGCAACAAGACTAGGAACCTCCCCTCATATTAAGATTAGAAGAGGCATCCCAGTGGGAGGGAACAGGTCTCCAAAGCAGGTAAAAGTGCCATCGATGGCCCCTGCTCCCACAGTTAGGAGTACCTCAAGAAGACCAAGCTATATAGCCATAATGTATATGCAGAGAGCCTATGTTAGACCTGTGCATGCTCCCTGAGTGTAGCTTCAGACTTTGTGAGCCCCTGAGTCCAGGTTAGTCGATTTTGTGGGTTTCGTTGTGGTGTTCTTGACCCCTCTGACTCCTATACTGCAGGGAAGAGATTAGAAAGAGGAAAAGGCAATGCTGTGAAAACAGGTGTCATGCTGAGTACTGATCACCGCTCCAAGTAGGTGAGTTGCTAAGAATTGCTGAAAAATGACATGTCTTTCTGAACCACAATTTTTGAGGCATTAGCAATAATGGAAGACGTGAAAGATTTTACCCGGCAGGTTTGTTTAAAACCATGAAGCAGCTCCACAATCGATGAACAAGGAAAGGAGCATGGAATCCGAAAGGGGAATGTGTGCCTTCCTCTTATGCCTGATGCCTTTTCTTGGAGCTTGGGCAGGATCCGGAGAGGGCTCACAATGGTGTGTGACTCTGTATAGACGTGTATTGTGGGTGACAGCATCAGAGCATGTAAAAACCAGAAGATTCTAAAGACAACAGAGGATAAAGATCATAGGAGTAAGGAGGAATCACTGAGCAGGACTTTTGAATTCTGAGTGCAGTAGCAATTGTCCAAGCTCACGTCACAACTTGTGGGCAAGAAGAAAACACAACTGGAATGGAAGGAGTGTCTTTAACATCTGATCAGAATGGATGAAACAGAGCTTTGTTCATGAGGAACCAAGGAATGAACTGGTTTGTTGAATACTTAGTGTTGCTTTCTCTTAACATTTAAAACCCTTTCCCTGCCAAATTCCAGATTGTTATTTCCTTCACACCTCCCTTGTGAATGTTTCTTTGCCTGTCAACAATTCAATTCACTTATTAGTGTTTCTTGAGCACTGAGAAGTAGAAAATTCTCTTCTCACTGGCAAAGAATTGACACTTTTTCTCCAGAGTAGCTTGATAGAAGCAAATAAACATCAGCCTCACCTTAATTCAGTCTGTAGGAAGTCTGGGAAAATTAGGAAACTGGGGGGTTGACATCATTACACAATCAAGTGGATTAATGGATTCCCAAGACAGCTCTCCTGTATCAATAGTTGGATTTAACACTAGAGACCAGGAGCAATGTCTCAAAAGCAACTTCAGTTACTCCAGGGTGTGTATGAGTTTGTGTGAAGAGGCTCTCAATATTAAGTCACACATCTTGGTGTTGCCCAACAATTTCAAATTCTTACCGTTTGAGTGAATCAGCCAATGGTTTTGTAGAAAATAAGTGTGAGTGCCCAACCACATGTAATTCTACTCTTGTTTTGCTCCAGTTTGTAGCTAAGTGTCTGCCTGCTCCTATGCTGCTCCTCACAGGGTGTGGGGAAGGAATTTATATAACCAATACCTTCTAAACCATTCCTCAAAGATCAGCAAGCCTTCCTGCCTACATCTAGTTAAGACCACAGAAAAGGTCTCACTCCGAGGAAGCTAAACTGCAGTTGCTGTGGAAACGGAGCTTAACTTGAAGGTTCTGCACTGTGGTGCATTGAAAATTTTAAGGTGACTGTTCAGTAACTCCAGCTCTTTTTCAGTGAAAACAAAGTGTCAGTCACAGGAAATGGCAAGAAAGGGTATTAGTCCCAACTCTGATAGCATCATTTTACACATACACACACACACACACACACACACACACACACACACACACACACACGCACTATAAAGCCAAATTGTGTTATTACTTTTGAATACACTCTACATTATTCTTCTCCTCTATTTATTAAAAATCACTTTCAATAGCAAACTCTTACTCTCCTCTGTTTTTAAATGCCACTCATGATATTACTAAGAAATTCTTTTTGACTGGTGCTAGGGATTATGAGTAATCTATACCATCTTTCTCTGGAAATGCCCAGAGTGACTAAAACATACTCAGGATGAACAGCTGTGTCCTACTCTGACCCACGAATGTTGTCCTTTCCTCCTTGCTTTCCTGAGGCCTAAACCTACCTCCTGTTCTTTCTTCTTAAAATACTGGCTTGCTTCTATGCTAATATGAAAGGATAATGACATAATTGCTCTCTGACCAGCCCTTCTATTAACTCGAAGCTGTCATACTGTTTTGGAAAACATCTTTCTGTAACCCACGGCACTGAGTGGGAGAACAAATTCTAGCCATATGGTGAACAATTCCTTACAGTACTCAAACAGAGGCTAGGACGTTCCTCCTGTGAGTAATCTGAATTTGTTAGTGCTTTGACACTTGATCTTATTTCAAGTTATTATTTATTTATTATTTGTAAAATTTTACGTATGTCATTCACTTCACATTGGTGTGTTCAAAATCATTATCTTTAACCATGGACGTTGGCTATATCAATCATTATTCCGATTGGCTATACCAATCTCATTATCTTTCCCTGTTTAATTATTTACATAATAATATATGTATAATAAAATAATTGATTAATTTGTCTTAAACACCTCTGAGATAAACATCTCTTTGTAGTTCATTTTCTGCACTATATGCCTCTTCCCTTCTTTCAGACCCTCTGTCTGCTCATGAAACTTTTCTAGGGCCTTCAGTACCAGTAGATTGTCTGATTGTCCTACCAGTAGAAATTCTTGTAATAACTTATTGATGGTCTTCTATATTTTTGCAACTTGTGGCACATTTGCTTGCCCTTGACTATGCTTTCTTTATCTCCTTTTACCCTCTCTTTCACCTATAATAAATCTATATTATATATTTTCACCTATAATAAATATAAATAATAAATATAATGTACAGCAGACATAAGTGTTGAGACTTGTATTTATGAGCATCTTTGGTCCATGTTCACATTTGATGTGCTATGGATTGGACATAAGTGAAAACATTCAGTCCTTATAATTCTGAAGGTTTTGCAAAGTTGTTCCCTTTAGGTAACAATTTTACCACTTGTTTCTTCTCTTTTTAGACTTAAGAGTATAATTTGTCTTAGGCTTATAATGACCTTATAATTTAGGTCATGTAGACTTCTGGTGATAGATTCAGAAGTAGGCATACAACTTCAGGCAGCTCAATTCAGTTTTAGTTGACTTTCAGTACATGGGCTCCTGGGAAGATGAACTCTACCCTTTCTAGCATCGAGATGTCTGAGGCTAAAAGGACTATGAATACTTGCGGCTGCCTGCAAGGATTTCTGGTGGCCCATGGAAGAAAACATTTACACAAGGATGCCAACACAGGGAAAGCAAACTGGATTGGGAGAGAGACCAAGAATTTTGAGGTTGTTGCGTTTCAATTTAAAGAGATACCTCAAATTAGAGTTTTCTTAAAAATATTTTCTTTAAAAAATATAAATACCATCTAACCACAGTTCTATAATATCCATTTAAAAAGTAAAGAAAGCCAAATTCTTTTTATTAACTAATTCGTTAATTAATTAATTCCTCTCCCATCTATTATATTAGTACAGCAGTTCCCCTCCCTCCTCTCCTCCAAGGAACTCCCTTACATCTCCCTCCTCCCCTAGATCCACTTCTCCTCTGTTTGCTTTCAGGAAAGACCATGCTTCCTCAGGATATCAACCAAACATGGCAAATACATTACAATAAGATCGACACATGCCCTCATGTCAAGGCTGGGCACTGTGATCCAGAAGGAGGAAAAGGGTCCCAAAAGCAGGCAAAAGGGTCAGAGATATTCCCCCACTCCCACTCTTAGGAGTCCTGAAAGAACACCAACATAACATATACATAGAGACATAGTTCAGACCCATACAAGCTCCCTGATGATCACTCCAGTCTCTGTGAGGCCCTGTGAGCCCCGGTTAGTTGACTCTGTGGACCAAGTTTTTGTGGTGTCCTTGACCACTCTGGTTCCTATAATCTTTCCTCCCTATCTTCTGTGGGATTTCCTGACCTCCACCTAATGTTTGGCTGTGAGTCTCTGTAACTGTTTCTATCAAATGCTGGATGATGCCTCTTCTTTATTAAAGTTGGTCTTTTGACCAGCTCTCCGCTATGACAGTGTCTGTACAGTTCCTAAGAACAGAGTGTTTTGTTTTGTTTTTTATTTTGTTTTTGTTTTTTTAACCTCATTAGCCCCTCAAGGTCCTTCCTCCGGATATGGTTGCATTGTGAATCAGGAGATATATTCTAACAGAATGGAATTAAAATTTTATTAATGAATAATTATCTCATAGACCAATGAAGGCACTGTGCAGGGGTGCACATGACAAAATTCAGGATTTGGGTTTTCTGCTTGTCCACTCCATCCTTTGACTGTAGATCATTCAGATTCTTAGGTTCTTCCTTGCCTAGTCCATCTCTCTGCAATGTTGCTACAGCCTCACATCATTCTGTCTCAAGAGAAGAGAAAGTTAATGTAAATGTTCAATCTATTTCTATGAATGTATCATAAGCGTAAAAATAAAAAATATTTTGTCAGTTGACATAGACATATTTGCTTAAACAAAAATTCTCATTTTTTATGAGATCATTGATTTTCTTGAAAGCATTTATATTGAAAGATGATTAAAAATTATGACAAAGTTTCTTTTATAATGATGACAAAGGAAAGTACTCTAGTTAACAGCAGTATTCACACCTATATCACATTTTTATAGTCCTATTAAGTCACTTTCTATTGTATTCTTTGTTGGAATTGGTAAAGATGGGTGGGGAAAAATACGAAATTCAACATGTAAGGTAATTTTACATCTATAGCATTAAAGAATCTGTATCCCTGTTGTGACAGCAGTTACTGTGTCATTATCATGATGTATATCCTGAGTCACATGGGGGTGACATCAGAACACACTCCTTTGACATATTTAATGTTAACTCATTTTTTTTGTTTCAGCTGAAGATATTTTCAAAATATTTTCATTGACTATATAAAATGGACTTAATTTCTTATGAAACATATTTAGTTCTAGAGTGGATATATGGTTAAGGACCTTAATTTTATAGTGTAATAGAATGATTGCTATTATATAAGTTGCAAGAACTGTGGTTAGTGCTTCCAGTATTAATTGATATACACACACATATATATGTGCGTGTGTGTGTGTGTGTGTGTGGTGTGTGTGTGTATGTGTGTGTGTGTGTGTGTGAGAGAGAGAGAGAGAGAGAGAGAGAGAGAGAGAGAGAGAGAGAGAGGAAGAGAGAGAGAGATGATTTATGCATTTATACTGTAATGGTTGACCATGTTGCAAGACTCCAAATTGGTGTATGCTTTCTCTATAGTATGGTTCCCAGTTTCCACTGTAACTGTCTATATAGGATTGTGAGGAGAGAGAGGTTGTTGAGATTCTGCTATATTCTTTCTCTGTGTTACTAGCTGATTATGGTATGGCTGACTTAGATCCCACCATCAGTACTGGGTAATGATGGATAATCTATTGACTGTTCTACCCATATATAGAAGAAAAGGATCATGGGAGCAAACAAAGAATTCGCTCTGACACATTTGTATTCGGTCCCCACACTCCCAAGAGATGATTGCTACCATTCTCAAATAGTTGGTTGTCGTGGAACTGTAGACCTTGAAGAGTCTGGTGATCTTCATTGCTGCTGACTCTTTCACACTCTGAGAAACCAAGCAAAGATTTTAGTCTCTTGAATGTAATGGCTGACTCTAAGTACTTTTTTTTTTGATAAATAGCCGAGTCCTTTGCTATAAACACAACCATCATAAGAACAGCCTATTTGGTGTCTGCCGGAAGCTCTCCAATATTATGTCAATCATTTTTCATGGTCATTCAACTTTATGTTATTAAAGATTTTTCCTCTTCCTCACACAATATTCTGAGTATCTCTGGGTTGAAGAAACAACATTTTTGAGATAAAAATAGTGGGCTTTCAAATGAAATTTGTATTTCTTCTTGTTAGAAATAGTTTGGAGAGTAAGTAAATTCTATTGTGGTCCACTCTATATCTTTTCTATTTTCTTCTTGAGGGTACTATATAATGTGAAATGAATTCTAGTACCAGACTGCCCAGCTCCCGTGTGTTTTCTCCAGTTTTACTACTATCATTGGTGTGGCCTTGGGTATTTTATTTAGCCTAGACTCACTTCCCTCAATGATACAGTGGAATTATGATAATATGTTCTGAGAATTATGATTTGATATTTGTAAAGGGTTTTAACAGTGACTTATTGTCGGCTGTATTGATACAGCTGTAGAAGCAGTCCTATTCAAATGCCTAGCCATATAACCTTCTTTAGGTAACGTTGCTATTTCTGGAATAGTAAGCCTAGTTTTAAGCTCAGAAAATAAATGGGCAATGTTGCTATCAAGACACTTCCACTGGAAGTGAAGTAACAATTCAATTCTGATCAAGTACATTGCTTATGGGCTCACGCAACAAAGCATGGACCTGCCCAGGGTTCGAAGGTTTAAGACTTTCTCATTTTCTCATTCTCAATCTTTCATTTTGCTTTAATTAAAAATGAGTTTGCTCTGATAACTTCTCCAAGAAGAACTGTCTTTTCAGCTTGAGATCTTAGTGGAAAAAGAAAGGTTCACTCTATTTTTCCAGAATGCCTTCAATCTACGTCCTTCATCTAACGTGATTCACGTGACTGCTCCCAGACAGAAATTCATCCTTTAGTTGTTAGGAGTATTCCATCTGCCAGGCTTAAGTCACATCCTAGGTTTAGAACTGTGGACCTCAACTGGCAACATTGCCAGTGTTCTTTCGATTTGAGGAGGCATATACTGCAATGTCTTGTCATTGATTCTTGCCCTTTTTTTAGAGAAAGATTTAAGACAGAGACTTGCAGGTATATGCCATAACCACTGTGCCATTTCAGGATTAGTGCTTACTCCTTGTTTCCCACTCAGCATAGCTTGGCAGTTGCACAAGTCCAGGACTGATACCAATGTCTACACAATGGTTCCATTTGGTCAACCTGTCAAACTGCTGCCTTTCCCACTGAATCCCCTTAAATGATCAGAGTCCGGCTAATATGCTCTTAGGCATGAGTGCAGATCACTACATACAATAGGAATTCTGTGTTTAAGTGTGAACATTAATCTTGTAGCATCTATTGTGTTTCCTAGTCTAATTATTTCTGCTTTAATATTTAGCAAATGGTAATAGTTATAAACATGTCAGTAACTGTGATACTTGGGCTGGGAATAATAGCTCCGGGGAAGGCAGTTTGACTACTTAGCTAATGTGCATATGGTCCTGGTTCTAGTCCTCCTAAACCACCCCTGCACAAATGAACCAAACTGAAATTAATTGATCATCTTGATAAAATTATCCATGTCTTGGAATATCTAAAACCCAGATAAATAACTGCATTATACAAGCTTTCTTACAACAAGGAACATGTTGACTTGTAATAAAGTTTGGACAGACTGTTAGTAATAGAATTCAATCATTCCCATATGAGCAGGAATAATCCCCCCAAGTTCATCTTAGGGTAGAATATAATCGCCGATTCTTCCTCCTTTCTCATTTTTGTGATCCCTGGGAAATTTTAATATTTGACATATTCAGAACATGTAATTCCTATTTGATTCCCGAGACTGTCAAATGAATAAGTAATATGCCCATGCTTCGGGCTTCTGGTTTTATTCTCTGTTGCTATTTTTGCTCACTTGCTGCACTTTCTTGTGTCCTACTTCCTCTTCTGCCTTCTTACAGATGAAATTGGAGATGATTTCCTTTAATCTTAAAAAGCTTTTCATAATGATAAAAAAAAATACAGTGCTGCAGCTCAGAATCCAGGTGCACTTTCTAGTTTTCAATAGTGACAAAAGTGTTCTCCCCAAATGCTTTCATTCTGTTGAAATGCCTTCAGTAGCCATGTTCTTGCCTTGCAAATCTGCAGAGAGGTCATATATTTTATTCAAATTCCCCGGCTCCGTGAATGCAAAATGCACATCTAGAAAGTCTAGGGAATCAAAATACTTCCTCATTTCAGTTTAACTCATTCTTGGTCCCTAAATTGTATTATTCTGCACATGCCTGTAATGCCAGCACTTAGAAAGTGAAGGCAGGAGGATTAGGATTTGAAGTTCTTATTGATAGCAAGTTCTAAGCCAATCTGAGTTACATAAGACCCCAAGATCTAAGATATAGTCTTAAAATCCACTCTGAAGCCCCAAAGGCTTCTGAGGCTGTGTTTTCTGTTACTGGGACACATTCCCTCCAATTACATATCTTATGAAGAACGAGGATTCACTTAGCCTATTATTTCTGAAAATCAACGGGTGTGATGACATATGATTACCCCTATGTTTTCATGGCTGTACATCATGGCATGATAAATGCATAAGTGGGACTATGCACATAAGGGGAAGAGGTCTAGGAAGCCAGAGAGGGAACAGGATTATTCTGCTTTTCCAAGAAATTTTACAGGGGTCCATGAGAACTACAGTAATCCCTTCCAAGGATGGTGATTGCATGACCTACCCACTTTCTGCTAAGCATTACAACTCAACATCAACACACCAAGTTTACAGCATTGAGATCTTGGCAGAGTGTGGGGCTGGCACTCAAACTGTATCCAGACAAAGTACACTTAGATCTTGAAGCCCTTCATGGGCTTTATTATTAATGATGTCATTATTATTCATCTCTTATCTTTATCAATGTCGTTCTTTAATTTTCCATTCCTTCATAAGATGAACAAGTTTTAAAACAGTTATTTAAATGAATTGAACTAGACAATCAATGCCTTTGAAATTTTCTTTTTCATTTTTCTTCATCTTAAAATTCCAAATTGGCCTTTGAAACAGGAGGGATGAGCGTCTATAGTGGCTGGTCATTCAACATCTGTCTTAGAGATGACTAAGAGGCGAGACCATTCATGTTCCCTTTGGAAGCGGCTGTAGGAAAAATAATCAGGCAGATCTATTTTGGATGCACACCATTCTGGGTTCCTTTCTAGAGCAGTGGCATTGGGGTTCACCTTTAAAGCAAATGGCAGTTTACTAAAGCAGATACCGGCCATAAGTTTAACCAGCATTGTTTTCAAACTAGAAACATTGTCTTTGGAAAGATGGACCCTTTGAAAATCTATCACATTTTTAAAATTCCACATTTTAGCTAGGTTAAGAAATCAAGGAGCACTAAATCCTCACGTAGTAGAGACCTGAAGCCCATTCCCAGAACATTTAATGCTTTTAACTTAAAGGACTGTGATTTGAGGAGGCAGTCACTGTCCTGTCATTTGCCCCAGATCCTTTCTCTGATGCTGAGGAGACAAATCATGGAAAAGGTGATCTGATGGGTGTACAGAGCCATCTTGGGCTGTCATGCCACTTGGTAGGAACTCCACATTGATCAAGATGAACTTCCTCTCCCAGCCTTTGTTGAGCAGGGATTCCAGTGCTATTCAGGATCCTGCTCTACCTAGGGTGGAGGGCTCAGAGTGAAGGTGAAGTTCATTGTTCCTCCAGGTCTACAAATTCCTGAATTAAGCAGGTGACCCACCCAGGTGCCTGAACTGCCATTCCCAGGAACTCAGCCTGGAGATGGGGGGAGGGGCTTGCCCAAACTGTTAAATGGTCTGACCGCCATTAAAGTTTCTCTGGCCTTGATCAATAAACTATCATCCTGGCACTCATTCTTTTTGCTGTTTCTTCCATTCATCCCTCAGCTTCTGTTCCAGGAACCCAGTTCGCAGTAGCTGCAGGCAGCTACGGAATGCAACAGATGAGCATCAGTGAACATGACCTCATCCATGTCAGTTTTAATTTCCCTAATGCTCTTAGCTTAACACATGGTAGCTGTACACTAGGGGAAATGATTTCCTTGCTTTCCATTTAAACACTGTTACACATTCACTAAGATATGTGTTTATTTTATTTTTTTTTACCTTAATGCTAGAAGGTAGCAGGGGTATTCAATATATTTTCCATAAATGATCACTTTATCCTTGCTTTAAGGGAAGATAACTGGAGAATTAGGGGGAGGGTCTTTAGCTGAGCTTGATAGTGTATATCAACTCTTGGTTGGTGGAGAAAGGGTTATCAGGAGTACATAGTGAGCTGTAGTCAGTTTGGCCTACATGAGACCCTGTTTCAAAACAAAACAAAGTCACCAGTGTATGTATTTTTATTATGACCAAATGAGGCTATTTCCACATATTCTCACTTTAAATCCAATACTCTACTATGACAATTCCCTGACTGTGGTCTCCAGGTCAATATTGGCATCATCTGGATGCTCACTGGAAAAACAGAATTTCAAAATTTGTTCTAAATATGCCAAAGGAAAAATAATGGGGAACCCAAACAATGGGCTTTAATAGTGTTTCTGAAGACACATTAAAGTAATACGTCCATGTTCTAGCAGACCAGTAGTTCCCTGAAGAGACACCATCATTGAAAGAAAAGAAGCAGCAACTCCGGAGAGACAATGATGTTCAAGTATCTCACTTGGGTCTGGATAATTACCAGAAAGTAGAGCCTGCAATACTGATGTGGCTGCTCTTCATAATTACAGGTGTTAGGCTACTAAACATACTCATTATCTCCATGTGCAAAACA
Source organism: Apodemus sylvaticus (assembly GCF_947179515.1). Classification (NCBI taxonomy): domain Eukaryota; kingdom Metazoa; phylum Chordata; class Mammalia; order Rodentia; family Muridae; genus Apodemus; species Apodemus sylvaticus. The sequence goes on along the minus strand of NC_067491.1, from coordinate 21,688,888 downwards.
AAAGCTTGGTTGTTATACTTGCATACTATCCCCATGAGGTATTTGCCAGACAATCTCCCTGATTTCTAAAAATATAGATTCTGAGTTATCAAATACAGGGCTTTGCAGTAACCACAAAAGCATAGCCCGTCCCCACAAATCCAACATTCTCCAGGATGTTTCCTGTGCTCTAGCACCTTGATAAGGTTTTCTTTTGAATTTGATCAACTTTGAATTTATATCAACTTGTACGCCCTTATCTTTTCTTGTCTTTATTAAAGAATTCTCCTTTAAAAAAAAAGTTTGAATTCACATTTAGATCTGAAGTCATGGATATTCCACGACTCTGTTTTAGGTAGCTTCCAAAATTAGAGGCTAAGTTTATATAACTCTATTAATATTCTCCTACCATTGGCTGTTGATGGAAGAATTCAGGAAGCCGGCTGGCTTATTACTCTGAACGGCTGCCCTGATGGTATCATTGAGTGTCTCTTTAGACCAGTCCCTGACAGCAAAAATGCTGGGTTTAATGAAGCTTTGCACAGGCTTTTATCTCCTGCTGGGACTGACTCTGTTCTGAACAGTTTAATGACTGAGTCATCATTAGACTCATATCAGGGATCAGCTGAGCTTCTCTCATTAACTCTCAGCCCCTCTTGCTTTCTGGATCATATTTTTGTGTTTGTATGGGGTGGTCAAAGTTCATGTTCCCCAATCTTATTTTATCCACTATTTTTGATAATTCAATGGAGGTGTGCTCATTTTGTTACTTCTGGGAGGGTGACGTTTTTGAGATAGTCTCTTGCTGTGTGAGCAACTCATCCAGTATAAATGGTAAACAGAGAATGACTAACTCATTTTCTACCTCTGTCCCTCTGTCTCTGTCTCTGTCTCTGTCTCATCTCTCTCTCTCTCTCTCTCTCTCTCTCTCTCTCTCTCTCTCTCTCTCTGTGTGTGTGTGTGTGTGTGTGTATGTTTGCTTATGTGGAAGGGGCAGGAAATGAGGAGGGTTACTTGTATTTCTGGACTTGATCAGAGTTTTTTACTGGATGAAAGGAACTAAAGATATCCCAATACTGCAGTTTCTAAAGGCAGGTGAAGTTTTCTGACTTGCACATTCTCCCCATGGATATGACACTTATACCAGTCTTATAATGCAAAATATTAAATATTTGATGTTGTTAAAAATTACGAATAAACAAGAAAGATTTTTGTGTATAGTGTATGCTAGGCAGGGTAAAGCTGTTAGCTGCTGTAACAAACCTTCAAGTCAAAGTATTCAAGTATGGCCCTGCAGCTTCGAACTCATGACTCAGGAATGACTTAAAGATCTGAGTTCTAACATCACGAAGTTTCATTTTGACTACAGAAGTAAGGCTAGAGATGGAAAGATAAAAAAGGAAGATGAAAATTGTCTATTTTAAGGCTCATCTTTGGAAGTAAAAATGCATCCTTTTTTATTGACAAAACCTATTGGCATCACATCACTTCAAAGAAATCTGGAGTACATAGTAATAGGTTTTACAAAATTAATAGTAAAATAAATGGGTTGGCTAGACAAAGCCTTCTGGTTGTCAGTTCATACTTTATATTTTCTCTTAAATAGAACACTTTGAACCTTTCCCATGGTTTAGATTCCAAAGTCTCATCTGCCATGACATATATTTCAATATATTTCAATAAAGTTCACATATTACCCAGGATAACTGGAAAAAAATTCTGTTTACCTGGAATCAGATATAACTTTTGTTGGTTGTTATTGGTAGCTTTGCTTTTATTGTTTTGTTTTTTATTTTATTTTATTTTATTTTATTTTATTTTATTTTATTTTATTTTTATTTTTATTTTCAAGACAAGGTTTCTCTGGGTAACAGAGCCCTGACTGTCCTAGACCTTACTATAGGTCAGGCTGACCTCAGACTCACAGATATCCACCTGCCTTTGCCTCTCAAGTGCTGAGATTAAAGGCATGTGCCTCCCCTGCCTGGCTCAGGTATGACTTTTGATTCAGAAACCTAATTGCAGGAAGGTGTCCACGTGCCTTTTTATATCACCACTCAGTTTGTTGAGAGGCAAACAGATAGAGCCTAATGGTAGCATCCTCATTGTGGAAGTTCACATTACTGCTTTGTAGTAATTAAAAGTCCTGACCAGTAGACTCTGGAGGACCTCTGTCTTGAAGTGGGGGTTTCCTTGGCTAGATTGAGTCACTGTCTCAATTTTCTCTGAAATTTTCTTAATCATCCCTCTGCCATGGTCTGCCTTTCCTGTAACAATCTGTAGCCATATCTGAGATGAACTTACCTTGTATCTGTTCACAGACGCCTACAAGACTTTGAAAGTATTTTTAGCAAACATGAAGCCCTGTGTGTCCTCTTTGACGGTGTTTCATGTGCTGTCACCCTTCCTATGGTTCCCTCTCCTTGTCTCAATGCACACACACATCTTGCATTGCTCAAATCAGGCAAACCATTCTTATTCTCAAATGTTCATTAATATTCCATGGTCCCAAATTTTATCACCTGTCCTCCATCCCTTTGAAACCCACGGTAGATCACAATCACCTATCGTCACCTTCATGCTCAATTGCAATCCAGAACATCTGATTCTTATCAAACCATAACTTTGTATCCAGCGAAGCTTTCCTCATGTCTCCTTCTCTGCTTCCTTCTTCTGCTCTGGTAACTACCATTGAACACTCTGTTTCCATGAAATCAGTCTTTTGGATGCCATTGTGACTGCAGTCATGAGATACTTTTCTGTAGCCAGCTTTTGCATGTAACAAAATATTTCTGTTTCTACTCATGTCAAAAAGATTATAATTTTCATTGTTTTCAAGTCTGGGAATATATAGGTACTGTTTTTTATATAGTTCTTTATATATAGGTACTACGTTATTTTTTTATCTTTTATGAACACTTACTTGGGCTATTCACAATTCCTGGCTATTCTAATATAACAGTGAACATAGAAATGTCTAACTGTCTCTTCAACAAACTATGACAATACCTTTAGATAGATCCTTTGGGATCAAACCACACATGTTTTTTTCCACAATGTTTTAGTAACTTGCATTTCTTCCAACAATGCACGAAAGTTCTGTTTCTTCTACAGCTTTGCCTGTGCCTCCTATTTTTCGTTTTTATTTCTATAACAGTTTCCTTACTGGTATGAGGCAATGCCCTTTTGTGACTGTTGCTTTGTCTGCCCTTGCTGTACCAGTGAGCTCCATCTTAGAAGCTTGCATGTGCCTTCTGAGGCAGTTCTTCACACGACACTAATGATTGCTTGCTCCATTGATTCATTTTGGTGCAACAATTTCTTTGGTCTGCTCTCTGTTTTTCTTTTTGTACTTTGTAGTCTGTATTAAACAAATGCAGCTTTCTATTCTAAATATCTGGAAGTTTTTTTCTTTGTAATCCTTTCCTAGTAGTTATATATCTTATACTTAATTAATTTACTCTGCCAATAGTTTTATAAGTCATTCAAGATAAAGGTTCATTTTTACTTTTAGAACATCCACATTCCCTACTTCCGCTTAGTGAAATGTTGTCTGGTGTTTTTTTTTGTTTGTTTGTTTTTTTGTTTTTTGTTTTTTTTTTAGCACATTTGTCAAGATCAGTCATGTGTAGATATAAGACCATCCCATTGGTGTATGTGGTAATTCTTAATGTCGATGCCATACTCTTTGGATTATCACAGCTTTAAAACATTATTTGTTTTTTATGTGCACAAGTGCTTTGGCTGCATGTAGTTGGACAGCATGTGTATGCATATTGCCTTCACAGATCAGAAGAGGGCAATAAACCCCTAGAACTGTGGTCATAGACAATAGTGAGTCACCAGCCATCCATGCAGGTGCTGAGAACTGCATCAGGTGCTGTTATCTGTTGAGATATATCTCTAATATCTGGGGGTAGGTGCATGTGTGTGTGTGTGTGTGTGTGTGTGTGTGTATGTGCGTGCATGCATGCACACACACTCAACCATGTGTGTGAAGTCAGGTGGTTTAATGCCTCATGTTTTTGCTAGGTAGTTGTGTGTATTCAAGTCTTTTGTCATTCTATACTTTTTTTAGATTTTTTTCTCTATTTTTGTGAAGTGTATCATTGGGATATTGATAGCAGTTTCATTGATTTGTATCACTTTGGGTAGTGTGCACACTAACAGTGTACCTGTTAAACAGTTTTCCCCCATCATTTTCTCTGTGAAACTCTCCCATACTCTATTGTTTTTAATTCATTTGAGTGCAGTTTTTATCACCAATGTTTTATACTGTCTGTCTTAGACAGGATTTCCATTGCTACACAAAACATCATTACCAAGAAGCAAGTTGGGGAGGAAAGGGTTTATTCAGCATACACTTTCACACTGCTGTTCATTACCAAAGGAAGTCAGGACTGGAACTTACATTGGGCAGGAAACTAGAGGTAGAAACTGATGCAGAGGCCATGGAGGGATGTTACTTACTGCCTTGCTTCCCCTGAGTTGCTCAGCTTGCTTTCTTATAGATCTCAAGACTCCCAGAACCATACATAATGGGCCCTCCCTTGATCACTAATTGAGAAAATGCCTTATAGCTGGATCTCATGGAGGCATTTCCTCAAGAGATGCTCGTTTCTCTGTGATAACTTCATCTTGCATCAAGTTGACACAAAACCAGCCAGTACACTATCTAACCTTGAGAAATGTTTATTTTCATTTACGTTAAATGTATTCCTTGATATTTCATCAAATTGTAGCTATCAAAATCAGAGTCTTTTTTTTTTTTTGATTTCTGGTCTGAAGCAACACTAGTGATATCTACATGTTAATTTTCTATCTTTTAATGTGGATAAATTTGTTACTATTAATAGTTTTGCATAATATGGTGTACTTTGAGTTTTCTGTATATAAGTGCTGTGTGAGACATGATACACACATGTCTCCTCAACACAGCTAGAAAGCCAGTGGTAGAGCAAAACAATGTTGCACCAAAGTTCAACTTGGTAAGCCAGTGAGTATCTCGGAGTTTCTAAGGATGAATGCAACCCTGAGGGTCTCTGCACAACTTGTCAAAAGATAAACAGATTGGCCTGTCCATCTTCTGTCCCAGCAGTTTACTGTTTGTAAACTGTCAGTCTTGTTTTATCTTTTCCAAAAATGTAAAAATTTTTCCTTTCATAATAAGTCTTATGAGATTTCCTACTCCTTGCTGTGAGTAAGGCCTCGATTCAGAGAAAGATTATACATACACTACATTTATTTAAAGCAATGAAGTTTCCTGTTTGTTTGCCTTAAGTAAGTTTCACACACCAGAAACTGTCTCCACCATTGTCTGGGAGGTTATGCCTCTCCACTCTGTTCTCTTTGCTCTCTGCCCTTCACATCTTAGCAAGTTTGCGGTCAAGTTATTGCATACAACATGAAAAAAATCCTGTGGTGCATAGTTATTATTACTAAAAATTAAAGAACAACTCCTCAGCCTTAAATACTTAAGAGAGCATATTCTTTTAATCTTTTTACTCAGGCAAAGAAACAGAGGGCCTGTAGTGACAGAAATCTCCCAGCATGTATGTGGCCATGGAGCTATTGGTAGCAATTTTAACCCCCTGGTTTTTTTGTTTTGTTTTGCTTTGTTTTGTTTTGTTTTGTTTTGCTCTGCTTTTGTGATTTTATGAGAAATATTTTTGTATTTATTTCTTTACATCCAAAATGCTGCTTCCCCTTTTGGTCCCTCCCTCGCAGAGTCCCCCTCTCTCTGTCCCCCATCACCCTCTGGAAGGGTGGCCCCGAGTATCTCCCCCACCCTGACATACCAAGTCTCTGCCAGATTAGGCACGTCCTCTCCCACTGAAGCCAGACAAAGCAGCCATGGAGACTGAGCTGCATGTATGTTACATATGGGCCAGGGGGCTTATTCCAGCCCATGTATGCTCTTTGAATCGTGACTCATGCTCTGAGAGCTCCCATTTTTCCAGATTAGTTGACTTCATTGATTTGCCTGTAGAGTTCCCTTCCTTGTCAGGGCCTTTAATCCTTTTCCCAACTCTCCTATAAATGTCCCTGACCTCTGTTCAATGTTTGGCTTTGCATTTCATTCACTGCTCTGTGCAGCCTCTCAGAGGACTGTTATGCTAGACTCCTGTCTGCAAACATAATAGAATATCATTAATAATGTGAGGGATTGGTGTTTTCACATGGGATGGGGTTCGATTATCCATAAAGTACAGGATGTACATGATACACCCCACAGACCCAAAGAAGTTAAACAAAAAGGAAAGTCCAAGCAAGAATGCTTGAATCAAACTTAGAAGGGGAAAAAATAGTCATAGGAGGTCAAGGGAGGGAGAGAACTGGGTGGGAGGGCAAAAGGAAGGGAAATGGGGAGGCAGATCAGGTGCAGGGAGAAACTGGAGAGAGAATAAATGGAAAACTGCAGCTGTCTAGGGTAAGGATGAGGAGGTAGGGGAAAATCTCTAGGAAGTTCCAGAGACCAGGGTAAGGCTCCCAGGAGTCAATGTGGGTAACCTTAGCCAAGATGCCTAGGAATGGGGTCATGGAACCTGAAGAAGCCTCCTCCTATAGCCAGGAAGGAGCCCCCACTGGAGCGATAAGGACACACCCACGAAACTTTCCACCCCAAATTTGTCCTGTCTAAAGGAAATGCAGGGATGGAGAAGAGACATGAGGAAAGACCCACTGGAACCCCCACCCCCCCACCATGGGCAAGCACCAGTCCTCAATCCCCTATTTCATCAGAGTGGTCTCTGTGAGAACCTGGTAGAGTTTTTTAGAGTAGTAATACTTTATTCAGACTGCACTCTTTTCTGTAGTTTCTGGTATTTACCACGTCATCTACAAACTACTTGATCTCGGTCATTCTCTTCTTTAAGATGAACACGATACTGTTCCCTCCCTCACCCTGAAGACCACCTGAGAACACAACTACATTACTTCATGCAGTGACCAAACCCTCAGGGTATTCTCCGTTGCCATTTCTGTGACTGACGCCACTAACTGTTTTCATAGATGGAGTAATACAGGCATGGGGGATCACCACACAGTCAATGTCATTATCCTTGTTGTGAGAAAGCACTAGAGGCGCTTTGAGAACCTTGTCTTCAGTGACGCTGCCATAAATGATGCACGGGTGTTTGAGAAGATTCCCGTTTTATATTCCACAGTGCTTTCCTCACCTGACCAGCTTCTACACAGCCACTGATTCAATGCATTCTTACTTACTCAGTAAACAGCATTTGGGAGAACAGATGGCTTCGGGTTGTATGTGTGTTCTTTCTTTAGGCCCCAGTGATATATTGAGCAGTCACTTGCTATATAATGGTTGCTTCAGGGAATAGAGCAATTTATTCCAAGAGTACAGGATAAACCACATACTAAACGGGCACAGCAGCATAATCAGACATATGCAGATAACAATGACAGGGATATAACCTGGGTAAGTACTAGCGACAGATTTGAATGTTTATCTGCCTTTGGTCTCCTGTGCACCATGCACGTTGTAGTTCTTGATTATTTGAAGACATTAATTTTTATTTTTAATTTCTTGGTTTTGATTTAGAGTTCCAAAGCAAGGTATTGAATAATACATTCTGATTAGGCCACCTCCTCAAGTTATCTTATTCATCATGTCTGATCCAGCTGACAATTTGAGTAAGAAAAGTACCTTTTAATTTGCTTATTCTGTGTACAAAATATGTTTCTTTCATAGAAACTTGGGGCACTGAGTACTGATAATACAACCTTTACAAAATGGCTCATGAAACATACTATTACTGGATTCTGTAAAAAGAAAAAAGCATGATACCCGATTGTTTTATTTCTTGTTTGTAGGGTACAGAAGCTGTCATTGTCAAAAATCTAAGGGATCTCAGAATTCTGATGCTAAGTGGGCTTTATTTACATGCACACACACACACACACACACACACACACACACACACACACGGCATCTCCCAACACTTTGTTTTGTTTTTGTTTGTTTGTTTGCCTGTTTTTATCTGTAGCATCTATCAGGATGTCTTTGTTTTTATTTTTTTCTATTACTTTATTTATCCACTTTACATCTCAATGGTTGCCCCCCTCCAGTCCCATCCTCACTGGAAAAAATTTTTTAATTTTTTTCTCAAATGCCAAAAGGCTCTCAAATTAAACAGTAAATGACAAATATTGGGCAAGGCATGGATATGCATTTCTTTAATTACTGTTTTCAGGTCTATTTATGTTGGTTACTGAAGACGTAACATCCCTGTCCTCTCCCAAGAAACACAAAAGCCCCTCAATCTTAGAATTGAGTGTCTTGAATTATCAGTGGAATTAGGATTAGAAATAATATTCCTTACTTAATTTTAGCTACAATAATTATTTGATATTCGACTCTTTCAATCCTCCATATTCTAAGAAGAAATTTTAAATGAGATTAGTGAAGTGTTTTAGGTATCCATAAGTAAATTTTTAAATTGAATCTGTCCATCTAAAGGGAGGTGGCCAGGAGAGGGTACAGACTTCAGTGAAGCTGACGTGAGCATGTAAATGTACTACAGAGACACAGTATTCTTTGTATATATTTCCAAACTTCTTTTAATGATCTCTGCATTTTCATTTCCACACATTTTCCAGCAGAGGACCTAATTTCATTTTCCTCCGTGACTGAGTAGAAATTCATTGCACATATGTCTCGCATGTTCTTTTTTTCCTTTATTCTCAGATGGGTACCTGGGTTGACTCTGGAATTGTCTACTGTGAATAGTGACACAGTAAGCATGCATGTTCAGAGGTCCCTACTGTTTGCTGACAATGATTCTTCTGACACCAAAGAAGAGTTATATCTGGACTAGGAAATTCTATTTGTTTTCCTTAATCATTTTATTCTTTCACAAAGAACTCAAGAAGTTAGACCCCAAGGAACCAAATAACCCTAGCACTGGCTGTGAGAATGATAGGAAGAGATGACATCTATCTGTAATCTAACAGTATTGGATTTCTTTTTATGCTAGTTCATAAAGCTATGTGTTGTCCTAAAGTAAAAAATCTAATTAATTGTATTTTAATATTAATACTAATTAATTGTATTTTAATATTGTCATTAAATATTTCATGTAGAAGGAGATATTTATTGAAGACTCATTGCCAAAGGATACTTTCCTCTCTCGAGGATAGCCAGTTGCCAGTACTAAAATAGTTTGGCATTACTTGGCCCATGGTGCATCTTGTGTAGCGTCTTTAGGCTGTGAGTTTGTCCTTGGCTTTTGTGTGTGCACAGGAGGTGGCGTAGTCTGCTGTTTCATTTTAGAATAGGCCTCAGAATATTCTTTTTTATACTTTTGACCCGATGAGCTGTTTCAAGGACTGATAATAAAATAACAGCAAAAGATAAGATATTCTCACTGAAAATGGTCCTTTAGATGCTCACAGTTGTTCAGAGCTAGGACAGCCTTAACCTTGCGATCTTGGAACCACAGTTTATAATTACTTTTAAAATGGCGGTGTAGTTGTCACTGAACTTTCATGAAGTATAGCATTATAATTTATGGTCTAACATCAGAATTATGAGGAAATTGTGGATTTGTAGCTAAAGCTTAGAGAAAATCATGCAGGAATAACCTAGAGGTTGGAGTTCTGGGATTCTGAGATTACTATTTAGTGATAGAACTGACAATGAAAACAGTGATCTACTCCAGGTTTAGCTTCATTCCTTACATAACCAAGTCAGTTTAACATTTATGGGAAATTCTTATAACATAAAAATATACAGAACATATTTCATGTTAATATTATGTTACATTATATTCCATAATATGATCCAGGTTGGTATCTAAACTAAGGAGGACTTAGTTTAGACTTTGTGATTAATCAAAGAATAATCTAGTACGGATCTGTTGATAGCTTCAGAATTTAAGGAATGAGACAGGTTTTTATTTTAAACAACAGGAATATCAACATCATAAAAAGGAGAGGTGAGATTTGTTAATGTTCTTACTACATTATTCTTCATGGGAAAGTCATGACATTAATAGCCATCTAAAGATAGGAACAAATAAAGTCGCATAGGTAAGGAAGGAATTTTCATTAGGGCTGGCTAAGATTTATACTCAGTTATACATATCATCTCAAAATTATTCCTAAGAGTAGTTCAGGTAAGATTAAATGCCATTAGCGTGGGTAACTGTTTACTGCAGATGAGTGGAAGGGAATGTTGGCTATAATTTTTATTGGACCTTAAGGTGATCATTTATCTTTCAAATGCTGTAATGCTGTTTTTTAATGGTAATGTTGGAAGCCTTCACTCTCCGTATGGACTAGTAAGTTATGGGAGCTAAAGCCAGACAAATTTAAGTGACAGACCTCTTACTATTTATTTTTTCCATTAAAACAAGTTTATGAAACTTATTGAACTTTAATTCTGCTAGCTAGGGTTTCATGATGCATGTACCCCCTTTTGTTTTAAGCATTAAATAGTGCACATAAGTGGTCTGCGGCAGTGTCTAGTAGTCACTAGGTGTTTTCTATGTAGACTCATGTCTTCAGACTTTTGCTAGCTCTACCCATTTTAAAAAGTATTCTTATTTTACTTTACCATTATGAAGATTAACAGTGTATCTGGACCTGATGACACATGCCTATATTACCAGTCAGGAGGATAGGGAGTTTATGATAGTCTCGGCTGTGGATTAGGTTTGAAGTCAGTCTGGATTACACGAAAACCCGTCTCAAGATAAATGAATAAATAAATAAATATTTAGAGAGGAGAAGATGACCAGATTTTGGTATACATCTGAAACATAGAGAGATGGAGTTGCTTCACTAAAATTCATGAAATGAAACTGACCTACTCCTTGAGAAGTATATGACGTTCATAGTGGTAACAATAATTTTATATTATAATAATTTAAAAAGTTTGTGACCCTACGTGTCAAATTAGAATTCTTCATATTATCTGGTCAAGTCAACCTGAAAATCTACCAAACGTGGAAGAGACTTATTATCTGAGGCATGGAATAATACTTAAAAAGCAGGATTGGAAATTCGATGCAAGGAATACCAAATAATTTCAGCAAAACTGTAAATGCCAACTCCATTAAGCGATTTATTTTGTATTTTGAATATATATTGATTGAATGTATTTTGCCTTCTTCCCACTCATTCCTAGTCTAAGGTCTAGGTTTGATTCTTTCTGGTGATGAATATAAATGGGTTGAGACCAGATGGAAAGCAACCTGGGAAACTCTAGAACCAGTGAAGTAATGCCTTGCGTATGTTACATAAGCTTTTGCCACAGACATCAATTTTTTTTATGTAAAATGTCACATTTTTTATAGCCTGGTGATCCACTCTCTCATCCTGCTGATGGTACCAGACAATACGTTATACCCGGGAAAGCACTTCTATGAGAAAACACAAAGCTTATTTGACTAATGATAAATAAGGCAGGAAAGTTTCATCACAAGGTTCTTCTCGCAGTGCAATCCTCCAGTTTCTAAAGGATGACGTGGTTCTTCAAGGTCCTGTCTCGGAGAGCCTTGCCAGGTCATTTTGTTGGCTCTTACTGTCAAGGAGCCATCTGGTTCATGGCTGACCTTCTGCTGGCAATACAACCTGGCTAGGCAATGGTCTCATCTGGAGTCCAGCAGCTCATATAGTGGATCAGTGAAGTCATCACGGGGCCATCTGCTATGCTTACAGTGGTGGCTATAACATTTCAGCTTTAATACTAGAAAGGATAGCAGAGGCAGGCTACCTTAAGGCTTTCATCCTGACTGAGCTCTCATTATCATGTAGTCCTACCTAGGCGCAACTTGTTGTTTTACTGCAGTTATAACGTTTTAGTTTGTCGTGAGTTCCTAGCTGGTGTGCCCATCCTCGGTATGCATGCTGCAACAGCTTAGCTGCTGAAAACTCACAACCTCCTCTGTGCTGTCACCGGAACGATTCACCGCCTCACATTTAAAGAACGGATAACAGTCACTCTGGCTATTGAGGTAGACTCTGTTCTTCCTTTGAGTGTTAATTCACTTGGATATATGAGTTTATTAAAGAGAGCTAGCAAGCAGCTGATGACCTGTTTCATTAAGTTAGAAGAGAAGCGCGGGCCAGTGCTGGAGATAATTGGCCAATATTTGAAAACTTACGCAGCAGTAGGTTTTGAAGCAGGCGGAGATAAGGGATTTTAGGGATAGCATTAATAGCTGCATTGTCAAAAAGGAGGTTTGTTGTCAGGAGATTCCATTGAGTGACATGGAGAAGAGAGTTAAAATAAAAAATTACAAGATCTGGAGAATGTGAACCCCACTGAACAAGGTTGAGTGGGAACCAAAGGAGCAGAAGAATTCAGCAGATAGAATACTTTCAGAGATTTTTGGTTAAGAGTATTCATATTAAGTATTTGTAATATGATTCTCCGGGAAGGGATATTTTTAGGGATATTTTTAGCCCCTAATCAAAGATGTCATTTAATTGAAAAGTACTATCCCTATTATGGAAATGGGTAGATATAATTCAAACACTTAAACTGATTTTATTCATTCATTTATTTGTTTGTTTGTTGTTTGTTTATTGTGTGTGTAGGTGGTGAAGGGTCACTCACCAAGTTCCTTTGTTCCTAGGAGGAAAATCATCATTTATGTTGCTCAATACAAAAAAAATCATATATTAGCATTTTTAATAAAAAAGATTAGGTAGACTTGGAGGTCTTGTCATTATGAAAACATTCCTAACTCAAGTCTCAGTGAGACTCACCACCAGGACACAGCATCTCACAGTTTTCTTTAGCTATTGTATAAGCCACCTGTTCATCTACTGACATTAAGCTAAAGCGTAGTAGCGCACATTCAAATGTGTATACTACTTAAAGCCCAATAGCCGAATAGTAAATCAGGGCAAAGAAAGAGCAGAATACAGAATACGCATCTGTCAAGTTACTGATTCAAGCTCTCCTTATCCATTTACAGGCTCAAAAGCTGTGATTCAGAGAAGGCAGAAAGAACATGATTCTTTCTTCAGAAGAGACAGGGAAACGGTTTAAGCACACTGGTCATGATTTCATTTGAACAAATGCCTTCAGTGACTCTGTCTTGGCATTTATCAGGCAGTCAGACCCATTAACTTGAGATGACATTATTTCCAGTTGACATTCAGCATCCGAGGCCCATTTTAGATAACATTTAAATCCAGACTTATTCGAGCAGCTGGGTCCGGCTACCCATCAATGTAGGCTGCTTACATCTTTGATCACTTTTAAGTGTAACTTGATTATTTTCCTAAAACCAATGTGTTCATAAAATACAAAACACAAAAGAAACGGGGAAATGAATTAAAAATAAAACTTTCCTAGCTTTTGTTGAACCTAGTTTTCTTTCCCCAGGAACATCTACTGTTGCCAATTTCTTATATATTTCTTATCTAATACACTAAGATTGCAAACATACTTTGTATTGTTCTTACATACAAAAAGAAAAATACCATATGTTGTAAATTACTTCCTAAGTAGATGGCATTCTTCTCAGTGTCTGCTTAAGCATAATTTCCATGTGCTTTTTAACACTGTATATTATTCCATTAAATGTATGAACATGATGTATTTGAAGTAGAGTTGGCTCATAAATATGTATGTTATTTCCAGTACAGCTTTGAATTTTTGCAATATATTATTTTACTCAGATGCAAGAAGAGTGGGGTAAAAGATTACATGGATTTTAGTTTTTATAAATATTGTGAAGCTGCAGAGGACGACATTTCTGATTATATATCTTCCAAGTGCTTGTAGGCATACCGAGAGGTGCCTCTTTTCCTTATTTTTGGTCTATAATGGATAAACACAGTGAAGTTAAAGTAGTATCTGTTAAAGTTTGTAATTCTCTTCAATTACTATGTTTTACATCTAATTTCTATGAAATAGTTCTGTCTCTTGGCCTAGAGTATAACAGTGTGATAAAAGAAACACAATTTTTGTTAATTATTAGGGAAACATTTTTTTAAACATTTTCTATGGTGAGATGGCTAAATTGTTACTGAAGAAATATGAATAGAAAAAGTATGCACACACACATACACTGCATATATACATACATACATACATACATACATACATACACACAAACACATATAGCGGTGCTTTTAAAATACATGCAATGCAGTAATTTTATTTGGGGGTCTCTAACCCACCTAAGATAATTTAATTCCCAAATAAAAGACACAAACCTTTTATATTTAGAATAAGCCTTAACACACTAGAGGTGGGCAGATATCAACTCTGTTCTTTTGTCTTCTTCTGTCAATAACCCTGAGATAACACTTGCCGCGCTCCTCCTGGGCCACGCCTACTCCAGCAGGCTGTCCCTCACAGCCGTGCACTTAGGATTCCCCTGCATGACATCTTCTTTCTTCCTTTCTCTCTTCTCAGGGTCTCTGCCTCAGACCCCAAGCCTGGGAACCTAAGCCCTGCCTACCTCTCTTCTGCCCAGCTACAGGCTGCAGGCATCTTTATTAGCCAATAGTTGTAAATTAAGGAGCAAAGTTTGCCCAACAAAAGCTGGCAAACATGAGAATTCATTCATCTTGAAACAACTAGGCCATGGGATATAGAATTTAGCATTACAATACAGAGCAATAAATCAAAACTCAACAATTCCCATTTTTGTCTAAATAATAAAAGCTTTTTCTTTTTTAATAATAAACAATATAAGTAGAAACAGTTATGAAACAATTATAAAATCTATTAGGAAAGAGTATGTTTAAGAAGCCCAGCCTGCTTATATTTGACACCCTAGATAAAGTATTCTATCATCTATCCTTTCTTGGTGAGTACAGAGGTCTGTATCTAAATAATGTTCTATCCTAACTCGTATTACCATCCTACAAACATCTTCAGAGACAAAACCTCAACATACATATCTGCTTTCCCTAACTGTTCTTTACACTAGTAGCTGAAATTTTAGTGATGACACAATAGAAGGAAGTAGGGTAGCCATTTTAGGAACCTGAATTCAGGTGTTTAAGGAGTCCAGGTAATTTCGTGACATGCACCTCTGTGGACGCACACTCTACAACATAGCTGAAAGTCACCTAAGCTGTCAGTGTTTTGGCATTTGTGACAAGGTCTCATCTTCATCTTCATTTTCATTATAACAGCACACAAAAAATGGGCTTTATTATGATTTTCTTGGGTACATATTCTTAAAATCTGCATGTTAATTTGAGCAAACTATATTGAGCAATTCCTGTTTTTCTTACAGATTCATAGATGCTATTGCAATTAAAGCAGATTGGATCATTCATGCAAGATTTCATCCTCCAAATTTATGTTGTTTGAGTTTTCTTGATGATAATTTATTTTTCTTTTTTGGGATAAATTACAAGTTTTAAAAATTGTATCCTTTTTGAATTGGACATACAAATCTCTTTTTAAAAACTATAGATCTTGAATGATTTTCATAAAAACTTGACCTTCCACTAGTTGCTTTTTGGTTTTAGTTTTTTTTATACACACACACACACACACACACACACACACATAACATATGCATAAATCTATGAATGTATAATGTAATAAATAAATATATTTCAAACTCATATATTATCTTAACATTTAAAGCATATTGTCTACAAAATCAATAACAGAGAGATTATAGATGTAAATGTTATAAGTTAAATAATTGATAGGTGAGATGTTCGGAAATTGGCAGTGTAGAAAGAAGACTAATGAGAATTAAATGTGTGTTTTCAAGTAAGAAATAGAAGTTCCTGCTATGTTTTATGGTACTAGGTAGTGCTGTACAAGTTTTCAAAGGAGGGAACTAACCAACAGTCTGACTCACCTAGGAAGACACAACAATGTGATTCCCATTCCACGTGATGCAACCTACACCTGACACCATTGTCAGTCCAAGAACTTATGTTGAGGCATGCCATAGGTCCTAGTGGAGGATCTACTACTATTATTTTGCAAATGACATAGCATTAAACAGATTTCTAGTGGCTTATTGTTTTATTCATACTCTACTGTATCTCTCAATACTCATCAGAGAACTTTCTATTTCCAGTTGATGGTGATTTACACAAAAACCCACAACGGGACAAGACACAGAAAATAAGACTACAGAACTCTCAGTCATAAATTGAATATGTATATTATACCAGCCCTTCTTAAGGTGTGTTGAGGCAAAGGACAGAGAAAGTTTAAGAGCCAGAGATAGTGGATTTCTATAAGCAAACAATGTCTTCTGGACATATAGAACATCTGCAAATACAAACTTATCTTAGTTATGGGAGCATGCACAGCTCCCATGTAAGCCTGTCTTAGGGTTTTATTGCTGTGAAGAGATACCATGACAACTCTTATAAAGGAAAACATTTAATTCATGCTGGCTTACAGTTCGGAACTTAAATCCATTAGAATCATGGCAGGAAACATGGCAATATGCAAGCCAACATGGTGCTGGAGAAGGGGCTGAGATATGTCTTGATCAGTAAGTATCAGGAAGAGATTTTGAGCTACTAAACCTGACTTGAGCTTCTGAGACCTCAAAGGCGTAACTCCATCAACAAAGCATGCATAATCCAAAAAGTCAAACTTTCAATAGCACTATTCCCTATGGACCCATGAGGGCCATTTTGTTAAAACCACCACAAAGCCCAAGAGAGACATAATCCCAGTTTGGAAAAGGTTGGGCATTAACTCCAGTCTTTAGTCATGAAAATATGGGCAATTGGCACCTGCTGGGCAGTAGAAAATCAGGTTTTATTTTGATGTTGCTTTTGTTTGTTTGTTTGTTTGTTTTGGGTTGTTAGTTTGTTTGTTTCTAAAAAAAAAACTGACATATCAACCACTTTTCAGTGGAAGACCATTTCCAAAAAATATCTGGGCTGCACAAGTTAGCTTCAATGAAGAGAAAAAAATCCCTGAAAACAAAACAAATTTTGGTAGGTTTGGAAGTAGGGCTAGGTTTGGAAAGGGTTATAAGAAGGGTGATGTGATGAAATCAGATTATGTGAAGTTCTCAAAGAACTCTTAAATTTTTAAAAAAGAACTATGAAACTTTTTAATCAACAGGAATTCTATCTTCTTGATCTTTTTCACCTTTGCTCATGTCTGTTTTTTTCATTCATCATTTATCATTTAATTTCAAAAGTATTTGTTTCAGCTTTTAGGTAAGAGGGCAGATGAGAGGATGACTTTATGCTTGCTAAAAAAGAACAGAGTTAGAATGAGAAGGGGAAAAGGACTATATCAAGGAAAGAAATGCCGAAGGACCTTGGGAAATAAATCTGCGAAAGGCAGACAGAGGAAGGAGTGTGAGTTACAGAGAGAAGCCGAGCGTGGGCTCAGCACAGAAGGCTCTGGTGGGAGGATGGAAAACAGAAACTGCTTCCTAGGGAAGTAAATTGAGGCAGTCCTGCTTTCAGGACAAACTCATACACTCACAAGCTCTTTTATGTTTACCTTAGCTGTCCCCCCTACTCCATTAAACATCCACAATGATTTTTACCTATTGTATTTTAAAACATGTTTTAAATTTTTGTAGTACCCTTTCATTCACTGACCTAATTTTTACCTTTTTTTTTTTTTTTTGCATTTTGCTATAGTGCTTTGTTAGTAAGAACATTTTACTGTTGACTTAGTTCTATTCTTAGAAACATGTCCACAGTATTTAGTCTTCTTTATTTAAATTTTGAAGGTCATATGTGTCCCTGAACTTACCATTTGATCTAGGTTTTTTTCAGATGTGAGGATTTTAGTTTCTCAAAGAACTGCCTGATGGTCTCTATTTGATTAAAAACTGGAGTTCTTCATATCTGATTGTATTAATTTAGGCTTCGCTCTATTTTGATTAGTTGGGCTCAGGACTTGTTAATGCTAATTTTTCAGTGGCCCAATAGTTTGGTAAAATCAATGCCTCCTTTTAACATCTACAGAGATACTAACTTTATAACCTTCCAAGGACATAACCATGAAGCACACAATCAGTCTACTGCATATATTCTTAGCATCTTGGGCTGGTGTAGCTTTTCTTCTGAAGTTCTTCATCAGTTATTGCTATCTTTATAATTGTTATCTAGAAAGCTTTTTATTTTCTTAAATCTGTTTATTGTTTTCTTTCAAGGTATTTTGAGGAGTGGTTTTATTGCCACTAAAAATCTCAGAGTTTATTGAAAGACTGTCCCTGGAGTAAGCAAGTCGGAAATGAACTGTTTTCCCTGCATTTCTAGTGGTAGTTACATGAAGTGATGGGTTGGGCCCTACTAGCTGGTGATAGGATGAAGGAGGACAGTGGAGCTGAATCAGAGCATCCGATGACACTGAATGCCTTTCCATGAAATGTTACATGGAAGTGGGAACAAGATGGGTATAAGATGCCAATGGACAAGAAGGGAGAGATGATGCTTGACTGAGATCTATGTTGGAAAAATTCTCAGATATTAGATTACATGACTGTAGGATCAATTTCTAGTTCTTAATGAAGGAAATAACAGAACCTATTTGGCCCTATACAACAATAGAAAACATTACCGTATGTCAAATTAAGGGTAAACATTATATGTTAGAAAATAGATGCATTTTGAAGTTTTGTAAATTAATATACATTCAAATGCTTATTGGATATTACAGATTTACAAATGCATATCAAAAAACCTTTCTGACTTATTTTAAACATTGTAAACTTGAGGATTTATTGCAAACACTAAGAAATCATGTTGTTTATTGGTCCAGTAATTAAATCTTGATACAGCTTGTCCAATTTGGGAGTATTTAAAAATTAAATCCTTTTCCTGATTCAATTAAATGAAACTCATTGCTCATTATAGTAACTAGCTCTTGTTTTAGTAATATGTGACAAATCCTAAGTAATATTTCTATAAATTATACCTAATTTGTCTTACATGCATTGAGGATTTTCAAATACATTGAGTTGATAAAAACTAGAAGAAACATTTTACAAACGATAATAAAATGTTAGTGCTGTCATAATTCCTGATGGCTTCTTTAAAGCTTGAATGATAAAGGGATATACTTGGTGTCCGTCTAGTAGTAGATCTTGAAGAAGCAGTTGTTAAGTTAGTTCTGTTTTAGTAAATATGTTTGTATGTGTTTGTATGTGGGGGGTGGGGGCATGTGTGCATGCCAAAGGCCAAACTCAAGTGTCATTCTCCAGGTGCTGTCCACCTTAGATTATTTTATATAATCATCTTATTTCTTTAACTTTGAATATTCAGGAAATTAGTGCTGCTGATATGGATAGTGGGGTTATCCATAGGATCATGAGAAGCCAACTAATGGCCACACTTGTAAGGAAAAGTGATGCTGTACCTCAGCTGCAATGGTTCCTTCGCTAGAGTGGAGCTATGGGAGCTGCTCTCCCTACGTTCTGGAACTTTTAACTGCCTTGATCTGGCACAGGTAACCAGAGCTGCCTGAGTTCCTGTGTGTAGTAGCCATGTTGTGTCCAGAGGACAGTATCTCACAGCGCTCCCTCCCCTCCTCTGTCTTTTCCACTCTTCCATCCTCTCCCCATATGCGTCCTGTGACTGAAGTGATAAGGATGATTCCATGTACAGCCAGCACTCAAACTTGCTTATTCTCTGCATTTTCAATAATAATCAGTTTCCATATTAACTATTATCTACAGCTGCAAAATGCTTTTCTAACCACATTTGGGAGATTATTTCCTCTAGGAAACAAAATGTATTTGAACTGAAAAGAAAATAAATCATAGTAGGGGAAAATAACCCAATGCTCAAGACAAAGTGCAAATCCCTCCCAATTATTGGAAAAACCTTTCAATCCAACAAGTGTTCACAAGATAATTTGACTTTACTAAGTAAAATATTCTCTATTATGTATTTATTCCAAATAATTGTATACAGAAAACACTTCACTTTGATCCCATTTATGTGCAGAGATATGAATTGCTCCATGTTGGAAAATATGTGGTGGCATTAACTTTTTAACAAATAAATTAAAAATATTCAAACATACTACATACTCAAACGTACTATTTGCTACATATTCAAGCCTACTATAGAAGTAGGTACTATGTGGGGTAAAAAGCGTCAAACCAGGGCTCAGGAGAAGAAAGGAGGAGAGAAATCACAATGTACACTGACCTGCAACGATGTCACAGCAAAACCTGTTACTATGTATGCTGGAAATAATAAAAATATAGTTTTAATAGAGAGGTAGATAATTATCTGAATAACGAGATAATCTATGCTTACAAAATAGAAAGCTCACTGCTGTGATGACATAATTTTCCTGTTTCTTTCCATGTGTAGTATAATCATATTGAAACCCCGACAAGCTAATTTTCAGAAACCTGAAATGCTAATGTAAAATTCATATGGAAGCACACCAGTCTAGGAATATGTATGACATTTTCTGAGGCAAAACAAAGTGGGAAGATTTATTCTATTTTGTTAAAGAGCTTATTATAAAAGATAGGCATTTAGAGGAATACAAACAAGAGAGAGCATGCAGAAATGTATTCACATGTGACATTTTAAGTTTAAAACAAAGCTGGCACGCTAGTATCTGGAAGTAAACCCTGTGTTGAATATGCCAATATATGATTTATATATGTGTGTACAACAATAGAAATAATAAATAATACAGTTTTTTAATTACCTTATGACTATCCCGTACTGTGGGACTATTTCTTAAACCAGCTAAGTAAAAACTGTAGAAAAAGGGGCTTTCAATTTAACAATATTAAAAATAGGAACTTCTATTCACCAAAAAAAAATTATATTACAAAAAATAAAAGCAGAAGCTGGAAAATATTTGCAAAATGAAAGACTAAGATGATATGCCATTATCTATAAATATGAGAATAATCACAATTGAAAAATGATTAATAAATATGAACTCATATCCTCCAAAGCATACAAATGTCCAATAATTTCAAGGTGCAAAATATAAATTAAAACCAGCATAGAACATCAGTACAGATATTTGCCAGACTTGAATAGTTTAGAATTAATTTAATATTATTTTATCACTCTGTATATGTGGGAAATAATTTTAAAAAGAAAGATGAAATCTTTTTATGAATAGAGAAGTCAGTTATATTAAAAACAAAAGCGTGGTGATTAAACATTTCCATTTTGCTGATAAAATAAGATTTGGAGGTGCTCCTAGAGCACTTTTTGGAATAGAGAAGTAGGTTATTCCTTTTCATCAAATGGTCTTGTCTCCATGACAGAGGACCACATCCTGGAACAGGAAGGATTTGTTCTTCTGAGTTTCTACAGCATAAAAAATCATAAGAAAGCTTGTGTCTCAGTTCATTTCCTGTTTATCTATCAATTGTTTTTTGTTGTTGCTAAAACAGAGAGTGTGGTTTATGTAAAAGTAACTTTTATTCACCATATGTAATTCTCGCCTCAGATGCTTACTGCTGAATGAGCTCACTTTTTTTTTCTAGCTCTTTCTGAACTCTGAATGAGCAGTTCAACTCAGTTGTTTGGCTGAACCTCTTCTCCAAGCTGACTGATTCAAACTGGCTTTTCTCAGCTTCTCACTGAACTGCTTTGCTTGGGCTCAAAACTAATGCTAGCAAATTTCTGGCTTCTTCATTTTGCAGCCTATCTCTATAAAACTGTTCTGACAAAACTGATTTCTCCTGTCACCCCCACCCCATGTGTGTACGTGTGTGTATGCATGTGTGTGTGTGTGTGTGTGTGTGTGAGAGAGAGAGAGAGAGAGAGAGAGAGAGAGAGAGAGAGACAGAGAGAGACAGAGAGAGACAGAGAGAGAGAGAGAGAGAGAGAGAGAGAGAGACAGAGAGAGAGAGAGAGAGGGAGAGAGAGAGAGAGAGAGAGAGAGAGAGAGAGAGAGAGAGAGAGAGAGAGAGAGTCTGTGAGTGTCTGTGTTTGCTAATTTCTTAAGCCACCTCTCTTTTCTGTCTGTTCTCTTGATAGTTGGGTATATTCTATCTTTGAATCATTCTGTGAACTCTTTCTCTGATTTGAAACTTTTTCTTTCCCTCAATTAGACGTCACTTTCAAACATGGTTCCTTTCCTCTTTAAACTAACTTTATCTACCTTTTTTGGAATTAAAGGTGTGTGCCAAAGGCTGTCTATATTCCAGCCAGAGGTGTGGCATATCTGTATTTCAGCCATATTGGTTCACACAGAGCTAGGTCTTTGGATATGATCCCTTAGCAGAAGAGGCATGTTCCTGGATTAAAATTCCTCCACATGTTTGTGTGAAACTAGGCTCACAATTGAGAAGGCTGGATGTCCAAGACCATGATGCCAGCATCTAGCAAGGGCCCTTCTATGGCATCATAATATGGCAGAGAGAAAGCAATAACACAGATAGGAAATCAGAATAAATTCATTCTTTAGTGCAGACTTTAATGTTGATGTTTCTCTATTCGGTTCTCAAAGATATCACCTACAAACCCTTGATACAATGGCAGTGAAATGCAGCAAGGGTTTTGGAAGAGGTATTCAAACAAAAATGCCCTATTATTATGGACTGCATATAAGTATGCAGTTATGATGAGTAGTTTTATTTGTCAACCTGACACAATGTATTTCTGCTTAGAAAAAGAGTCACAGTGAGGAATTGTCTAGATCAGTTTGATCATTTATTCTGTCAGATTAAATGTGGGGATTATTTTGATTATCTTAATTGATATTGGGAGATAAGTTTACTGGGAGTAGCATTAATATTTTTACAGTGAAACCTAAACTGAAAGAGTGGGGATAGTAAGTTGAGCAGTAGTAAAAATAAATGTGTTAATTCATAGCTATCTGCTTTTGACTTTAAATACAATGTTATTGCATTCAAGTTCTTCATACTTTGACTTCTCTTCAGTGATTCTTCCTTGAACTTATGGTATCAGGGCATTTTGTTACAGAGATGGAAAAGGAAATTAAAACACTAGCTAATTTCTGATGGTCATTTATAATCTTATATACATCCCTAAGAATATCTGATCCTTCTTTGTATAGGAAAATGAATATCCCGAGACAGAGCTAGTACACCTATGGTAGGAGACTGTGATCCAGTGAAGAGTCACATTTGATGTGGTCAAGCAAACTCAGGAAGCCCAGCAGGCTCCCGCCTCTCTGTTACCATGCTTTCTTCTTCACATGCTGTGTGGTCTTCCTTTATCAGAGCATGGCACAAGCATGTGTCTCTTGTCATCCCTTCCATTATTCTCAAAAGGCAGAAATGATGCATCATTTCACCACTGAACTAGATTTCTCCAGCTCCAAAGGGAAAGCAAGTGAGTTCTAGGGAGGAATAACAGAACCTTATAAACCATCAATAGTCCCTCAAGTCAAATTGCTTATTTTATGGATGGTGATTTAGTACTATGAGCAGAAGGAGAGATTAATTAGTTGGCATGTAATCTATCAAGAAGAATAGAGATGGCCTGATAGCTCAGTGGATAAAACCACTAGCAGCCAAGCCTGTGAATTTGTACCTTGGACCCCACATGTTTGAAGGGGAAATCTGACTCCCAATAAGTTTTCTTTTACCTACAATAAGAAAATAAATAAATGGAGAAAATTTTAAAAAAGAAAAGTAAAGAGGTTTCAGGATTCTGCCACGTTTGTAGATTGCCTTCTAAAGTTGTTTTCTAGTATGTCTTCCTGGGAACCATGTGGTTGTTCCTGCTCTTGGAATCTTCCGTAGGAAAGACTAGAAGAGAGTATAAATGTATTAAACTGAAGCAGCCTATCCATCCCTACCTGATAACTTTCTTTCTCTTTTGTCCCCCCAAAATTATACTTATAACTCAGTGTGGAAATTTTCAGTTCACAAAAGACTGTATAATAAGCCATCAGATCATCGTGTAAAAATTGCTGAATAATCCAACTCTTTTAGTATAAAACTGCCTGAAGTGTAAGCCTTGAGTCCCTCCTTTCTAGGAAATCAATTAAGCTGATTGTACACGTGTTCTGCCTTCTGTCATTTGGGAAACATTAACGTCAACCAACAATTTTATACTCTCTATCTCAAATGAAAAAGAAAGTAACATCCTGCTGTCCTATTTTTATTTTAATCTCTAAAGACTTATTTGATATTTTAAAAATGTACCTCCTGGCTTCAGTGCTTGGACTTAAACTCTAGTCTTCTGCAAGGATGGCTCAGGCTGCTAATTTCTGAGCCATCTCTCCAGGCTATTAATATCTTATAAGAAATGAAATAACACATTATGGACAAAGTTGGCTTATATTTTATGTATTTCTACACATCTGTGTCTTCATGTTTTCTCCAGAGAAAATCATTACAGATATTTAGTATGTGCCCTTATGGTGCATATTTTAATATTTTGATACAATATAGCACATTTTTGCTTCAGTTTATACAGTTGGTATGATATCAAATAGACCCTTCTTATTCCCACTTTGCAAAAGTATCTCTTGTTCTTCATCACTCTTGCTAATGTTGTTTTAGGTACCTTCATAGACTATAATGAATTTTAAAGATAGTCATTTTCTTGTACATATTCTTCTACCACCCCCATATATCCTTCCCCTTTGCATCTGAAAAGAGTAGTCAGACCTCATTCATGCTGCACATGTCTCTCACATAGAAGAGAAATATTATTGGAAAGATGGCATGGACATCTGACCAATGGAATATGAATAAAAGAACTATTTCAGTTCTAAACAAAACAATGAAATAGAAAGTGATTGGTTGTTTTAGTGTTTCTTCCCCCCTTTTGATTTATGTTGAAGCAGAAAAATCAGGAGGGCTCATTGGAGTAGCAGGAGCTTCAGTTACTAAATTTCTGTGTTGATGAATTTTCACTCTTCATTTTCATGGGAACTTTAGTGGGGACCTCTTTTTTGTAGATGTGGGGTTGGCTTGTTAAAAAAAAAAAAGCTGGCCTCAATTTACTCACTGTGCTTCTCTGGAAAAAATCAGAAGTTACTAATGGTCTCAATTTATCTTTGAGGACCATTTACTGTATTCCATATATCCCTATAGTAGTGTCTACCTGAAGCTATATGGTGCTACAGTATACCTTTCGGACCATGGTTACTGTAGCCCCTTAGGCAAATGTGCATACTTCTACAGAATTTTCCATTATCTTGGAAATGTTCCTTCTCTCTCCTACTCCAAGCTTCTAGCTTCCTAAGTGCTTCAAAGTGTTGTGTTGCCAATAAATGTTTCTAATTGCCTTGGTCTCATGATAAATATTTTCTAAACATTAGGAAGAGTATGGCCTTTAAGGCTTATAGTTGCTTTAGAACTCTACATAACATAGAAAGACTTATTCACAGACTTTCAAACACAGAAAATTCCTGGAAAAGGGTGTGTTAGACATATCAGTGGACACTAATTAAACTCAAAAATATGTTTTTAATCTAATTAAACTGACTATCCCTTAATTATTCTAAGAGTAAAATTAAACATGTGGAGCTATTAGCAGCTTGGGGTGCAGATACATCTGTTTAGAGACAAGGAGAGAAACTGTAGATTCACTAATTTCAGAAAAGTGTCAAACCTCTGTGCAATTCTAAAGGGGATATATCAAATGGAAGAAACGATGTGCTATTCATATTCATATTCACCCTCTATTTCATATCTTTATATTTGGTTTAGGAATGTTTATAAAATATTAGAGTATATTATAATGCTCAAATTAATCAATCACTCATTTAAAACCAACTGAAAATGTATTCGTGTTTTGAAATTTTGCGATGAAATCTAACTTGTTCTGCTTTAGTCTGTGACAGCCTGAGAGTTTATTTCTGCAGTAGAGACTTGCTGTGGGCATTTTAACTGATCAGCTCTGGTCACTTATTCCACTGTGGTATCACCAGCAAGAGGACTTCTTCCTTCTTGATGCAATGGCAGCATTAACATGCACTACCTGTCCCCAGATGAGAAATGTGCTGTCATAGTTTTAACATTGATTGAGTCAGTTTCCAACTCTTTCTTCGATGTATATTACCTCCTTTCATGTTAGGCAGAGCAGGGAACTGTAAAATGTCATTGATAACCAGCATGATTTGTTGCAGAGTTTTTATTTTAGCACTATTTCAACATCTTCTCTTCATGTTCTTAGTCCAATATGAGTAGCCTGACTAGAATTCATCAAACTCTTAAGAAACATAACAAGCCTAGCAGCCAACCCCAGATCTCTTGTGTGTGGCCTTCAGAATTGTTTGAAACAGGCAAAGGAAAGTGAAACAAAATGCTTGGTATCTCTGGATATTTACATTTCCTGGGGAGTCTCCATGCTCCTTTTGTTCAGGACTCATGAGGACTCTGTGATAGAAAGTAGAATGAAAGGTATTACTGCTACACCTTCAGTGGAAGAGATTGTATTTGAAGGACTCAAAGAGAGGGGTTGGGATATGAGTAAAGTACTTGCTGTGCAAATATGGGGTTCTGAGTTTGGATCCCTAGTTCAAATAAAAAGCCAGTATGTCAGCATTCCCCAGGGATACCAGCCTGGTAACACCAGGATCCCATAGCTGGTCAGCCAGTATGGCTGAAATCAGAGACTCCACATTCAATCTCCTTTTCCTCCTCCTCCTCCTCCTCTTCCTCCTCCTCCTCCTCCTCCTCCTCTTCCTCCTCCTCCTCCTCCTCTTTTCCTCCTCCTTCTCTTCCTCCTCCTCCTCTTCCTCCTCCTTCTCCTCATCCTCCTTCACATCATCATCACCATAGTGATATCAACTGAGGAAGACAGCTGATAATGACCTCTGAACACCACCTGCAGAGACAGATGTGTGCACCTCCATATGCATGTGCACACACAGGCATACAATGCACATATACACATTCATACAAACTATGGACATCAAAGAGACAGTGAAGTTTTAAAAGATATGAGTTAAAATTATTGCACATGAAATCTAAGCTAATTTGGCATCAATTACTTAATGTTTTTACCTTGTGTATGAGAGAGATAGAGATAGAGATAGATAGATAGAGAGAGAGAGAGAGAGAGAGAGAGAGAGAGAGAGAGAGAGAGAGAGAGAGAGAGCTAAAGGTAAAATTAATGGTGGTGTTTATTGTTTGATGTCTCAATTTTCTACTCCTTAGTCAAAGATATTCCTCCCAGGTTAGTTAACATTTTATTTTTTTTCTTTGAAAATTGAATTAAATTGAAATTGTATTAAATGATCAGAATACCACTTTCCCCCGCCACCCACTGGAGGAACTTCTTTTTTATTAGATATATTCTTTATTTACATTTCAAATGTTGTCCCCTTTCCTGGTTTCCCCCTCCTTCAAAAGTCACATAATCCATCTCCACTTCCCCAGTCAACCCTTCCCTGCTTCCCTGTCCTGATATTTCTCTACATTATGGCATCAAGTCTTTCCAGGACTGATCTAACGTTTTAATTCTAAAAGACTAAGCCAACTAATTTATAGAAACCTAGGGTATAATTCTAATTCAAGGATGAGGTTCATGGCTATACCATGTTACCCTAACTGGGTTGATAGGAGATGAGGCATGAAAAAGGGGAGGTCTTATTCTCTCATGTCCATGATGCATATTCACTTCTAACAGGTTAAAGAATATGAGCTATAAACTGATATTATCATGTAGTAGCTATTTTTAAAACTGTTAAAAATATTGTAATAATCACTAATCAATAATACATAGAATGTTAGAAATTATCACACTATGGGTATAAGTATGTCAGCCTAAAAATATGTGTATATATGCATGTATACACACACAGAGAGAGAAATAAATTTGATTCCTAAAATCAAAGAGAAAGAAATTTTTTATATCTAAGTTTAAAATGTTTTGTTTTCTCACCAGGCAAGATAGTTCAGTGGGTAAAGCAGCTTGATGTGAAGACTGACACACTGAGTTCAATTCCCAGAACGCATATTATTAAAAGTCAGAATTTATTTTACATATATATATACATATATATATATGTATATATATGTGTGTGTGTGTTATTTTATTTACACACACACACACACACACACACACATACACACACACACATATATATGGCTTATGAAGTAGTTCTATTTATTTTCATTGGTTTGTTGTTGGAAGAACAAAATCGATTGGATAGCCTATTGTCATTTCCCAAAGAGGCTTTGTCCCTGAACACAATCTTAAATTGTTTCTTTGTTAGCTTATTTGTTTTTCACATTTTCTCTATGGGCCTTATTTTGAAACTTTAAGCATCTCTCAGAGGAAGGTGGACTTGCTGGGATGTTACACAATCTGAGGTTTGTTGTTGTTGATATCTAGTGGGTGCACAGAGGTCTATGAAGCTCTGCTAGTCATATCCTTATGAGATAAAATTGCCATATGCAAAGGTCAGCAGCTCCCCCCCTCTCTGAGGAGCTTTAGCTCCAGGATGGAAGGTTTTACCAAAGGACTCAAATGTCTCTTTCTTTTTAGAACATTGTCTGATACAACAGTGGCTTCAACTTACAGGTCTTTAGGAACTTGCTTTTTCACAGCATGAGAACACAGAAAAAAAGATAACAGATCTATCCTTATCATATTGGACCTATAACTTGTATCACAAACACAGAAATCACCATTATTTTTTTGTTTTATATTAGTTAAAAAGGTCAAATTTGTATCAGTAGATAAGAGACTTGAATTTTCCTTAGAAAATCCAGGACTCATATATTAACTCATGAGATTTTTTTTTTCCTATTACTGATTTTATCCAGTCTCAATCTGAGGTTGTAAAGGATTGTTACAGAACAACTTCTTGAATAAATATATTCCATAGAGTTATATAAATAACTATTAGTCCTCTATGTACTCGACCTATTGTTGGGGCTAGGTGCCCTACAACTATATGGTATAAAACTTTGTTCCTAAATGGCACTTTTCCCTGAGAGCCTCACTAGCCAAATCACTTTTGATATCATTATGAAAATGGAGGATGGCTCTGCATCTGGGTGGGCACATGAAGTGGCACCATCTGTTCATCATCACCTACATGTCACAAAATGTTAAGTAAATTTTCCTGGTTTATCAGCAAGAAATGGGACTAGGGTCACACATGGGTATATTAAAATCACATCAGGAAAACAAACCACAGAACTTATGTGACATGCCAGATGACAGGAAGTGGATAACTCCCTCACCTGGACCACATAGATGGGTTGACACTTTTATGGTGGACAGCAATCTCACCATCTGGTGTAGCCATGAAGTAAATAACAGAAAACTCCCAATGCTCGGAATGTTTCATCTGCTCTCAGTCTCTGCTGTTGAATCTGTCTACTTCAATTGCAGTCTGTGTGTTTTCTCTTGGTCATCTAGTTCAGATTATCCATTCATGCATCTATCCACCCATCTACCCACCTGTCCATCCATCCACCCACCCATCTACCCATCATCCATCCATCCATTCATCCATCCATCCATCCATCTACTCATCCATCCATCATCTTCCCATTCATTTATATGGACCCTACAGCTGACTCATTATTTTGCCTTCACAGACTCGTTTGATTTTTCTATCAGCTCAGAATTCTCAAGATTTGGGATCTTTAAATCACTTTTAGCCATTTTATAATTTTTGTACATACCACACAAGCATGCATTCACACACATATTTGTACATTTGTTGTTAATCAATAAATTCTGGCTATATGAAAAGACACAAACCTATTTATCTGTTTCTGACAAAGAAAATTCATGACACTCATGCTAGTAGATCTGTCACAAAATTGTTAATGTTTCTATGGATCCTTGAATAAGAAGCCTTCTTTCCATAAATTTCAATCATGTTATACTACTTTTCCTCAGTTTAATGTCATAATATTTTACCTTGTAAGTTTGATTATTGTTCTTATTATAGGAACATGTATGTAAATTTTTAACATTGGTTAGCCTATAGTTACTACTGACAAATTGGATTAAATCATTAAATTTAGATTATTATATTAATACAGTTAGTAAGAGCTGTTAGTGAAATGAAGACATTCGTTAGGAAAGGTTAACTGTTATAATGATAGGCTTAGTAAAACAATAGTGGAAAATAACAGAATACTATCACATATAAAGTAATGGCAAATATATTTTGACTTAAATAAATAAATCATGTTTTCAATAAAGGGAAGACATAGAAAACAGAAAAATGCCAAAAAGCCTGCAGATTCCTCCTAATGAAGATGCAACTTTCTTTTATTGTTAGATGTCAAGTTTATTGTCATGTATTTAAAATGAAGGGCTTCAGTGATAGACAAAAACAAAAAAAAAAACAAAAAAAACCAAAACAAAACAAAAAAAAAACACCTAAAACTCTGCCAAAGTCATAAAATCTGCAATCTAATAATAGCATGTATCCTTTGCAGCTGCCTGATTGCTCTTGTGCTTAGCTGGATTTTTAATATATTACAATATTAAATTCCACTTCAAAGCTAAGGGAAATGAAAAATGATTGGAGAAAACATACCCCAGTTTGTTTCAGATGTTGGAAGATCCTGCCACTGCATCTCTGATTGCACTGCCATCCAATGACACTAACATAGAAATCATTCCTAAATTGCTCTTTTCCTGTGAAATGCTGCCAGAGAGGATGAAGGAAACTAATTCAGGAAACAACTTTTGAGCCCTTCTAAGCCCATCTCCTACTTAAAAATGATAACTGTAGATATGACTTCATTTTTTAAACTTAACATGTAAGTTGTAGGTATGGTGATATAATTCTACAGTTAAAGTTGTTTCTCCTAAACCCAATGACTTGAGTTCAATCCTAGGACCTACACGATGGACGAAGGGCCCAACTCTTCCTCTAGACTCCACTTGGGTACTAAGGTGCATAAGCACAGTCACACAGAAACATAATATATAAATTCATGTAAAAAATGTAAGAGGGCCTGGAGAAATGATTATCTATTAAGAGCATGTGGCCTTCCAGAGCAAATGAATCTGGTTCCCCACTCCTCCACTATAGTGTGAAGGTCAATGTTCATGTTTTATGAGGTAAGTAGCCATCTTTAATTTAAAAGAAAACAAGTGTTATGGAGAAGTTGCATGGTTACTCAATTCTAGCTAGCATAATAGACAAGAGTGAGTTATAGCAAGCAGTAGAGTTTTCAATACACACAGAGCACCTTGTATTGGAAGAATAGACAATGTAGAACTTTCACAGAAAAGCCAAAATATTGCTTCAAAAGGTGCTTCAATTCTCTTACTGTGGGTCAAGGTATATGGCAACTTCAAACCGAAGCTAATGTGGGAACTCAGTAGGTGACTTAGAGGTTAAGAGTATAAACTGCTCTTTTAGAAAGACCAAGTTCTCTATCCACCACCCATCTGGGCAGTTCACAACTACCTGAAACTCCAGCTCCAAGGTATCTGAGAATGGCCACCTCAGCAACCTGCTTGTTCACCTGAGCATGCGCGCGCGCGCGTGTGTGTGTGTGTGTGTGTGTGTGTGTGTGTGAGTGTGTGTGTGTGTGTGTGTACATGCACATACACAATGCACTCAGACATGCACATACACCACCACCATATGAGATACATATTTCTAAAGTGCAGTTGGGATTCAATATATGAGAGGATTTTTGAAAAGAATGTTAAAGTTTAAGAAAAAACGTGACTGCTTTCTGTTATGTGCAAGGTCCTGACTTCCATTATCAGTTACCTTCATATTACACAATACATACATATATGCATACATACACACACATACATACATACATACATACATACATACATTTGTGCTTACACACACACGCATGTCCATGCTCTCTCTCTCTCTCTCTCTCTCTCTCTCTCTCTCTCACACACACACACACACACACACACACACACACACACATGGTGAGGAGGGGTTCATTCTGGTTTCAATCTGATTTACCCCAGAAGCTCACAGTTTTTCAACACTTGAATATATTACTTTACATGTATGCTCTAATCTATTACATAATCCATCCAGTTTTAAAGGTCTACAGTGTCTCCCTTTCCTGATTTAAAGGAATCATCAGATGGCACCAAATGCCAGCCTGATGCTTCATTTCTCAGATCTCTAATGCATGAGAAATTATAATTTATTCTCACCATTTTCCTGTTATAACTGGGAATTTATAGCAACAGATGAACACTGACCTTCTGGTCCTGCAGGTCCCGTGATGCTCTCTACCGGTGTTGGGAGGTGACTTAGTGACCCCCACATGTGGTGTGATCATAAAAGTAACACCACATGTTTTACCCAGGAAAGATCCACCCATAGGTATTGGAGTCAATTTTCACTAGCAATAGGAAACAGGGAAGGGAAATGAAACATCTATAATATAACTATAATTAAAACTGAAGGGATTAGCTGGGTGTGATGATTCATGTCTGTAATCCCAGAACTTGGGGATGGTGACTGAGTGGGATTCTGACCCAGGAAGACTGCCATAAATTTGAGACTTAATCTTATTTGCATAGTGAGTTAATGCTATAGTGTAAAACTGTCTCTCCTATACTTGCAATCATAAAAGAAGAAAACAAAAAACTCTCCAAGACAAAAAAAAAAAACACAAAATAAATAGAAGACTAAAGAAAAAGGGATAAATATAAAAATGAGCCTATTGAAATCATACTGTTTGTGCATATTTGCTGTGATCAATGACGCACTTAATAAGAACAGTTTCTGAGAGTCTATCATGTACTTTTATATATTTAGTCCCACATCCTTCTTTTTCCTAGCTTTTTCCTTTCCTTTCTTCTTAATAATTCTCTTCTTAAAAAATATTTAAAACCATGAAACCTGAGTAAGAATCTCATTCGATAACTTGGAATTACCGAAAGAAATAAAATTTAAGTTAGCTTAATGGTTTTTGTTACAAAACAAAACTTATAATTCATGCAGACACTATAAAGGTAAGAAAGAAAAAATAATGTTAAGTATACAAACTTCCAAAGCACTCACAAATTAACATGGCTAGAGATGTATCTGTTAAATTAATGGAAGACTTAAAAACCTATTGAAGGAAATTGTTGTCTTCGTTTGCGTTTTATTGCTGTGAAGAGATACTATCACCAAGGAAACTTTTATAAAGGAGAAGATTTCACTGGAGCTGTCTCACAATTTCAGAGGTTTGGTCCATTATCCTCATAGCAGGAGGCATGGCAGCAAGCAGGCAGACACAATGCTGGAGGAACCTAAGCTCTTCATCTTGTTCCAAAGACAGGAAGGAGGAGTCAGGATTCTACACAGGGCAGAACCTGAGACCACGTTTACCATGAAGTACCCCTTCCAACAATACTACATCTACCCCAACAAGGTCACACTTCCTCGTGGGGCCACTGCCCATGGGCCAAGCATTCAAACACATGAGTCTATGGGGCCATATCTATTCAGAGCACCATAACTGCCATCACAAGAAAACTCTATCAAATGTTTGAAGCACTTTTGAAACTATAAATCACCTTTATAAATAAAGGATAGAGAATGTATCTCAACATGTGCTATCCATATCATGGTTTTAGCGTTCACTTGATGAAAGGTTACAAGAAAAAGCAATCAACAACATAAAAATACATATAATAAGCCAGCAAGACATATTAATATATAAAATCAGCAAGCTATTAAGAAGTGCCATATATTTCAAGATCAACTATGATTATTAAAGAACTGTAAGACCTGTTAAACATCTGGAAGATTAACTCACCACGTTATAGTAACAACTAAAGAAGAAAACCACCTATAACTCTAATGTAGAAAACCACACTGGATTTCTACTTCTCTGTGATGAGAAGTTCTCAGTAATCAAAATAACAGTAATAGAAAGAGGGAGTAGAAAAAAGTAGCCAGGTATAGCCAGGAGGCAGTGACCAAAAGAGGCAGAACAGCTGGGTCCATCTGGGCTCTGCCTGCACCCAGGGGCTGGGCGACTCCAAGGTCCTCTGTGCACCTATCCTGCCAGCTCTACAAGGAGTGAGCTGACTCCTGGCTTTAGAGGTCAGGCCACTGCCATCTTCTCTCAGGTGACTCAGCAGGCAGGTACAGCCAGGTGGCAGGGTCCAGGAGCAGCAGAACAGCTGGCACAGAGTCAGTCCATGCTCCACCTGCACTGAGGAGCTGGGCAGTGCCACAGGGAGAGCCGGTCACCCAGGGTTGCTGAAACAGAGATAAGCAGCTGCCAGAGACAGCAGGACCAACTAACACCAGAGATAACCAGATGGCAAAAGGCAAACGTAGGACCATTATCAAGAGAAATCAAAGCAACCTGGCATCATCTGAACCCAATTCTCCTCCAATAGCAAGTCCTGGATACCCCAACATACAAGAAAAGCAAGATTTGGATTTAAAATCACAGCTTATGATGCTGATAGAGGGCTTCAAGGAGGACATAAATAACTCCCTTAAAGAAATATAGGATAATACAAACAGGGAGAAGCCCTTAAAGAACTACAGGGAAACACAACAATACAGGTGAAGGAATTGAACAAAACCATCCAGGATCTAAAAATGGAGGTACAAACAATAAAGAAATCACAAAGGGAAACAACTCTGGACATAGAAAACCTTGGAAAGAAGACAGGAGTCATGGATGCAAGCATCAACAAAAGAATACAAGAGATAGAAGAGAGAATCTCAGATGTAGAAGATACCATAGAAAGCATTGAAACAACAATCAAAGAAAATGAAAAATGCAAAAATCACCGAACCCAGAACATGCAGGAAATCCAAGACACAATGAGAAGACCAAACCTAAGGATTATAGGTATAGAAGAGAACTAAGATGTCCAACTTAAAGGGCCAGTAAATATCTTCAGCAAAATTATAGAAGAAAACTTCCCCAACCTAAAGAAAGAGATGCCCATGAACATACAAGAAGCCTACAGAACTCCAAACAGACTGGACCAGACCAGAAATTCCTCCCGGCACATAATAATCAAAACACCTAATGCACCAAACAAAAAATAGAATATTAAAAGCAGTTAAGGGAAAATGGTCAAGAACCATTTAATGACAGGCCTATCAGAATTACACCAGACTTCTTACCAGAGACAATGAAAGCCAGAGATCCTGGGCAGATCTCATATAGACCCTAAGAGGACACAAATGCCAACCCAGGTTACTCTACCCAGCAAAACTCTCAATTACCATAGAAATAGAAACCCAGGTATTCCATGACAAAAACAAATTTACATAATAACTTTTCACAAGTCCAGCCCTCCAAAGGGTAATGAATGGAAAACACCAACAAAACGAGGGAAATTAATCTTCTTTTAACAAAACAAAAAGAGAGACACACAAACATAACTCCAATTCTAATAACAAAAGTTACAGGAAGCAACAATCACTTCTCCTTAATATCTCTTAATATCAACGGACTCAGTTCTCCAACAAAAAGACACAGACTAACAGATTGGATACATAAGCAGGACTCAACACTTTGCTGCATACAGGAAACTTGCCTCAGGCACAAAGATAGACACTACCTAAGAGTAAAAGACTGGAAAAAAAATTGTTCCAAGCAAGTGGTCCCAAGAAACAAGCTGGTGTAACTACTCTCGTATCAAATAAAATTGACTTTCAACCTAAAGTAAGCAAAAAAGATAAGGAAGGACACTTCATACTCCTCAAAGGAAAAAAAATCTACTTAGATTTTCTCAATTTTTCAATTCTGAACATATATGCTCCAAATACAAGGGCACCTACATTCATAAAAAAAACTTTACTAAAGTTCAAAACACACATTATACCCCAAGAGTGGGAGACTTCAACAACACACTCTCATCAATGGACAGATTAGGGAAACACAAACTAAACAGAGATACAGTGAAACTAACAGAAGCTATGAACCAAATGGATTTAACAGATATCTATAAAACATTTTATCCTAAAACAAAAGGATATACCTCCTTCTCAGCACCTCACAGTACCTTCTTTGAAACTGACCATATACTCTGTCACAAAACAGTCCTCAGCAGATACAAGAAGACTGAAATAATTCCATGCACCCTATCAGACCACCACAGACTAAGGCTGGTCTTCAACACCACCACCACCACCACCAACAACAACAACAACAACAAACCAACAACAGAAAACCCAAATACACATATACATGGAAACTGAACAGCATTCTGCTCAATGATAACTTGGTCAAGGAAGAAATAAAGAAAGAAATTAAAGCCTTTTTAGAATTTAATGAAACCGAAGGAACAACATACCCAAACTTATGGGACACAATGAAAGCAATGCTAAGAGGAAAACTCATAGCTCTGAGTGCCTACAGAAAGAAACTGGAAAGAGCATACACTAATAGCTTAACAATACAGCTGAAGGCTCTAGAACAAAAAAGAAGCAAATACACGTAAGAGGAGTAGACAGCAGGAAATAATCAAAATAAGGGCTGAAATCAACCAAGTAGAAAGAACTATACAAAAAATCAACCAAACCAGGAGCTAGTTCTTTGAAAAAACTAACAAGATAGATAAATCCTCAGCCAAACTAACCAGAGGGCACAGAGATAGTACCCAAATCAGCAAAATCAGAAATGAAAAGGGAGGCATAACAACAGATTCTGAGGTAACCCAGTCACAAAAGAACACACACATGGCTGATAAGTGGATATTAATCCAAAGGCTCAGAATACCCAAGATAGAACTCACAGACCACATGAAACTCAAGATGAAGGAAGACCAAAGTATAGATACTTTGATCCTTATTATAAAGTGGATCAAAACACCCATGGCTCACAGCCAACCAATAGAATGAGAATAGGGTCCCCAATGGAGCAGCTAGAGAGAGGACCCAAGGAGCTGAAGAGGTTTGCAGCTCTGCAGTAGGAAAAATAATAAGTACCAACCAGTACCCCCAGAGCTCCCAGGGACTAAACCACCAACCAAAGAATACACCTGGAGGGTCCCATGGCTCCAGCTACATTTTTAGCAGATGACCATTTGAGATATCAATTAGAGGAGATGCCATTGGTCTTGTGAAGGCTCAGTTCCCCAAAATAGGGGAACGCAAGTCAGGAAATTGGGGGTAGGGGTGAGCAGAGGGAGGGGAGGATGGGATGGGGGGTTTGGGGTGGGCGAATGTGGAAAGGGGTTAACATTTGAAGTGTAAACAAAGCAAATACCTAATAAAAAGGAAGTCCATATTCAGAAAAAGAAAAAGGGAGTAGGGTGGAGGAGTAAAAAGACAAATGTTATAAAGATCTGTCTTCAAATTAATAATTCCTATATTCAGCATCTTGCAACATTTCAGAATCATCACTGGTAAGACGTTGAATTATTTGCCCTAATAATAGGAGCAAATTGTGTCTGCAAATGCCATTACAATTCAACAATGCTCAGGAGGAGGCCTTAGTCTATTCAGCAAAAGGAAAAATAGTTAAAAAATGCATTACAGTAACAACGATATACAATTCACCTACTTGCTCATGATATATCTACATAGAAAGAATATAAAATACAGTTACTGTCACTAACAAGCA
Organism: Apodemus sylvaticus; assembly: GCF_947179515.1. NCBI lineage: Eukaryota > Metazoa > Chordata > Mammalia > Rodentia > Muridae > Apodemus > Apodemus sylvaticus. Next base: position 21,651,548 of record NC_067491.1, on the reverse strand, counting down.
GTTAATATAACGTATGCAAATTTCACATACAAATACAATTTACATTTCTTTTACATTTTAAATTTATTTTAACTGCTATACAAGCATCATTTTTACATTTTTAATGGTGCCATGTTTCATATGTCAGCCTAGAAATAACTAGCCGCAAATTTAAAAATTTGGTGGTACTTTTTGTAAGACATAAGTACCATGAACAATCTGGTATAAAGACTAGGAATAGGAGAAAAATTCTGTGTTGACAATTAAAAAAACATTTATTGTAGAGAAAAAAAGACGTGTACTTAAGCTAAAAGATATGTAATATTAACAAATTTGAGGAGCTACAATTAAAACTTTAATTTCTTTTAAAAATTTCTCATTACTTCTCCAAGAATCCACACATCTTACCCACTCTTACCCACTCACTCAATCTTGTGTTCTTCTCTCTCTCTCTCTCCCTCTCTCTCTCTCTCTCTCTCTCTCTCTCTCTCTCTCTCTGAGGTTTTGAGTTTGTCAAGAACTATTTGGGGTGCTCAAATATTCTTGGATGTGAGGCTGACCTCAGCAGTGTGGTAGGCTATCCTCATAGAGAAAACTGACCTTCCATCTCCCCACAGCTAAGGTTGAGATTCCATGACAATTCATTCCTCTCCACGAGCTGAGGTTTGGCCTCTCTTAGATGTACAGAGGTCTTGGGCATGCTGTCATATCGCTAAGAATTTGTATGTACAGCTGCCCTGCTATTTCCAGAAAAATACTGTTTTCTCACAGTCGTTTATCCCATCTGGCCCTTTCACTCTTACAGATTCCCTGCCTCATCTTCCACAATTATCCCCAAGTCTTTAGGGGCAATGGTATAGTGTGTATGTTACATTTAGGGATAAACATTCTGAAGCAGTGGTTCTCAACTTTACCAATGCTGATACCCTTTATGTTGCGGTGATCCCCAACCATAAAACCACTTTTGTTGCTACTTCTTAACTGTGATTTTGTTACTGTTGTAAATCATAATAAAAATATCTGTGCTCCCAGATGGTCTTAGGTGACCCCTGGGAAAGGGTTATTCTACTCCTTCACCCAAGGGGTTGCAACCTCCAGGCTGAGAACAACTGTTCTGAATTCTCTTTTTCTCTCTGCCTTTGCCAGCTGTAGATCTCTGTGTTAATCACCATCTATTGCAAATAGAGGCTTCTCTGGTGAGAGTAGGCTAGTATACAGAGCTATGGGTATAACAATGTCAATAGGAGTTAATTTTATACTAAGTCTATTAGCAGAGTAACAGTACTGGTTTTCTATTAGGACCCATGGCCTGTCTAGCCATAGGTTCTTATCTTGCTAATGGTGTTAGGTATGAGTTTCATCTTGTGGAATGGGACTTCAAACCAAAGTTGAAGTAGTTAGTTTTTCCATATTATTTATGCCATTATTGCTCCATTGGTCATGTCTTTCTAAGCCCCAGTCATTAATTTTGCTTGGTACATTCTAACTATAGAAGTAATATAAATATAAAATCTAAAAATATCTTTCTTCCCTTCTAAAATATTTAAAATCTCCTATTTTACAAGTTCCATTTATTTTTATTTTATTTGTATGGGTGACTGAATTTAAGACTTTTACCACATAGCACAGAGCCTGCTGAGGCCAGAAAAAAACCAGTGGATCCTGAGGGATTACAGTTATAAGCCACCATGAGAATTCTGGGAATTGAATCTGAGTCCTTGAAGGAGCTGCCATTACTCTGAACTACCAAGTCATCTCTTCCATTTCATCAGAATATCTTTTGAAAAGAAGATTGTGCCTGAAGATATTACAACTTATTTCAGACCTTATTATAACATTACAACAAGTAGACAGCAAAGAGTATTTGGTATAAAAACAATTAATGATATCAATTGAAGAGAGCAGAGAATGAAAAAATAGATCTAGTGTATGTAGCCAAATTACTTTTGACTAAGTTGTAAGACTCAAATTATGCATGAGATGACTTTGTTATGGCTTCAGTTTTCAGCATTTTTATAAAGTTTATGTTTTGAAGGTTTGGTCTCCAACTGAAGCACAAGATGGAAGTGGTAGAATTACTCAGGAGGTGACCTCAGTAAAGCTGAGTCCTTAAGAGGAACAATGGACCCCAGTCCATCCTGTCTCTTTCCTTCCCTCTTTGCTTCATAGTCACCGTGGGGTTAATAGTTTTGGAACACTCTATGCTCCCCATCACTCTACTTTATTTACCACAAGCATGCGGGCATCAAGCAATCATCAATTAAATGCCATGGGCCTATACCATTCTCTTTTTTATGATGATTATCTCTCTTATTTTGTCTCATTAACAAAAGTTAACTAAGGGAGATTTAATTTACATAGCATTTTAAAATAATATCCTATTGTGTATATAAATCACATTTTCATTATTAATTTATCAGTTGATGTACATTTATGTGCTGCCATTCTCTGGCTATTATGACTATTTCCTGGTTATAAACATGGATAAACAATCATGGCAATTGGATGGAAGAAGAGGAGGAGGAAGGAGGAGGAGGAGGGAGGAGACTATTTGTTGCCTGTGACTTCAGTGGATGCTTGCATGATCATCAAAGTTGGGAAGCATGGTGACAGGTAAGCAGACATGGTGTTGGAACAATTAGCTGGCAGGCCATCTCTTAATCTACAAATAAGATTCAGAGAGACACTGGAAACGGCATGAGTAGATAGATATTTCTGAATTGCCATCCACTAAAGGCAGACCCTCTCTAATGAATGCCCAGTTTTGTGGCCCTCCTTTTTCCCTGGGGGATCATTAGTGCCAGGACCATGAGGATGAAGAGAGCAGAGTCAACTAACAGTGTTTTGGATGGGCCCAGTGGCTATGACAGAAATGACAGACACAGCTTAGAGGAGACAGATTAACATTACTCGGAGTGATTCAAAGGTTCTATAATTTGGAAGAGGGTAGGAATATCTAGGGTGAGCACAGGACCCTTTACCAGCAGGACTTTTCCTCTCTGATCTTTCCTGGGGAGCTAAAACCCCCATACCTTCTACCTGTAGAATGTCAAATAGCCTTGGTAGGGTTACAGGTTCAGCTTCCTCTCTACTGATAAGAAACAGTAAGAAACCCATTCAAAGAAACCATTTAGCAAGAAAGAGTCAGATTCATGGAATGCTTCTCCATGCAAATGAGGCCTCCCAGAACCTTAGCCTTCAGCAGCGGATTAAGAAAAAAAAAAGGTTAAGTTACTTGGCTCTTTTCTCACTGGCTCAAAGGCCCCTTTTTGACCAGGTCTTAGAGTTTGTTAACTCATTGTGAACCAGAGAGAAGAGGAAAGGAAAGGAAAAGGAAGGAGAGGAGAGGGGAGGGGAGGAGAGGAGAAGAAGAGAAGAGAAGAGAAGAGAAGAGAAGAGAAGAGAAGAGAAGAGAAGAGAAGAGAAGAGAAGAGAAGAGAAGAGAAGAGAAGAGAAGAGAAGAGAACAAAAGCGACACCCATCACCCATACTGGATGAAGTTGAAGAAAGGTGTACCTTCATTTTATTGTGGTTCTTAATTTTTATACTTTCTCAGAATAATTGATCATATGTTTTTCTAAGCGTTTTTACAGTCCATGAGTTGATAATAAGTTTAAGGAAATAATCCCCATCAAAGATCAATAAGATTTAAAGAATTACAGCAGAATTTTTACGTTTTTCCATTGCCCTAATATGATTGGACATGGAAAATCCTGTAACAAGTGACAAATAAAAGCAAGAATTTTTATGTCACAAGTTAACAAGGTTTTTGCCTTGTGTCTTATTATTTTGAAGTTTTGTATAAAGAAACTAGTCAATATTTTATTTTCTGTCCTTGTACCTACAATAATTTTTTTCATTCTCAGTTTATAACCTTTAGTTACCAGATAATGATCTCATTCCTAACCTAGGAGGAATGTTTTTCTTGATTATAAATTTGTTCCAAGCCTTCTTTCTTTTCCTAGTACAATTAGCCTGTGGTTTACAGAGCTCTATTTGCAGCTTTTATTTTATAGGAGACTTGAGATTACTTTTTTAAATTTGGGAATTCTATAAAATCATTATCAGGATTTATGAAATCATCAATTTGTTTCTATAGCATTGGTACATAAAAGTGCATCTTCATATTGACTCCTCGGGAAAACTGACCCCAATAGGGTGAGTCAGTAATGTCCAGGAATCATTAGCATATGTAACAGTGATAGGAAAAGCATATCAGCAGCAATTGCAGTCACGCAAAACAGTGGGCCATCTCCAGAAACCTCACTTGTTTGCCTTAGCTTTTCTTAGATTGCTCTTTGAAAGAATCAATTAATTTTGCATTATGATATGTCCACTTCCCTATGGTGGTCAGGGAGTAGAATGAAACGGCTCCCATAGGTTCACATGTTTGAATACGTGGTAAACCCATTTGGTGAAACTGCTTTTGAAGAATTAGGAACTGTGGTCTTGTTGAAGGAGTTGAGTAACTGGAGGGGGCAGGAGGGGCAGGCTTTGTGATTTGAAAAGATTTGTGCTAATTCCAGTGTTTCTTTTTCTGCCTGAAGATGTGAGCTCTCAGCTACTGATCCAGTGCCATAACTATTTGCCTGATACTATGTTTTCTGCCATGATGGTTATGCCGTGATGGTTGACTTTAAACACTTTAAAACTGTAAGCCCAAATGAGCTCTTTGTTCTGTGAGTTGCCTTGGTCATAGTGTCTTATTACAGTCACAGAAAAGTACAGAAATAAGTCCGTCACTGAAATCCCAGCATGGATTAGGTAGGACTCATGAAGCCTCCTTACCGTTAGTTGAATAACTATTTGTAATTGATGACTACCAGAAGAGGAACTGTCCTCTTTCTTTATGTGTGTGGCTCTCAAGAGTAACCCCAAACTCCAGTAGATTGTCACACACCCATGCACATACAGGCATCTCTAAGGGGACTTACATTTTGAAAAGAGCACAAAAAATAGAGGCAGGGGACAGATAGCCGAGCAAGTGGAGATGATGCAATGGGGTGATGATTTAAGTACATTATATACACATATGAAATTCCCAATAAAAGTTGTATTTAAAGAGCATTAAATTTATAAAATTGGATATTTGACAACTTTAAAGAATAGAATATTTGATTTTTGGATGGAGATATGATGAAAATTGTAATTATATTTATAATTTTATAATTATATTTGTATCTTTTAAGTATATGTGTAGTCTGCGCACATATGGAAGCAAGAGGTTGGCATTGGGTGTCTTCCTCTGTTACTTTCCATTATTATTATTTATTTCTGAGATGACTCCTTTTTCAATTGAATGTGCAGTTCATCAACAGCAAGGATGGTGGCCAAGAAACCACCAGAATCCTACACACATATATGTGCAGACTTACACACATATGTGTACACATTTACACACACACATATAAATGTGCATATGTATATATATATATATATATATAATATAAATGTATGCTTATGATATAATTACAGTTTTCATCATATCTTCATCCAGAAACCAAATATTCTATTTGCCACTTCCTGATTTCTGGACCTAGACACTAGGTAGAAATCAGGACAATACTGTAACTACCATTTTAGTTCTGTTACCCTGATATACTTCACAATCATCTTTGGAAGCTATAGACCATTCTTCCCAAGTTTGAAAAGAGAAATCATATTTTGCTTTCATGTTCCAGTAAAACCTCTGAAAATACTGCCTGGAGATTTTTTTTTAATGCGGTAAAAAGGAAGTTACAGAACTTGTCAAGGGAGTACTGCTTTATGAAGTCATTAAGAATTTTCTATTATTAATGATGTAGATTTGTGTGATCCTTCACTAAAAGTTAGTGATTTTTTCATTATAATACTGCTGTGATTTACCATGTGAGCCAAAAGCAATAATTCAAAAGGACAAAATAAACTAACTCAATTCCAAACAACAAATGAGTTATTTTGTTAGTGGAACAAATAGAGATTTCATGATGGGTGCGCTATAGCCTGTGCTAAAGGTCTCTAATAAACCACAGATCAGAAGGATATACCTACACATGGTTCCAAGTCAAAGCTGTCCTTGAAAACAAAACAAAACAAAATTCAATATATTTTTGAAGAAAAATAAACATGAAAACATCAGTGACTTTCTACAGTGCTCAACAGCCCCTTTTACTTTATTACATCCGAATGCATTCACATAGTCTCATATCCAAACTGGTTTTTGTTATTACTCTGATGTCCATTGATTCTATACAATGTAGTTGTGATCCTTAGCACCTCAAGAACTCACAAGGTGTGCCATCAGTTTCATAACGGAGAGCTGTTGAAAACATACATCAATACTCTGATCAATTATTGAAATGATCACTTGAAATTTTAAGAGAAAATATATTCATATTTTAAATCCATCAATAGGAAAACATTTCCTGTGTATTCACTTATTAATTTAAATTATTTTAAATTAAATTGATCAATTAAAGGGGAGTATCCTATTCCATGAAGCAACATAGCTAATGTTTCTTCACATTCATTGCAGTTGTCTGGTATGGACTCAGAAGTTACCTAACCCTGTACCACTAACAATTATAAATTCAAATATTATTTTATTTCCTGAACAATGTCATAAAAAATCAGCTGGATATTTGTTATTTTTAAAAGAATAACATTTAAATGATGGAGCTGGTAGAGAGAAATGTATCACCCAGTTATAAAAATGTCATAGATTGTCTTTCTCACTGTTGACTGAAACTTTGTTTTCAAGTATGTTACTCTCCAAAGATTTAATAAATATTAATTTTCTGTAAATATGACTTTAAATATGTTAAGTAACTAAATTATAGGTGTTTGCATGGTGTGATACTGGATTTAGATATCTTATAACAACATATTAGACTGTAAAGAACATTTGGCAAACAACGTAACATAGGAAGGAGAATACAGGATCAAAGTACTGATAGATGTAGTGTCTGGTGAGAACTGCCTGTGTTATAATATGTATATATGTATAGTTGCTGTGGGGTGATGTCCTCAGAACATAGAATGGCAGTGGGTTTCCTTAATCCTCTTTTATACAGCTATTAATTACATCTGTGAAGACTGGGGCCTTGCGATGAAATAATCTCTCATTTTCTGAATTTTAAAAGGACAAAAACTGAGATCATATGGACTGAATGTATGAAGCCTATGCTTTTACGTAGCTCATGTTTGCTCAGATTCTTCTGATGCAGTGTTTGGAATATGGTGTGGAATCAGTTTTTTAACCAAAATCAGTTTTTCTTTTTCTTACTTTTTAATTGATTATTTTATTTATTTACATTTGAAATGTTATCCCATTTCCTGGTTTCCCCTCCACAAATACCCTATCCCCTCCTCCCTCCCACCTGTTTCTATGAGGGTGCTCCCCCATCAACCTACCCACTCCTGTCTCACTGCCTGTTTTAGTAAGGGGTTTACTGCTGTGAACAGACACCATGACCAAGGCAACTCTTATAAGGACAATACTTAATTGGAGCTGGCTTACAGGTTCAGAGGTTCAGTCCATAATCATCAAAGCAGGAACATGGCAGCAACCAAGCAGGCATGGTGCGGGAGGAGGTCAGAGTTTCACATCTCCATCTGAAGGCTGCTAGTGGAAGACTCACCTCTAGGCAGCTAGCTATTAAAGCCCACACCCACAGTGACACACCTACACCAACAAGACCACACCCACTCCAAGGCCACACCTCCTAATAGTGCCACTCACTGGCCCAAGCATATACAAACCATCATAACTCCCAAGCAATCCCCTACACTGGCACATCGATCCTTCACAGGACCATGGGCCTCGCCTCCCATTGATGCCAGATAAGGCCATCCTTTGCTGCGTATGCAGATGGAGCCATGTGTACTCTTCGGTTGGTTTGCGGATTCTTGCAGTCAGCCATGAGACTGATCATGGGGACCCCAATGGAGGAGTTAGGGAAAGGACTGAAGGAGCAGAAGGGGTCTGCAACCCCACAGAAAAAACAACAATATCAACCAACCAGAGTCCCCAGAACTCCCAGGAAGACATCTGTTTTAAAAGGAGCTATAACACTGGTACTTAAAACTGGAGAATCACTTTAAGTGCACCTCACTCAACTTAGCAATGCCAAAGAAGGAGCACAGAGCTAGAGCAAAACTGGAGCTTGCATGTGCTCTCATGATGTTTGCTACCATCTCTTAGGGAAGCTGAAACTTGTAAAATCTCTGTTGTGGCCTGGCAATTTACTGATAAGACTCCCAGACAAAGCCAGGCGGTGGTGGCGCATGCCTGTAATCCCAGCACTCTGGGAAGCAGAGGCAGACAGATTTCTGTGTTCGAGGCCAGCCTGGTCTACAGAGTGAGTTACAGGACGGCCAGGGCTACACAGGGAAACCCCGACTCACAAAAAAGAAAAGACTCCCAGACAAGGACAACTAGCATTTTCTCTAGTTAAGCTCGCTTAAAGTTCTAGGCTAATTAATAAATGACTGAATAAATGGACCCATGCATAATTAAACGACCCCCTACATTAGGCAAGCTAGAGCAGATACAGCTGACTTAAGAACTTGAGTTACAAAGTCAGAGAGATGAAGAAGCCCTGAGGCTCCAATGATGAAAGGGCGCAGGGTGTCTAGATTCCTTATGAAAGAAGTGTCACCTTCCAGGGTTTCTCCTCTCCTTCATAATCTTTTGATAAGGACTTCAAACCCATCCAGTTAAGTTACCTTAGCCCCCTGCTTCTAAACCTAGAACTATTTGCATAAGCATATGCAGGACATGACTGTCTGACCAATGGCTGAACACAGATACCACTTTTCTGACCAATGGCTGACCACAGGACTCCTGTTGCTGTAATTCAGCAAACCTGAATGACAGGTGCCACACAGATCTTTAGAATTTCCTACAGTCGTATAATGAGGACCAGTAGAGCCAGACATACACATTACAAATAAATTTTTTACCTTATATGTCAAAATTAGTTGAATTTAGGTGAGATTCCAAAAATATACTTTTTAAAATTTGACTAAATCTTACATGCTTTTACAAGAACTAAAGGTATACACTATTTTGTTTTGCATGCCCATATAATTATGCATGTGAAGAGTCTATATTACGCTTTGTTAGTGTAAAGTCCACACCTACAGATATACAACGCAATGTGTTTCTGTTGGAACACAGTACTAATTTGTAGGGAAGCTACTTAACTACAAGGAGAGATTCAAAGAACAGAGAGAGGATGCCAGGCAATGCCAGGCAAAGATGGTATACAGTTGCTCTCCCTACTGAGACCAACTTGGAGCAGGGTGGGAATTGATACCATCTAATTGTGTTTTACTTAGATAAATAGGCACTGCTTAAATTCTGACTGCTGAATTGAAATGTAGGTTTTAGATGTAAAATAAGATCACACGACTCTGTTTTTCCTATTCATATCATTCTGTGTTCAACTGACAAAGCTATATAAATTTAAGATTAAAATCAAACAAATAAACAAACAAACAAAAACTTCAAGTGTGACTAAAGACACTGCCATCTTACCTTGGCAGTAGTACAAAATTGTACACAGTTCCCTGTGTTTGGAATCTGAAGTTCATGCAATATTGTATATCAATGTCTGTCTTAATAAAGGAAATGCCTCATTTTTTTTAGTATTTTATTTTCTTTGCATATTTATGACTTACAAAGGGTTCTTTTTTTGTGGCAGGAAGGTCTATGCTAACCCTGCACTACAGGAAGGGACTAACAAGTTGTTAAGAGATAGCAAATGGTGAAATGTTCACATGTCCAGGGAGATGATATATTTTTATCAGAAATGAAACTAGAAACCATGTATCATTGAATGAAAGAATAGCTTAAAAGTGACATAAAACATATTTGCTATGATCTTGTGGTACTTATCCTGATTTTCTTAGAAACCCTTCAGATATTGACAAAAATTAGGTTTTGCACAATGTGATCTGCCTCAAATTAAGTTGCAATACAGAGTTGAGTAATATTAATGATAGATATTTTCCCATATTCTATAACAACTTATAACTCCAATTGAAATTGGAAATTACTTCCTTTTCCCACAGTTTTCATCTCTCCATAGCTTCCTGGTTTTTTTATATATCAATATAGAATGAAATGTAGATTCTTTCTAATTCTTCTAGCTTTATTTGAATCATTTATTGGTATTTCTTTGATATCTTAAATATTTCTCTATGCTTTGAGGCACAAATATAAAAATCTCCATGGATTCTTGTTTTTAAAGTTAAACTGGTCAAGAAATCTAGAATAATAAGTAGATGACCTGGTGATTTTTAACTCAAACTGACAAACTACTTATTATTTCCCAGATATATGAGGGCCAGCACTACCTTGTTATGAATTTTAAAATATGACATTTAAAATGTTTTTCTCAAAGGTATTGTAACTAATTTGGGACGGTACAATTGACATTTACACTATGAAAATAGGATAACTACAAAATATGATGAAAATTGCATATATGAGATTTTTTTTCCTTAAATTTAAACATAGCAAAGTTTAGCACAGCAACAAATCTCCACATTACTAGAAAAAAAATCCAGGGAGAGAAACATTTTTAGTAAAACTTAGATACAACCAAGCTTCCTATATGCTAATTGCATTTATGTAGAAGTGTTATACAGACTATATGCCGGGTATGTAGAAGTAATTTTAAAACTAATTGTAATTAAATGTGCATAACGTGTGACCTGTTCTTTAAATGGGGCAGAGTTAATGTAAAGGAAACGATAGAAGAATATTATATCATAGAAGCTAAACAAGAAGGAAGGCCCAAGTGAGGAAGCTTGAATCTCACTTAGAACGGGGCATAAAACAGTCATAAGAAGCAGATGAAGGCAATGAAGTGGGAAAGAGAGGTAAATGGAGAGGGGAATGCGGGGTTCAGGATCAGGTGTGGAGCAGGACAAGAGAGATGGCAAGGTAGCCATGAAAATGAATGGAAATCTGCAACTGATAGAAATGAGGAGGTGGGGGGCATCTGCAGGATGAGGTAGAGACCTGGGGTAAGAATGTGCCCAAGAATCAATGGGGGTGACCTTGGCTGTGATTCACAACTTTGGGGATATGGAACCTGAAGAGGTCTCCTTCTGTAGCCAGGCAGTTAACCCAGTGGAGTGATAGAGACTTCAACCCACCTACCAAACTTTCAAACCAAAATTTATCCTGTTTAGAAGAAATGTAGGAATGGGGGATGGAAAAGAGACTGAAGCAAGGACTAACCAAAATCTGGCCCAAATTGAGACCCATCCCAAGGACAAGCACCAATATATCTGACACTATTGATGATACTGTGTTACGCTTGTAGACAGGAGCATGTTGTCCTCTGAGAGGCTCTACCCAGCAACTGGCTCAAACAGATATAGACACCCACAGCCAAACAGTGGATGGAGCTTGGGGACTCTTACGGTAGAAAAAGGGTAATATTTGTGGGCCCCAAAGGAGTTAGGAACTCAACAGAAAGACCAATAGAGTCAATTGAACTGGACCCTAGGCGCTATCAGAGTCTGAACCACCAACCAAAGAACATACATGGGAGGACCTAGGCCTACTCACACTGTTTTCTAGTGATGCTATATGGACAAATAGATGACTTCTTAAGTCTTAATGGTGATCCTATAGGAACTCCTAAAATTATATCAGCTTAATAATTATGTTATTAAGCTCTTTTATAGTGTGACTGCTATCAGGTCCTTTTCTGACAATCAAAACTGCAATGATAACTCCCATGTGTCACCAGTTAACTGCTTCTTAGATGGTAACCAGACTCTCTCCTACTCAGAGCACATTCCAAGAGGTTGTAAAACAATTAACCAAAGGTCATAAAAAGGGAACTAATGATTTTTTGTAGGTGCTAGGACAGAAGATAATATATTTCCTGTTTTTATCTATACAAAAATTCACTAATAACTTAGTTTTTTTTTCAACCTTCTATGAACCTGTGGCGCTGTGACAGGTGATGTATGTTTACCTAGATAATTACTCCTAATGGATGGATGTGCATACCAGCATTCACTGTTGTAAACTTCTATTTCAATTTATGATTAGATTTTGTGTGTGTGTGTGTGTGTGTGAACTTGTGATGAACTTTTAAACATGTGATCATGTATTCTGAAAGATGTATAAGTACTGGGGAGAAAGAGATGAGAGAAGAAATTTTTCCCCTTCCCCTGCTTAGAATCTTTACACTTTTCCCTAGATAACTTTCATAGGAAACTTTTTACAACTTAGTGGTAAACACTGTAATCACTTCTCAAAGTGTTCCTTTTAATTCCCGGGACTTCAGACTAGCAGGCTGAAAGTTAGAGCTGCACAGTTTCTGCTGTGATAGAACAAAGGCCACATTACTTCATCCTCTGCTGTTAGGCTACAGGTGTTAATCGCCTAAGTCAGCAGCTTTTAACCATCAGAAAGAGCAAGAAAGTTTTTAGGAAGTTTTAGAAGTGATCATCGGCATTTCAGTTTACTTAGTGAGCTAGAAAATCTGGAGACCCTCAGACTTTAAAGCCACGCTTGAGTCCAATTCTTGCCCCTACCACTACCCTCTCCAGGCCAGAAGGCTCCCAGCAAATTCCAATGAACTCTTTATGAACAGTGACAATTGCTTTTCCCTCAGAAAACAACTTTTGTGCTTATTCTCACACTCAAAGTTTACACAGATATTTTCCAGGTTATTTTTTTTTTTTGCCATGCCAAGAATTTATCTCAGGGTCTTGCAGGTTACACAAATGCTGTGCCATTGAGCCACACGAGCATCTTAAGACTGTTTCCTTCGTGAAGTTCTTGGTTTCAGTATTTACGCCTCAGATTGTCCATTCTTTGTAAATAAGTCAAATAGGAACATGTGCTCCTTCAGCACCAGCTGATCTCTCTCGGGCCCTCACACTGATTTTGTTTTCTCAGCACTATAATTTTCAGTATTATTTACTTGACATACATGTATTAATTAATATCTCTTCGCTCTGGATACCCACTAGAATGTAAGTGCAATGACAAAAGATTTCATGCCTATTTCATTATTTCTGTCATCTGCAGTATCTACAACAGATGCTACCATTAATAGCAGATACAAATATTATGACATTTTATAACATTTTATAATTTATTTCTCTCTTTATACAAAAGATTGAAGATATGTTTCCACATTTGTTTTGAATTAGTTTAAATGTATATTACATGTTATATCCATTTAACCCTCGGGATGGTATAAATGGTTAAGAATTATTAACATTATTATAAAGACACTCTCATGCACTCATTAATACTATGTAATTAAAGACTGTACACTATAAGGCATATTTCATATAATTTCAGTGCTATTGTATGTGATTTTTAAACTAGAATGATAGGTAACTTAAAGAACTTTTGAATTATTATATTTTTAATTAGTATGTATGAGTGTGCACACATGCATGCCACAACACATGTGTGTAGGTCTGACAACACCTTGGATGAATCAGCTCTCTTTCTATCACGTGTGTACCTGGGATTGAAACCAGGATAACAGGTTGACAGGAAATGCCTTCACCTGCTGAACCATATCACCAGCCTGCAATTAAATTATTCCTTAAGAACAAAATATACTACACTAATGAATGAAGGATGAATGACGTAAAAATAATTCATCATCTTCATCATTTAATAATAAAGTACAGATTTGTATCTGTAAGGGAATAATGAACAGCTTCCTCAGCTAATTGCCCTTTATTCGTTTTACTATCGAAACATGCAATTAAAAACCCAAAACACATCTCAAGCTTAATATTAGGCTAGGATGAAATACAAAATAAATTCCCTGAAACATCACAATATTATCTAAATCCACAGGAAAATGAATCATGGGCCACTGATTAGTTCTCCTTCTTCTCTGCCTATGTATCTATGTCTGTATATCACCTTCTCAACTTGTTTGAGTGATTTTTGTACAGATTATCAGGTTAATGTGGATTTATGCAGTGATGTTTAGATATTTTATATGTATATGTGTGTATACCTATATGGGCACAGTTTACTCATGCTATGTAGAGAATACAGTTTCATATAAAGGGCTACTCTTCTGTGATTAGGTGTGTTGCATACACACCTGTGATTAGATTGTTGCATAATTTTCATGGACTCTCATTACAGTGTCTAATACTTGGTAAGTAAATATTGCAACTTTAGAGAATTAAATTTATTACAGTTATTCTAAATGCATAGAATAATTCTGATTCTATGAAAATCAAAGAAGGTATTATGAGTAAGCTTTAAGTATGGAATTGTTTTATGTCTGTCTGACACACACAAGGAACAAAATAAAAATTAATTCAAAATATTTAAATCAATATTCATCTTACCCAAATTGAAGAAATATTAATTAAAATAATAAAATTCAACTTCATCAATTGGCAGCAGTCACAAATTGAAAGCAATTGTTTTGAATATGTATATAGACAACCAACAGAACTGGTGTGCTTGTTCGAAACCTGAATCAATACAGTTAGAGCTAATTTGAGAATTCAGTCAAACATTAAAACATTGTATGCTTTGCAAGGCATCGCATTTCAAACACAAGGGCCTAAGCAATGTACTCAGGCAAGAATACAAACCTACAAGAATTATACAAGTATTTGTATTCTTGTATAATTCGACATGACAATTGGGAAATCCATGTATGCCACAGGAATGACACCCTACTGTGTATGCAAAGCTTCGCCTTTGTTTTCACTTGTGCAGACTATGTTCTGAACCCAAGGCCTCACCCATGCTGGGTTGAAAACACAGCTTAGCTGTCAGCATGTTGGCCGACTGTGCGCGGATCCCTGGGTCACTTAGAAGCACTGCATAAAGTGGGTCAGGTGGCAAACACTTAGAATTGTGGCACTGAAGAGGTAGAGGCAGGAAGATCAGGATTTCAGGGTTGCCCCAAACCACACAGCCCCATAGCAATTTCGAGTGCAGCCTGGGGTACACAAGACCAGCCTCAGTACAAACAGCACACAAACGAAGAAGTATATAAATAAAATTATATGACTCCTGGTTTTTGGTCATTAGATGTAAGACTCACTTCTAGAATGTTTTCACTTTGCTCTTCTAGCTGGTTTTGTATGACAAGTGAGTTTCAGAATGGAATTTGCATTTCTAATGTTTTTTTCTAATAATCTAAGATTTTGTGGCTCACATATTGAGAAAGAAATGACTGTTCAGTTACCGTGCTCCTTAGGGTCAATATACCTTAGTGAAGTGATGCTAACTTACCTGATGGTAAATATTCTAAAATGAAATCCTGAAAATATACACTAAATTAAACCATCCTATGCGACTGCATCATAAAAACATGCAAACCTAAGCAGGCAAGTTTGGGCCAGATCTGTTGAGTCTAGAGTTCACTGCTCTAAGTATTTTCCCAGCAATAATGAAATAAATGAAGCAAATCAAATCAAATCAAAACAAAACACAAAAGAACCCTCCTAACCATAGTAAATTATAAAACACAGCACATGGTTGGGTTACATTGTTCCAGTAACATTTTATACCATGTTTCAATCTTTTAAATGTATCATCTTGTCCATCCATTGCTTCAAATACTCGAATACCACATCTTGTTGTGAGATGTACTCAGAAAATGTGTTTTTGATTTAAAATATCCAGCATAGAAAATGCCCTGCCTAAAATGAAACAGACATTTTTATGAAGTTTGTCCAGTATCAATAAAATGATACCTATGCTGCCTTAGACATTTATCTCTGTTACACTGTAAACTTTAGAAAAACAAACAAGCCAAAGCCAAAATAAATCATCAAACCAGTTTCTGACTTAATATATTTCTACTTTGTCCAAGAGAAATACATGTATGAATGAATGAATGAATGAATGAATAAAAAATTAAATGGAATTGTATATGTCTCTGCCTTTAAACATTTATTTCTTCTAATCAAATTTCTTTCAGGATTTTGCTTTTGGTTTTTATCCTAAAGATCGAAATGCTTATCCACAAACTATAATATAAATTAAAAGTAAAATTGCATGGCGTATACTCATGAAAACATCAGGAAGAATGCTGGATCGAGGTGAGAATGCACATGTCTGATTCAGACACTGGCATTGAGTCATCTTAGTTTGATGTTTGGATCTTTATTTTTAGCTGGATTCCATTACATCTTTTGGACTCAGCATTCTGCTGTCTTAGTCAGGGTTTCTATTCTTGAACAAAACATCATGACCAAGAAGCAAGTAGGGGAGGAAAGGGTTTATTCAGCTTACACTTCCACATTGCTGTTGATCACCAAAGGAAGTCAGGACTGGAACTCAAGCAGGTCAGGAAGCAGGAGCTGATGCAGAGGCCATGGAGGGATGTTTCTTACTGGCTTGCTTCCCCTGGCTTGCTCAGTTTGTTTTCTGATAGAACCCAAGACCACCAGCCCAGGGATGGTACCACCCACAATGGGCCCTCCCTCTTTGATCACTAATTGAGAAAATGCCTTACAGCTGGATCCCATGGAGGCATTTCCACAAGGGAGGCTCCTTTTTTTCTGTGATAATTCCAGTTTGTGTCAAGTTGACACACAAAACCAGGCAGTACATCTGAGTACTTTCTTTTCTGGTTTGATAGGAGTACATCAATTTTGCAGAGTGGGATGAGTCTACGTGAAACATTA
This sequence comes from Apodemus sylvaticus, assembly GCF_947179515.1. Taxonomy (NCBI): domain Eukaryota; kingdom Metazoa; phylum Chordata; class Mammalia; order Rodentia; family Muridae; genus Apodemus; species Apodemus sylvaticus. The sequence continues at coordinate 21,634,922 of NC_067491.1, read as the reverse complement.
TTAATTTTGTTACATTGTCGTATCATAACCTTTGCCAGCATCAACATTGGCCCTCAGAACTCTTTGACAAAACTTACTTGGTAATTGCTTTTTTCCCTATTCAGCAGCATTATTTCCTACTCAGGGTAGAATTCAGACAGCATTTGGGATCAGTTACTGGTCTCCTAATTAACTAGAGTACACAGGGTTCTTTTTACATCATATTTTATAGCAGAAGTTTCATAGTTGGTAAAAAAAAAAAAAAGCACGGAGATGCTAACACTTTTGTGGAAACTCTTTAAAGTGTGTGAGATAGAAGGATAGAAGGTGGAGGACCTTTTAGTCTTGCTTCACTTCTTTCCCTGTTTCCTACAGCAGAGATTTGCTTTGGTTTTCTGGCAGCCATCCTGAGTCTTCACCAGAAATGGAGGATGGAAGCCAGATGCATTTATAACATATCAGAAAGAAAGATGTCCACAGGAAGGGTCCTAAGGGCCACTGGACTTAGTAACTGAAAAGTAAGAATCAGATTTTGTTGTTGCAGTTGTTAAGCAATGATTTCTTGAGTTCTTTTCTTATATACAGCTAGGATTATTTGATTTATGCTCAGGTACTCAAGAGTAGTTAATTAGTTCATTCTCCATGGTAGAATGTATTAACTCCTCTACAAAATACACATAATTATTTCCAGGCCAAACTCAATAGCCTGTTCAAGAATGATGCACTATGTTGTACTAATGTTAAAAAATTCTCATCTAGGCCATGGCAATCATAATACATGGAACAATAGTAGTAATAAGAATGCAGTGTATATTTTAACTGTTGTTTGCATGTTTCTCTGATGTAGATTTTATATATCAGCCTATTTAATATTCACTATACCCTTTAAAGTAGTTACTGTTTTTGTTTTTGTTGTTGTTGTTGTTATAAATGAAGAGGCTAAATTTAAGACAGGACAGTTTAATTTACTAAGGATTGATAGTTACTAAGTGGCCAAAGCAGGGATTGAGGGCATCAACTGACCCTTGGTGAAATTAAAACATCAAAGATCGTTGCACCAATAGTTGGAAACCAATTCTTAACGACGGACTTGCTGGACAGTGATTATTTCTTCTGGTTGAAACACAGGAATCCTTGGAGATACCTATCAAAAATACTGAATATGTAAGAAGTGTTTGGCTGGATACACCATCCTCACTTTTGAGATTTCAAAGAAGTTGAAGAGCAGAGGACTTAGGGCCTGGTGTATGTTGTGCTGAGGGACTGAATGGGTACCAGTAAAGGCAATGGATAAAAACTGGTGTTGTTAATTAAGATTCAGTATAAATCAAGAAAGTTTTAATGATTATCCCCATCACAATGACTGCCTTTTTTCTTAAGATTAACCTTGATTTTATATAGGGTAGAAATGATATCTTACTCTCTCATTGGAGAAATATCCAAGGCCAGATGAATGTGTGCACGATAAGTTTCTTTCATTTTCTCTCTTAAAATTTAAACATTCATGAAGAAGCTACATTATATGCTTTATGCGTCTTACCATAATTAAGTTGTTTGGAAGAAAGAGGAAAAGAGTCTTGATTTAAATTTTTGAATGGCAGTCCCTGTATATAAACCAAATCAGAAGGTAAAACGGGAACTCAGTGTTCTGACTGTGGACCCTGTCTGTCCCCGAGTCTTCCTACACGTTCTGCCACTACCCACCCTGCATCTCCAGCAGCATCAGATGATTTGATTTTCCATAACTGCCCAACCCATCTCTCCAGGAGCCTCAGTCATTATCCCTCTCCTGTGTTTAGTTCCAATCTAGAAAAGACATGTTTGTTTAAATGAGTATGTGACATTTCTCTGGGATGTATACATTATATGTCTGCCATTCCCCCAACAGTGATTGTTTGATTCTAGTTTGACATCTCTTTGCACTCCTATCTTGTAATAAATAATGAAGGTCCCACAAAACTAAAAAAAAATACATTATTTTTTCTTTTTATGAAATCCATATTAGTAAACTGATCTCAAAGTATTTTCTTGCATTTAAATGTATAGCAAGAGAAACCATGGGAACTTATATTATCTCATGATGAAAGTTGTTATAAAATGAAAATTTTCCACTTATGTGAGGAATAGATTAGCATCATTTTATGAATTATTTTATGCTTCATCAGTTCACAGCAAAGTTCGTATCTAACATAATTAAAAATTGCTGATAGGAAATCAAGTCAAGAAAATTACAACAGTCCATTGGATGCATTTAAGATTAATTATTTTCTGGAAATCGAAACAGTATGTTAGATCCCAATTTGTACAACAAATACCAAGCGTATCCTCAAGAAGTTATTCCTTTTAAAATAGAAAGAGTTTCTTCTATATGTATTAACTGAAAGTATGCTCAGGCCAGCACCGTGTGACTTAAATTCTTCTTCTACTCTACCTAGTACTGACAATTTTTGTTTACTTTTTTTTTTCACAAGAACTTAGGCTAGAAGAATGCCTGGATGGCATTAATTCAACCAATCTACTTTCTCAAGGCTTGTGGGTTAGACACTCATCGGTAATGATATTGTTCTAGTTTATAACGAAAGGACAACTGATGTTCTGACAAACTTGTCCATTAGAGCTGTCTAGTCCCAGAAAGTCTTAGAAAATATGAACAGATTTATATTCTAGGCATGTTAGGCAGTATATGCCTTTTGGACTTACAGTTATTTTCCAAGACAGATTATTTTCTGATTATCTTAATAATAGTAGTAATATTTTACCAACACGGACATGGTTGAATTATTTGTAATTATTTCATTTATTATATAAATTAGACACATTGCACAAGAGTTTTTCTATATGATCAATACGTTTTTATAATTCATTTACACCAATTTTAAAGTATTCAATGATAATGACTAGCATTGACTTGTATTCACTTTTTTTTTATCAAGTTTTACTTTTCTCTTAGTCTCATATCAGCAACGTCTTGCTGTCTGATAGAATTCACTATCTTCCTCCCACACGTGATAGGATAATCCTTTAATGTGTCATTAGGACCTCGGGGAGAGGGTTAGGCATTGTTCCCATCTCCCCTGGCATTTTAACAACAAATACAGAGTCATCACTGTTGCATGAAATACGAAGGGTCACATCTCTCATTAATTTTCAGTTAGGGGGTGATGAATAATAGAACTCAATTTCTATGATTGAGTGGAATATTGTGTGCATTTACTGAATGTAGCATGTATGTAAATTTTCCTAGTCAACATTTAAATTATAGGTAAACATACTTCAAGTATGTTCGCTTGTCTTTCATAGTCTGTACTCCAAAATTAACTGACTATAGAGTAGCATTGGATTCTTAACTGATACCTCTTATTATCATTCTTAAAATGATAATAATGTATATAAATTTTAATTTTGTATCTGATTTTTCATCTACCTTCTTACTTTTAAAATTTTTGTACTGTATTATATATATATGTGTGTGTGTGTGTGTGTGTGTGTGTGTGTTCACATGGGGTGAATGTCTGGAAGCTGATGTGTGTGTTTGTGCATGTGACAGCAAGTGTCTGTATTATGTTTTTTCCCTTTCTATGCATTTTTATGTCCTTTAGATCTAGTCTCTAACTTAACCTGAAGTCCACTGCCTCAGGAAGGTATGCTGGCCAGTGAACTCCAGGGAGCCCCTGCTTCTCCTACTCCAGCTCTTGGATTACAAGCACATGCCACCATGCATGGCTTTTTGTGTGGTTACTATGGATTAAACGCAGGACTTCATGCTTGTTGGTCAGGTACATTAATATCTGAACTGTGTCCCCTGCACTCTTTGTCTTCATTGAACCCTTAATCAACTGCATTATACATTTTCTTACCTTGACTATAAATTTCAAGCACCGTGTTCATGTCTAAACTACTTTTAGTGAAGGGCTCTGGTAACTCTTACATCACATGGTTTTGAGTTCCTTATTTTTTTTCCTGTTAGAAATAGCCATTGTGAGCTCTATTTCATTAATATATCTCTTACAGTATGTTTTCTAAAGTTTATTTCAGGTTCCAGTTGTTGAATAATCAAAGTAATTTTATCAGGCATCCAATACTCTAAAGTGAAAACATGATCACTTTACTTTCATGCCCAGTGTATTTTAGATCCTTTAGTACAATTATAATCTAAATTTTGAGTGTAAAATGTAAAATGTATTCCAATACCAACTCTAATGCCTTTGCTGTACCTCTGAGCTCTGCGCAGTGAATGATCTGATTTTGAATCACTATTTATTGTTCTGAGAATAAGTCATGCTCTGCTTTGCTTTGTTTTCACTTTTATTTTTTATACATTTAATATAGGTGGTTAGGGTTGGTTATTTTAGTAATCTTGCAAATTTGAAAATATGAATATGTGAGACTTATATTTATTCCAAATATAACCCAAATGGAAATGAGGTTGAATTATATCTTTGCTCAGGTGGGCATAATAAACAATCACAGTTTGTCTTTGAAGTTGATTCTTTCCAGCTTACATCCAATCTCACGTAAACTGGCCACAAATTAAGGAAAAATTAAGACTTGTACATGGGGTGATAGTGAACTCTCTGTCACCATCTTCCTCTTCCTGTTCTAGATTCTAGAACAGTCTCACTTGAAAAGAAAAGAGAGAATGGAGGAAGAGACCTCAACCTCTGGTTTTCCTTTATTTGGTTGAAGTCCACGATCTTGGCTATTTAGATGACTATTCCCTGAGAGGCTCTACCAGCATACCAGAGATCCAGATACTCACAGCAAACCATCAGACTGAGCCTGTGGACCCCAACAGACAAGCTCGGGGGAAGACTGAAGGAGCTAAAGGAAATTGCAACCCTGTAGGAAGAACAATATCAACTAACTGTACTACTCAGACCTCCCAGAGACTAAACCTCCAGCCACAGAGGAATCCATGGCTCCAGATACAAATGTAGCAGAGGATGGCCTTCTCTGGCATCAATGAGAGGGGATGCCCTTGGTCTTGTGAAGGTTTGATGCCACACTGTAGGGGGATGCTAGAGTGGTGGAGGTAGGAGTGGGTGAGTGGGTGAGTGGGTGAAGGCCTTGTAGAGGCAAAGGGGAGGGAAAGAAAGGGTTGGGATGGGAGGCTGTGGAGTGGTAACTGTGATATCATTTGAGATGTAAATAAAATGATTGAAAAATATAGAATATATTAATATATATATTCCATTAATATATATAGAATATATATTCTTTTAATATATATATAGATTAAAAGAAAGAACAACAGTAAGTTATACCATTGCAATCACCCCAGCACAGTCTCTTCTAAGCCTCTTGTAAAATTAGAGTGGCTTCCTACAGGTCTGTTTTTCATTCATAAAGAATGAATACCTTGAATCATATTAGTCTTCTAAATTTTATTACCATGTACCAAAAACTTTTGTATCACAAGGGGTATATCATTATGAAAATAAGATTTCTATTTTCAACAGCTTACATTTCAATAGTCAGGGCACCCATCCTTTATGCAAAGTATTTATTTATTTATTTTTATTTATTTATTTATTTATAAACAACTATTTATTTGTATTTATGGTATTTATGTATTTATGGTAGTTCATATTTGAATAGCATAATAGATAAATAAATGTCAGAAGGCAGGATACAAAGCACATAGTTTTAAAATGAGCAAAAGAAGGAAAAAGAATGAATATTAAAATGAAGGAAGAGAAAACAAAGAAAGTGCACAAAGGCAATATATATATGTGTGTGTATGTATGTATGTATATATGTATATATACATATATACACAGAGAGAGAAAGAGAGGGGAAAAAGAGGTGTCAGGGCTGGAAAAAAATAAGAGAAAGGAACCAATAAACACTTGTTTGTCTAGTCCACTCAGTGACCGGGTATGCAAAGGGACACAAATTCCCACTAGTTCTTCCTTAAATTTTCTGATTGGACAACACATATGCTGAGAGGGGAGGCAAACTGCAAGTGAGCATTCTGGTTTCTTAGGTCAGGGATCTTCGTGCTTTTGGACAGTGTTCCTTGCTCAATTGTCTTGAAGTTTTCCTCCTCACAGTGCATGTTTGATAGCTAGAAATTATAAGATCTTTTTAATCCAAGAGCTTAGAGAGTTTTAAAATCAGCTCATCCCACAAGTACACTATAAAATAGCATGAGAATGGCACCATGGAGACAGGGTTCTTGGATTCTGGCTTCTTGGGATTTATGAAGTCAAGTCTGTCTGACAAGCACTATCAGAGTTTAGGACTGAAGTTCTCTCTCAGTTACACAAAGATCCCAGTCTAAAACCTAGCAATATATTCTAGCTGCCAGTGTGCAGATTTCCAAAATTTGGAATAAAATAAAGTGAGAGAGAACAAAGTAAGTATGATTGTATCGTGTTTATATGACTACAATGTAAGTAAGGGTCACATATATACATGCACACTTACATGTGCTTAGCCACATTATATATTAAATACATTAGACACATTTTAGATGCTGTTATTTCAAATTTTTGAGGATGTTGTAATATTTGAGAAGCAGTATGTCTTCATGTCTATATTATCTGTCTGGAAACTTGCTAACAGTCCAGGCAGAGATTTGAGGCTAGATCAGTGATGTCAGAACTAGAACTTCTTAATAAAATTTCCCTCATTCAGTTACCACTGCGGACAGTTTGTAAAGTTTTGACACCCCCCAAATACAATGCAGTGGTGCACAGGGAAGATTATATTGTCTAACTTTGGAAGACTATGTCTAAGAACCTGGACAGAGGCCCAATGTGGTCTCTTTCTGCTGAGTATGGAAAGGACTCATATGGATGGCAGATGGTAAATGTTTCGATATGAATGAGCTATATTAAACTTAGCAGTGACTGGGGTCTTTAACGTTTTAAGAATACAGAAGCTTGATGCTCTGCCCTCTGTGGGAAAGCATTTCCATCCATCAGCACGGCAGGTAATGTGCTTTCATCTATGGATCCAGCTCTCAAAAGTCCATGGATCTTTTTCTGTGCTATTTTTTATGACGCGAGTTTTATTAGCCATCTTCTAGTCTTTGTTTACTTCTGGGTTTATCCTGTTGTTTGTTAAAGAGCTTTTTTCCAGTCTTGAATTTATATGAGGTCACACTTGAACTAGAGGGAAAGAAGAAATGTTAGACGAGGCTGTAACACTGGACACTGAATTTTGGTATCTATAATAGAAGGATGCAACATAAAGAAAAAAATAACAACATTCCTTCCTCATGCAAAGCCCAGAGCAGAAGAACTCAGGAAGTAGAACATCACTTCTGTGATGAGTTATGGGGAGATATAGCTGGCTCAGGGGGGTGGCGATGGCATTAACAGGAGGAGAGGATGACAATATTCGGCGATCACAAAGAATGTCTGACACCTCCCCGTGAAGAGCAGCAGTTGTCTTCAGGTAGGACCAACTTATGGGTTTGGAGAAACCATCCCAAACTAGGATTGGTGATAGAGGAAGAGACGGAAGGAGAACTACAGGAGTGCTGTAGAAAAAGACATATCGATTGCCTATGTATATGTACTAAACATACCACACACACATATACACACACACAAACACTCACACACAAGCACATATGCATACACACACATACACATATTCACACATAAATATATTTTCCTAAAAAGGAATGTCATATAATTTGATATTTAGCCTATTATAACCTGTCATATTTAATAAAAATGACATATTATATTTTAAAATCTATAGCACTCAATTGATATATGTATATATATATATATACATATATATACTCAACTAAATGAAACATTTTTATTATTAAAGTGCCACAGTAGTGTATATGCATGTAATAGATTAGTGATAGATAGATAGATAGATAGATAGATAGATAGATAGATAGATAGATAGATAGAGTGATGGATAGAAAAATAGATTAATAGATAAGATTAGATAGATAGGTCTTTGTTTACATATGTTTTGCACATTTTATGACTAAATAGTGTGCTAAGAGATGATGGAACATGCCTTTAATCCCAGCTCTGGGGAGACAAAGGCCGGAGGATTTCTGAGTTCAAGGCCAACCTGGTCTACAGAGTGAATTCTAGGACAGCCAGGACTACACAGAGAAACCCTGTCTTGAAAAAGCAAACAAACAAGCAAGCAAACAAACCAAAAAGAAAGGAAGACCATTTACTGGTCATCTCATTCAACAAGAACAGTAGAAAATTTACATCAAAAAACTTAAATCCTGCTTGTTTCTTTTTACTTTGTAATTAACAGGTAACTATCCCAATATCCCATTGTGAAATTCCTTCTGAAGTTTATGGAGGACTTACGCAAACTGACTTTAAGGCTTCAAGAAGTTTTGTTCCAGGACAACACAGGACTATACTGTGATGTGACAGAAAAGGATGACTCCAGAGAGAGTCTGCAGAACAGCTTGTGGTTTCCAGGTCAAAATGTAAAAACAAACCGACCTTGGGAAAACCCGGACACTCAGGAATCATGACCCATCTGGAGCATCTGCCACTCAGGGTAGAAGAGGGCCAAGCTGGCTGTTCCTAAAGAGACCAAAGAAGAATAAAAATGTTCCTGCTGCTCTACAGTTCTACCCAATGACACCTCAGTCCTAGTCTGTTTGCAGTACACCTCCCTGACTTACCCATCAAGAACCGACATGTTTATATTCACATTTAATTTCACCAAGTTATATTTTCCTAAGCCTAGGAATTCCTCAGTATAATGCAAAGTTCCTTTCTCAGAAACATTCAGTGGAATGTGACAGTACTGAGATCTTCAGCAGGCACGGCAAGTGCCTCCCTCAGAATTGCAAAACCTCCGTGGAGAATCGGACAGAATTTGAGTGTTGAGGTTTGGTCTTTTACTATGTATTATATTGCTAAATTCTATACCTGAAGGTCCAGGCCTGCAAGCGAATTCTCCTATTTACCAGCTTTTGTTGTGAAAACCTTGTTCCTTAATTTAAAACTATTGGTTAAGTACTTGGCTATAGCCAACTACTAGAGGGATTTGAGGTAGGTGGGTTTTAGATACCTGGCTAAAGTGGGAGAAGGAAAACAGGGAGAGAGAAGGTATCATGAGAGGAGATGGACTATGAACACATCGCCAGGAGAAACAGCAAGTATTTGGGGGAATAAAATTGGCAACATGGCCAACCCAGCAGTTAGAGAAGTAGCTTAGGGGTTATTCCCCCAGTAATTGTCAAAGCCAAATAAAATAACCATAGTCGGAGTCTCATTTCTTTGTAAGCTAGTCAGGGATAAGCTGAAACTGGTTGTGCTACATTTAAGTGGGAAGAAAATCCTTTCCATTTTCTTTTTCTCATGAAGCTGAACTGCCAGTCTTAGACAGTAGCCTCTCCATCAGCCTGGAAAGAACCCACCCATACTCTAATTCCCTCCTCTCCAAAACACAATGCTGAATTTCCTCTCACTTTCAAATGTACATAACAAGTGAATTTATAACAAGTATCTCTAACAAGTGCCTAATAACTGTTTCTTGGAATATAAGATCCTTAGACTCTGTAGAATATCTAACTGGTGTTGGACTATAGCTGGTAGTCAACAGCACATAACATACATGATATGACACATGTAAAAGGCCTGAGGCAAGGTGAGGAGGGGTAACCACCTCCTGCCATGTTCAGCTCCCGTTCCTTCCCACTCCGTAGCTTCCAGGAATGCTAGGCATGCGTGGTCCAGCTCTTCCACATGCTCCCACAGTAGGTGAGAGAAACAGATTGTTTCTCTGAGCATCAGGAGGTAGCAGTTGTCACATGCCAACAAACTGTCCTTTTGCCTCTTACAAAATGAATGTATTTGCAGCGTGCCCTCAGGAAAATAGGCCATGTTTCAATTTAAGCCTCTTAAGAAAAATGTATTTTTAAAAATATATCCTTGTAAACTGTCCCTTTCACTATAATACCCACTTTACTATGGATGGCATAATGCCCTTCCTCACAAAAATGTTGCCTTTCCTTACTCCCAGAGGCTAGGAATATATCACAAAGCCTAAGCTCAGAACCCTGAGATGCATAAGTGTTGTGCAGTGCACAGGTGGACACATGGCAGTCTTAAAGCTCTTTTGAAGAGAAGGCAAGAAGATCTTCACCAGGGGATGTTTGATAACAGACATAAAAATGACAATGTTTCACTGTGCAAAGGTTTCAAACCTTAGTAGTTGTTTTTAAGAAAACAGAAATATATAGTGAGTGAATAAATGTCCACAGCTTGTCTAGGCTAGAAAGACAAAGGAAGGTGCTTTTCTCAAGTTCCTGGAAGACATTGATTCTGTCTACCCAGTTTGGATCTTTGGGCAGTGGTAGGGTATGCCTTGAGGCCAGCCTGATCTACAGAGTGATTCCAGGAGAGCCAAAGGTACACAGAGAAATCCTGTGTCCAAAATCAAGTCAAAACAAAACAAAACATAGCAAAAAGAAACAACAAAGAAAGATCTTTTAGATGGCAAAATTTCATCCTTTTAAACTATGAAATGCATAGTCATTGTTAATGACAATAGCCAGGTTAAAGTCCTTCACTGAAACATGTAGATTCTGGGAAAGTCTCTGTGTTAAGCTGCTGTGTCTGGCCAAGAAGTATTTGGCCAATCCATTCATGTGCTTAAGGCATGGTCTTCAGCTTGTTTGGGGAGCTTTTGGGAGATTTTAGAAATGCTGGTACAACTGGTCTTGTTGAAAGGGAGTGTATTTTAGGGGTCCTATCTTGTAACAATGTCCTCTCTGATGGGCATTTTTCATTCAATGAAGTAAAAACAGAAAATAAAACAAAATTCCTGTTTGAGATTCTAGCTCCCATAACTTCCTCATCATGATGGAATGCATTCTTGAATTGGGAATTAAGTGCTTGGAACCAGTGAAGCACAGAGTACTGAACTCTCAGAAACAGCCAAAATAAATGTCTTCTACTTTGAAATTGTGTCAAGGAAACTGTTATAGCAATAAAAAGAATGTCACACAAAACCCTTCACACAAGCCATGCCTAAGACTAGAAACACCCTTTCTTACTAACCGGAGAGAAACTTGAAAACTAAGAAATTAAGCCTTTGGGTGCCTTTGCTTTCTCTTCCCACGTTACCCATAAATTAGTAGTTTTCCATTTTTCTGTCATTAGGTATAGAAGGATAGGAAGCTTGTTTCTGTTTAGTTTTTAAGAAATCTTGCTATCTCATATTCAGTGTAAGAAGCAATTCTAGATGCACAACTCTATTCAAGGTTATTGATGTTTCCAGGTCTGTGAAACAGCTTGGGGTCTAATTGACAGCAAAGAGATTTAAATTTTCTCGGTGAGTTTGTCTTCCCTTCAGTCATGCTCTTCAGCTAATGAGATCTTTAAATTTATGGGCCTTCCTGTTTTATTTATGGGCACGACTTAGGATAAGATGAATTGCATTCGTTATATATCTTGTTGTCGTGACAAAATATCTGGCTCAAGCGACTTAGGAGGCAACTGCTTGCTTTGACTCACAGTCCCAGGCTACCATCCATCACTGTGCAGACGTCAGGGCATCCGGAGTGTGAGGCAGCTGATCACATGACCATTCACAGTCTAGAGAAGGAGCAAGACAGAAGCTGGTCCTCAGCTTGATCTCTCCTTATTCACACCACACCTCCAGCCCATGAAATGGTACCACCCATATTTAGAATGAATATTCCCATCACAATTAAACTAATCTACTTAATCCCTGATGTTACACATGCAGAGTTATTTCCTGGATAGATCTAAGTCCCATCAAACTGACAAGATTACCAATCACAGAAAGTAATCATCATGTCAAATCTCTGTTGAATCATTCCTGGGCACATTCTTTTCTTATTTTTAATATCTTTCCTATAAATGCCCTGAATGTGTAAATCTTGCCACATTGCCTCAATGTCTTTTGTCTTTCTAGAAATAGACAATGACTTAGAAGGTGTTTTAGTTGGGGTTTTACTGCTGTGAACAGACACCGTGACCAAGGCGACTCTTATAAAAACAGCATTTAATTGGGGCTGGCTTACAGGTTCAGAGGTTCATTCCAGTATCATCAAGGTGGGAGCATGGCAGCATCCAGGCAGGCATGGTGCAGGAGGAGCTGAGAGTGCTACATCTTCATCTGAAGGCTGCTAGAAGAATAGTGACTTCTGAGAAGCTAGGACTAGGGTATTAAAGCCCACTCTCACAGTGATACATCTACTCTAACAAGGCCACACCTCCAAATAATGCCACTCCCTGGGCCAAAGACATGCAAACCATCACGGAATGTAAGAATGTATTATTACTTAGCCTAAGTACTTCAAACTACTGTCCCACTCTTTCTGTCAAATTTTGCTTTATTTTCAGATAAACGGAAAATATCTCCTCTTGGAGTCCCATTCTAAGTTTCAAGTAGTGAATTTCTTTTATAAACCTATTTGTAAACCAAACATCTCCAAATTTCAAATTTATGAGTCAAAAAGTATTCATTTATGATAGAGTTAAAGATGCTAAAGGTTAAACCAAGACTGTGACTATAACTCAGTGATAAAGCTGCCATTTTAATTAAAGCCCATTAACAATCAAAGATACTCTGAATAGCAACCTACTTACAGAATATATTTTTGCTCACCGTATGTTCTATTTTGTAGAATATATTATTGCATCACCGTATGTTATACTGTCATTATAGACTTTGCAGTATATGTTCCTGTTAAGATATTAATATGAGTAAGAAAAATCCATGTAGCTATCAGATTATAGCACCAATTTTTTAAAGTTGAAATTACCTAACAAATAACTCTTGGACTTAATCTGTATGTCCTCTCCTTCACAATGTCAAATACAGTTACAGGGGAGAACATGAATCAAATGTATTTCTTCCGATAGGGCTCCCTTAAACAGATTCTGGCCCCTAGCTACTGATACAAATCTCTTTAATTTCCATGAGATCTAATGATAATTTCTCATCAGAATACGTTTTCTTCTTTCAAGAGAATGAAGATAATGGGAACCGAATAAGGTTAAATGATTCAGAGCCAAAATGAGGAGTACAAAAGTATTGAGAAGTTATACCAACCCTCATGTTAAATAAATAAATGTATTATTTTTGGTGAAAATTACTTTATTTATGACTCAAGACTTTCAATTAAATGCTGTAGAGTATAATTATTAACATGTCTACAAATAAAAATAAATTGTAAATAACTAAAGATACGGGTTTAGTAAATAATCGAATGATATCTTGAAATTCAGCTCTCTGCAGAGGCAAATGATTAAGTTAGTCCCAGTCATGTTCAATTACTATTTGTGTTGAGAAAAAAATAACCTATCACAGTGTAAATACTTCCAATACTCTGTTTCCCATTGTGTGAAAAAATTATTTTTGCCTAAATTCTAAATTCAATAAACATTTTATGACTAATATAAGTGCCTACTTAGAATAAGTTGTCCCCCACCCACGAAAATTTGCACCCTTGTTATAATTAAGTCAGCAATAACAACGCCTCCTCTTAACACGCAGAATATGTAGGCTCTGGGAAGACAACACACAAACCTGCTTGTTTTGTTTTGTTTTTTCAATTTGGAATCTAATAATAACTACATAATATTTTTTCCAGATGCCTACTTTTTAGCATTTGCTTTTGCTTTGTTCTTTTCTGACTTCTCCTTTTCAGCTATTTGGTGTTCAAAATTACTCTAAACTCAATTTATAGATAAGAAATTACTCTTTGCCTTTGCCAGTTGTTTGAAGCCATAAAAGCAACAAATAGAGTTAGAACATTATCATATATATTTTAGTACATCAAAATGTTAATACTGAGTATTAGGCTTTTTATTAATACAAATAGTAGACAATCATTCATGGAGTATGTATTGTTTATAATGTTTAGCTATAACTCTGGTATTTAAACTTTTGTAAATCACTTAGCAATTGTAATCAGATTAGTTAGATGTAGTACTTAATCTACTTAAATTGAGCTATAAAGTTTTTTAATGACATGATGATAACACGAAATTAAATAAACCCTTATGAATTCTTAATTTCTTAAAACCTTTAAGATTTCCAATAGTTTATGTCCATTCCTTTATTTAGGCAAACCGGGAGACATGAGCAAGATGTGAAACTCTCCCATAGGAGAAAATAGGGAAGAAATATGAAAGTGTTATCACCTAGATATGAAAAATGAAAACTGAACTATGAAAATATTTTAATGGCAATTCATCCCAGATTCCTACAAGATTTCTATATGCCTTGAATGCAAATATTATTTGACTTTAAGGAAAAAGATGACTTTGAACTATTGAAATAGCTAATGATATATTTTGTTCAACTCTAATTATTGAGACTGCAAAATATTCAGTGATGATTTATAAAATATGCACTAGGCATAGATGTATGATAAATATTATAAATATTAATTTCACAATATGGTATCAACTTATCCTGGGATTGTTCAGTAGTTCAAATGTACTAAGTGGAAACACACTTCCTTAGAAGACAGTTTAAAAAAAAAAGAGAGAGAGACAAGCAGGTCATAAATATAAGAAGATTCTGCCTTAGTGAGCACTTCCATGTTTCACTAAGATTTATTTTCTCCTTACTTAGTGATAGACATTAGTTTAGAAAAATATGTATGCAGTACAACTATGGACCGTCATGAATGACCTGTACAGGGCTAAGCCAAAGGAGTGAGGAAAACCACAGAAGTCTCCCATCACATTCCTCTGGGCAAATTTATATTGACAACAAGAAAGGTATATTCTTTAAAAACTCATCTTCCAATAGTGGTGCGTCTTTTTGTCACTCAGCAAAGGAAGCTTACATAACTGTAGCATCCCTAAACACATGGCATAGCATACTATTTTGCAGTGATAAAGCAAAAAAACAGCCAATTATAAATCTACCTCGCAAGTGCTGGTTCCTTCTAGAATTGGTCTGGAAAGAGCAAAGGTTACCTGGTCTAGAAACTAACAGCCCATAGCTGAGGCCAAGATTTCATCTCAAGTCTGTGGTTCTGATAAAGTGCCTAATTTCTGCTTGAGAATGTATTTATTCAAATTTATACTTTTACAAAATCTTTCTTTTTAAATTTTTTTAAATAGGTTCTTCTCTTATACATCTCCTCCAACAGTCTCCCCTCCCTTCACTCCTCTCTGCTCTCTCTCCCCACCTTCTCACTGTCTCAGATTCATTCCCCCTCCCTTGTGTCCTCTGTGGAACAGAGCAGCCCTCCAAGAGACAGGGAGTCAAGCAGGACAACAGAAGGTACAATAAACAAGACAAAACCCTCCTCAATTCTGCAGTGTTTAGATTCATGAAGTGACTGTCACTGTAGTTATTCAGATTAATTGGGTTGTACATAATCAAGGTTCTTTTTAAACATCCACAATCATTCATGTATATATGTTTTGGCTCTAATACAACAGTTATGTTTCATACTTGAATCATCTCTCACACAAAACTGACAAATCTAAACAATCACAAAATAAAAATTCACAGTCTGTACATACTAGACAGTGAACACGATTAGAAATCTTGATAAAGCTTTTGGCTACTTTTTTCATTATTATTTTTTTATTTCATTCGATATATTTTTTATTTACATTTCAAATGATTTCCCCTTTTCTGGTCCCCCACTCCCTGAAAGTCACATAAGTCCCCTTCCCTCCCCCTATTCTCCCACTCACCCCTTCCCACTTCCCTGTTCTGGTTTTGCCTTATGCTGCTACACTGAGTCTTTCCAGAACCAGGAGCCACTCCTCCGTTCTTCTTGTACCTCATTTGATGTGTGGATTATGTTTTGGGTATTCCAGTTTTCCAGGCTAATAATATACACTTATTAGTGAGTGCATACCATGATTGATCTTTTGAGACTGGGTTACCTCACTTAGTATGATGTTCTCCAGCTCCATCCATTTGCCTAAGAATTTCATGAATTCATTGTTTCTAATGGCTGAATAGCACTCCATTGTGTAGATATACCACATTTTTTTGCATCCATTCTTCTGTTGAGGGATACTTGGGTTCTTTCCAGCTTCTGGCTATTATAAATAGGGCTGCTATGAACATAGTGGAGCATATATCCTTATTACATGCTGGGGAATCCTCTGGGTATATGCCCAGGAGTGGTATAGCAGGATCTTTCGGAAGTGACGTGCCCAGTTTTCTGAGGAACCGCCAGACATTTTTAATACAATGCATCAGATCATCCAGGTCAGGGAGAGGAGTGACCTTCTAAACTAGAATGAGCATCATGGTACAGACAGTAGAGTCACCTGAGGCAAAGCAACTGAGTATAGGAAAGCTTTGTCTACTGTAACTCTTCAGGGGATATAATGATAAATATAACAGAATGTGATGATACAACCTCAATCTAAGATGTGACATAATGTTTGTAGCAAAAATAACCATTCAGCCACATCATGTGAGAGATTTTAGCTACTGTTTTTGCGATACCAACAGAATAACTTTAAAGGCTATTAAAGTGATACTTGGTGTAATTTTGTTTCTAGGTACTTGGTGAATAATCAAATGAATAGCATTGTGGCTCGACCATGTATTGCAATTAATGGGGAGTACTTTCCTTCTGGCTCAATATTTTATCTTTAAATTATTCTCAGAGACAAATTAGAACATAGTTCTAAGAAATAGTCATTACAGAGGAAAAGATCTCTGTTTAGTAAAAATAAACAATGTTAAGGACACACCAATTTGGCTATAATATCTGTTAAAAATGATAGTCAAAAGGTTCCCATTTCCAATGAGAGGAAAACATTAGCATGTATCACTGTCTTCATCGCTGTTGCCATTGGTAGAATAATCTAACTAGTTATTTCAATTCTGTGAAGCCACCTGAAAGAAAGCCCATGATTGTAGTTGAACCATAGGAGATATTAGGAAAATGTTAAGGGTTCTTCTACTTGTGTGAATTCCTGTCTCCAGAGAATATTGGCTTTCCAGTGGGCTAAGGGACATGAGATGACAGGCACTGTTTAGAATGTGAATCTACCTTCTTTTCTTTTGATGGGTGCTATATGTTCTCTGCAGTGATACATCCATATCACAAGCATTGAACTTCTCCAACCCTGACCCATCTAGGGAAAAGAAAACAAAACTAACATACAGAAAGCAAACAAACAAACAAAAATAACTCCCCCACAAAAACCAAACAAAACAATCAAAAGACAAACAAACAACAACCCCTCCCATATGTGATGGCATCTGGTTGTTATTTCTGTGCTGAAGAGAAATTTTAATTAGTGAGAATACAGGAATAGAAAAACAAAAAGGTTGGCCTAGAGATGATCTGTACCCATTCATCCAACATTACCAGTACTAAAGTGATTGTTACTGTTGTTGTTGTTGTTGTTGTTTTAAAAAATTCCCACCTGTGTCCTCTGTCTATTTTCAACTGGTTCTAATGATGTCAGGCATGTTCTGAATAGTATGGCCGAGCAGCTCAGATCATGGCCGTAGGAGTGTGTGGCTCGTGCTGTTTACATTATGGTGGATCAGGAGACAGAGAGTACGACAGAAACCACAGGCTCGCCATCCTCTCCCAAATGCCCTTCCTTAGTGGTCTACTTCTTCAAGCTAGGTCCCATCTCAGACGTTTCCCAGGCCTCTGAGAATCATGCCACCTGCTAGTGACTACACTTTCCCAACATGAGTCAGTAAAGCATATGTGATCACATACACATGTGGCTCCATTACAAAGAAGGAACATATGCCTGAGGTAAAAAAAAAAAAAAAAAAAAAAAAAACAGAAGACAAAGACGTTGGCAAAAGGTTATTTTCTCTAGGAGATAAGAAGATATTGCCTGGAATTTTTATATCAAATTTTAATAAAATGAAGATTCCATAAAATAGTGTACACGATGAGAAGAAGTCAGATTTAGATGAAATGAGATGTCACTGACAGACATTCAAAAATGTAAAAGGCGAATGAGGTAAGAGTATTTTAGAATTAAAATTACAAGGAAATAATAAAAAATGCATTAGCGTTATTATACTTACTCGGATAGGATCCTACGAGTTTGCGGTGCCCCTCCTTGCTTTTTATTCCACAGCAAAGGAGACAGGCCGATGACAAATGTGTACCTATTAGCAGGACGTTTTGTTTAGTGACTGACATGGAGCCACTGCCTGCCTCGCCTTTTCTTTGCTGTCTTTACACCAGTGCTAGACCACACAGCTCCTGTGCAGGGTGGGACAGGGCCATTTTGGTCCCCTTTTCTCAGGCTCTTTTCTCACATCATCATGGCCACCCACTCAAGCGAGCCTTCACTGCTCTAGCTCTGACAGGGAAAGAAACTGTCTTCTTCCTGATGATGGTGGATAAGTTGGGTGATCATTTCCCCTAAACTTATAAAAATGATCTCAACTTTTGTAAGTTAGATATAAACACTAAAAGAAACAATGCAAATCTTAGGTCTCAGAGCCAGCAATTTACTTTGTTATATTGGTTTAATCGGAATAAAGGAATGCTGATTTTTGTCTATCCTTACGTAATATTACAAATTTTTTTATTATGCTTAAAATTATTTTTATTCTTTTCGTATGATATATTTTGATAATATTTGTTAACCTCTTCCAAGTTCTCCCAGAGTCTCTCCACCTACTTAGATGCTCAATTTCATGTTCTTTCCTCTTTCTCAAAACAAAACAAAAACAACCAAGAAATCAAAACCAAATAGAGAAAAAAGGCACTGAACCAAAAGAACAGCAAGTAAAGCAAACAAAAGGCCATGGAGTCTATTTGTCTTGGTCACCTACTTGTTGACATGAGGCCTGCTTTGGAGTGTGGTTGATTGACCCAGTGACACACCATTGCATAAAACTGCTTTCCCTCTTCTATCAGGTATCAACTGCAAATAACATCTTGGTTAGGCATACTTCCCCTTATCTCTACTGAGACTGGGATTTTGTTTCATTTGAATTTGTGCAGGTCTGAAAGCTCATATGTATATCAGATTTTATGTATAGAGTGATGGTACAGAAATTAAAAAAAAAACCACCTAACATGGCCCAGAATATGCTGTGATTTTACATCTTATTTATAATGACAAGAGAAAAAGGTCAGGGAAAGATGACAAAAAGCTCTCCAGACACAGTGAGTGAGTGGGCAAAGATGAAAACATAGAAGATATGTGCCACCTAGAGAAGACAGAGGAGAGCAGCTAGAGAAATGTCCTCTATACCAAGTGGAAAGGAGAGGAGGAGAAGGAGGAGGAGGAGGAGAAGGAGGAGGAAGAGGAGGAGTAGAAAGATGAGGAGGAAGAGGAGGAAGAGGAGGAGAAAGAGGAGGAAGAGGAACAAAACTAAGAAGACAATCAAACACTATCTTATAAAATCAAAGGTAATGTGGCAAAATGTTCTAGATTTGTAGACAAATTTACAGGTAAAAAGACTCACATTGTTTTAACGGGAAAAAATTAAAGAGATTAAACTCAACATGCAAGCATTGAGAACAATGATGGACAAGTTCGTATATCAGGTAAACAATATTAACGAATTAAAGGAAGAGTAGGATAGCCTCATGGGCATGAGATCCCAGAGCACATGGATGGACCCCTCTTGGACACTGAATCCCAGATGCCCCTTAGAGGCATCCAGGGCAGAGACTTGCTGAGACTTACAGACTTCCACAATATGCACTACATTGTACAATTTTATATTCTTACTTTTCATGAATGAGAGTACACTTTGGTAACACACGGTCATTTGACATTATCTCCAGGAAGGCAGTCAGCCTAATCTACTAGAGTTGAATTGATCTCCACTACTTTTCAATCTCTCTCAAGTACTTTTCTCATTCAATACTCAAACCATTGGCTCAAGAGCCTGCACCGTTTCTTTATCTGAGGTTTAATTATTAGTAATATCTATTAACTGGATAAAAGAGTGGGTCTCATTATGACAGCTCATGCTTGTGCATAATGTGCTTGACCATAAATTCATGTCCATAAAATGCTCTGGCCCCACCTTTCTTCTCAATGGTTTCTTCTTTGAAAAATTTCCCCCATACAACATTTATATCTTTAGAAAACTATAAATTCTGTTATTGATAGAATGCATTTGTCCTATCTTTCTGTATACACATGGCTCTATCAAGGAAGCAGAAATGAAAAATGAATGAAAGAGAAAACATCTACATAGAATCTTTTAGGAAAATGTAAATTTTTATTTTTCTTATGATTGTAAACAACATTCATAGAGTTACCTAATAGCTAAGCAACTGTGGTCTTCAATGCAATGGGGACTTAAAGAGAAAGTTTTACATTAAATTTTTTATCAGTTAAGGATTTGTTTGACTCAGTAGAGATATTTTTTTTAAATATGGCATAGTTCACAGAAACAGTTTTGGGAGAAGCAAACTGGTGAGAAATATTTTATTATTCACTACAAACGATGTTTCTTAAAGCAATTTTATGACATTGAATTCTTCACTGAAATAAATTTTAGATATAAAAGAAAGTTTGCATAGAAAGAAACATGAGTACAGTGAACAGAAGATAAAATAATTTCATAAGAATATAAAAACCTAAGACCACAGTTCATAAATATTTTAATAGAGAACAATTATTATTATGGTACTAAACTTGGTCAAAAATGATAAATATGTCAGTCAATAATTAAATTCTGCAGTGAAAGAACTTGAGCCTGGAAATCTAATTGCATATCTGATCTGGGTATTGTCTTGTGATAACTCTGCTTACTTATTTCATATTTGCCATTTCTGAAAAATCGGTTCATTTTCTATAAGAAGTCAATTTCACAGGAATGTTCCATATGACTAATAAATACCTGACTTCCTACTATTCCCCAAAGCAAATACAGTAGCAAATAGTACATAAAAAATCCATTTTGTCTCTTAGTGTGTTATGAGTATTACAGCATCACTGTACATGAGAATTAAAATCATTCTTTGATAGCTCAGTCATTGTGAGCCAAACCTACAGCCTCTGATTCCCTGACTTCATCCATTTCAAATTCTGTATTACTAGAAAACAATGTATTTGTTAAAGCTATTGCTGATAAGGCATCTAAGTAGGTAAAAGTGTAAAAGTGCTTGCTGACAAGTATAATAACCTGAGTGTATGTGTGTGTGTGTGTGTGTGTTTGAGAGAGAGAGAGAAAGAAAGAAAGAGGAGAGAGAGAGAAAGAAAGAGGAGAAAGAGAGAGAGAGAGAGAGAGAGAGAGAGAGAGAGAGAGAGAGAGAGAGAGAGAGAGAGAGAGAGAGAAAAGAAATGTGTGTGCTGTATGGGCACTTATGAGGCAATTTTTCCAAGTTTCATTTGTGTCTATTAAATTACATAAACTTAAGGTACACTTAGTGACCATTGAACACAGGAATGTACTATGAGAAGATGATCACAGTGGATCCAATTGACACAAGCATCCTCTCTCAAAGACAGCTTGTAGGTATGTTGAGAAAATGTAACAGCTGTTGTCTTCTTGATAAGGATAGTCACCATACACACTGTTCATTTAATTATTTAGAATTTATTCATTTTACAATTAATATCCATATCATTTGACCAGCAACTTACTCTTGTAAGCCTTAGTTTCCAGTAAAGATCAGTCTGTCTTTATAAGTCCAATATTTTAATGTGTTATACATTAATTACATTTCACAGCATTTGTTTCTTTTGTCTGGATTATTTCACTTAGCACAAACTTTTTCATGTTCTTTCCAGTTGTGTCAATTAGTATGATTCTTTTGTGTATGTAAATATATATTCTACCATATCTATACATATAATATGTAAACAACATTCTATCATATCTGTACATATATATTCATTTTTTCTATTCATGTATCAATAAATATGTGAGTTGTCTCCTTATCTTGACTTCTTTGAATAATGCTAAAGTAATGGAGCTATAACAACATCTTTGAGATAGAAATTTTATTTTCTTTGGGTATATATAGGGGTGCTGTTTTTTGCAATAACTCCATTTTTAAATACTTTGAGGAACTTTTAAACTCTTTTACAAATAAGCCTCACAAGTTTACATTCCCACTAACAGTGTACAGAGGTAATTTACTTTATGTCGTCATGGACATTTGTCTTTATGAGAATAGTTTCAGGGTAAACAAACCATTGTTTGTTGTACAAATTATAACAAATATGCTTCTATTTGTTTCTAAAATATTTGGGTATTCAGGTGACAAAAATAGTTGTTTTAAGGGGATAATGGTGGGGAGGACTGGTAGAATGGGGGGGGGTAGGAACATCCTATTAGAGATGAGGGAGAGGAAGAACAAGTAAATAAAAATAAATATCTTGCCAACCAACAACTTGGGGGATAAAAGAATTATTTTAGCTCACAATTCCAGATTATACTCCTTTCCTGTGGAGATTTTAGCTGAAGGAACTTGAGCCAGTTGGTTCATATCACATGAACAGTCAAGAGCAGGAAAAAAAAATAGTGTGTCCCCGCTCACCTGCCTTCGTGTACTCAGCTTGTTTCTTTTTATCCCCCCACTCACAGTTCAAATCTTCCTGCCGAGGGGATGGTGCTGCCCACAGTGAGCCAGTTCTCCCTGTATCAATTAACGTAATTAAGACAACCTACCACAGTCATGCTCTCAGACCAACCCAGTACAGACAGAGCTTCATTGAGAATCACGTTCCAGGTGATTCAAGGTTGTGTCAATCTGACAATTGGTGTAAGCAATTACATCAGCTAATAATGTTATAAACAGTTTTGCAATTATAGATAAGTTTAAGAGGCATCGTCAAACCAAGCAGTGAAATTGTAACACACACAATCCAATTTTACTATTTTAAATATATTTCTTCCTAAGAACTTTTAAAAATTATTCACTCCTACAGAATGGAAATTAAAATAACTTTAAACAAAGAGTGTCCTCTATGAGTCAACTTAGAGATGATGGTTTTTGAGATCAGGCCTAGAAATTTTGGGAAGTGCTTAAATTTTCATTATCTGATAGATGTAGTCCTTGTTAAAAACACCAAAAATAATGAGGCAAAAATTATAAATGAAAGAAGAGGAAACCGACTGTGATGACGGGTGACTCAATAATCAAAGTAAAAAGAGTGGAAACATGGAGTGTTTAACATCACAATGGTGTGAAGTCATACAGGCCTGCACTAGAGTCAAATAATATAAATTTATCTGTCATGTAATTAAAAGACATAACTTTTTCCAATAGAAATGGTGTTTTGGTTGCTCACATTGTGGCCATGAGCTAAGGTATCAGAAACTCATGAATTTCCTGCATAATGAAGAATAATTCTCTTCTGGTTTAAATCTATTGTTTCCATGCAAATTGAAATTTATGAACATAGAATTGTTATGCAATTTTAGAATTTTTCCAAATGTATATTTCAGAAAACATGTAATTTAAGAAAGGTATACCAACCACTGAACTCTCACTCTCTCTCTCTCTCTCTCCTTCTCTCTCTCTCTCTCTCTCTCTCTCTCTCTCTCTCTCTCTCTCTTGTAAAACAGATTTTTTTCTGTTGAAATGATTCATTCTCAGGGAATATTTCAGCTGGAAAATGTGTTTGAGAAAGGAGGAAACCATGATCTCCAATTAAAAGGTGAATAATTTCTGGGCTACAGTGTCCTTTGACATGTCATGATTTAGATAATTGGGATTCTAAGAATCAGACATGACTTATAAAAACAAAAAATATTACAATTCTTTTACAAAAAAACTACTGAAGATGGTTAATTAAGAAGAACAAAAGATCATTTTCCTCACTTCTCTCCCATGTCAGTCACCTTTCTGTTACTAAGACAAACATAATCTTGTTATAGGAAATTTTATGTTGCCTCAAGGTTTAGAGATAGATATTACTCCATAGTTACTTGGCCTTGCTGCTTTGTATATTTGGTAGTGAAATCATGAGAGAAGCACATAGTAAAAATAGCCTGTACTTCTAATGGTGTTTGAAAAGTGCAAGGGGTGAATTTCAGAAGCCATGGTCCTGGTGTTACTTCAAGAGTACTCTCAGTCTGGCTTACCGTGCATGGGCACAGTGTGAGAGCTCTGACTTGCTCATCTAGGTTCGACCTTTCAAAAGTTCTACAACTTCCCTATGTTTTTGGGCTGAGAGCAATCTTTTCATACCCAGGACTTTGGAGGACAATTCAGAACCAAACTCTAGCCTCTACTTTATCTGTATTTGTATTATTTTATAATATAATATCTATATTTAAATAATATGGAAGCATCTATTTTTTAAACAATTATTTATTTACTTTATGGCTATGAGTACACCACCATTGCTCTCTTCAGACACATCAGAAGAGGGCACCAGACCCCATTACAGATGGTTGTGAGCCACCATGTGGTTACTGGGATTAGAACTCAGCACCTCTGGAAGACCAGTCAGTGCTCTTAACCACTGAGCCATCTCTCCAGCCCCCTGAAGCATCTATTTTAGTAGTAGTTGTATATTATGTTTCATTGTTACAGCTATTTTTGTCTAAAATCTTTCTTTATCATCTACCTATCATTTATCTACTGTCTGTATGTCTATCATCATCTATTTATCTATCTATATATCATATATATATATATCATCTCTATATCTTTCTATTTGTCTGTCTGTCTATCTATCTATCTATCTATCATCTCTATATCTGTTTATCATCTCTATATCTATCTATCTATCATCTATCTATCTATCTATCTATCTATCTATCTATCTATCTATCTACTGTGTATAGTTTGGATATGCCCATGCTATGATGTGCATACAAAGGCATGATATGGGACAGCTTTTGTTTAAAGAATCAATCTTCAATGTTAGGTCATGGGATTTGGTGATGAATACTTTTACCAACTTAATCAGTGGCAAACTCCTTATTTTTTGGAGGGGGTTTACAAAAGCCCTTTTAGAAAGCCATTTTAAACAAACCAAACCAAAAGGTTTACAAAAGAAGAGAAAAATATACAGAAAAAGAATAACTTGCTTCATATGTCCCCAAGAGAAAAAAGGGGAGGACAATACCAACATGCTTAACAATAAGGGGTTCTTTTCCTTATGTTTTTCCTTTCTTTTTTTGTAAGAATATATGGTGTCTGTCTGTGTGCTGTGTGTGTGTGTGTGTGTGTGTGTGTGTGTGTGTGTGTATTCTATATGTGCCCCAGCAGACACGTGGAAATTAGAGGACAGCCGCAGGTGTCAGGTCTCAGTTTCTACTTTGAGACAGCAGGCTATCTTTATTTTTAGCCACGTCACAACCAGACTAGCTTCCCCGTGAGTCTTCAGGCACTGTCACATTCCCACCTCCCATCTTGCTGTGGAAGACGTGGAGATCTGCACGTGGCTGCCATGCCTGGCTTTATGTACATCCTTGGGAATCCAGTTCAAGTTCTCTCACATGTGCAGACAGCCTTTAACCCACCAAGTGAACACCCCAGCCCTGTTTGCTCTTTTGATCTCTCACTGCTTTGTTTTCAAATATAGAATAATTTAATAACCAGGAGACTGGGTTTTGAGCCAATATGATGTTATTTAGAGATGAAAGAGGTAGGCATTACTGAATTTGTGCTTCTTTGGTGTCAGTTTTTCACCACTGTGTGATTGTCTTTTATCATATGCACTTGGACTGTGTGATGAACATGGAAATTACTAAGCATTGGAGATTTGACTAGCTAACCCCTACCAGTGAGTAAGAAATACAGTTTCTAAGGTTTCATTGGCTTGACTAGCTAACCCCTACCAGTGAGTAAGAAATACAGTTTCTAAGGTTTCATTGGCTATAATAATACTGGCCCTTTTAAAGCTGTGTCCTTACCAAACTAGTTGCTCTGTGCTTCCCAAATACATTTAAAGTACCCCTCAGGCATAACAATAACAACAACAAAAATATTATCAAAGTATGATTATCTTCTGCATTATTTTAAGTGAAATATTAGGTGATTAGTTTTTTTGAAAATGTAGCTTGCATTTGACAAAGGAAAGTTCTGAATGTTCCTGTTAAGCACAATGTGAACACCTGGATTCTAAAACAACAACAACAACAACAACAACAACAACAACAACAAAACCTTTTCATCCAGATACTTTTCAGACTAGAATTTCTGGATGTTCTAAGAGCAGTTAAGGAGTGATGTGCAGAAGCATCAGAGAAGCATTTTGTAATTTTTTTCAAAGCTGAGGACTATGACTTTAACATTTGGCGTGCTGCTGAGGTGAACTGACATATGCTTTGCTTCTGAGGTCATGAAGTACTAAAGGACTAAAATATACAAGATATTCAGTGTTCTGGATACTTCATAACCAACACCCGAATAGCTAGAAAGTTTCCACGTCCTTTTAGAATTAAATTACAGTAGGAAAATAAATAATGAAACAAATATTGACTGTTGAATGCTGTCCTCTCTCCAGAAAATATCATAAATATTTCAGAGGAATGGAGGACACAGTAAGACAGCCCCCTAAGAGGTGTAGAGGTTTGGATTTATTAGCTTTGTTTTAGAACAAGAATACATCTCAAGTGCACTGTCTACAGTCTCAATGGCAGTAAAGCAAAAAGTCTGTGCCTTTTGGATGTGAGCTTCTGGGACAGGCTTGCACAGAGCAGCAAGTGTCCTCTGCATCATGATTTTTCCTTGTAGATGCTTCCCTGGAATTGTGTTACTGTGGAAGGTTCTGTGGTACTTGCACTGGTGTGGTACAAAAACTAGAAAAGACTGCTTCACATATGACACCCAAGCCTCTGCCACAGAGACAAGCAGATCTGCAGAACAGAACGAGTGCATAGCTGTGGAGTGGCCGGTGGGGACTGACCTCAGGAAAAGTTTTAAATAAAGCCCAAAGGATGACTGAGGATTCTTTGAACTTAAAAATGAGTTGTATATTCTGGAAAACACTTCTTGCAAATTGTGATTAGTGCCATGTCCTGTACGACTCTGGGGACAGAATTCAGTGGGCAGAGAGAAAATTAAGAAAAGGAAGACATAGGCACAGAATCCTGGGATGGAGTGGTCTGGTCTCTGCATTGGAGAAACAGCAGCAGCTTAGAGGGTCATCTTGTTTCATTCTATACAACCAAAAAAAGAAGGCTGTTATTACATACAGATAAATAAGGAAGGAGAATTTCCTGGAATAAAGAGGTGGGTTTATCTAGTCTCAGTAGGATCAGCCTCTGTCCTGGAGCAGTGATCACACTGTAACCATCCAAGGTGAGAGGGTTCGATGCTAGAGGGGTGGGCATTTTTCTTTGCCTTTCTCCCAATGAGTCTGAGGCACTGGGGAAAAGTCTTAAAAGAAAAGAAAGAAGCTGACCCTTTGATAAACACTAACGAAGTTGGAGAGGAAAAGGTTTATTTGGCTTATATGTTTCTATCAGTCCATCACAGACAGAAGTCAGGGCAGGAACTCAAAGCAAGAACTGGGAATAGAAAAAAAAAATTAAAGGAGCACTACCTACTAGCTTGTACCTTTTGTCAGGCTTAATTGGTTCTCTTATGCAAGCCAGGCTTCTCTGCCTAGGAATGGTGCTTCCTACAGTGGGCAGCCCCTCCCACAATCCTCAGGAGTGGTGACCTCTCATGCACATGGCCACAGGCCTATGTGATGCAGGCAGTCCTTAAATTAAAGGGCTCTCCTTCCAGGTAACTCAGGGTGTTTTCAAGTTGACAATAAAACTCTATCTAGGACAGAACCTCAATTGCCAGCAGCAGTGATGGAACCTTGAAATGAAGACGATTAGGTAAGGTAGAGTATCATGCCATGTGCAGTATGGCAGGGCTTTGACAAGAATCGTCCTTAACCTTTGGGGGAACGGGAATTTTCTGATTCTTACAAGTTTTTTTGGGGTGGAGCATGGAAATATTCACACCATGGAATCATGACTGGCCAAAGCCTGCCTGGTGGAGGCTGTAGAGACGCTATGGCCCATAGACACTAGATGGGACCACAAGCTTACTTTGAACTGCAAGGGGGGCAGACAGGAGACCACAGCACAGAATGCTGCCCCAGAGAGTCTGAGGAAGATGTCACTTGGGACAGGGAGCTGGGAAGTAAGAGCATCCATGGTCTAACAGATATTTTGAACAATAGATTTGATCATATTTATTGGAGTCTATGTAATGATAATAGATTTTAATCTTACATAGGTAAATTTATTAATTCAGTCAAACAGTTAACATTTCTGACATTTTTCATTCCACCAGCAATCACACATCTCTGAGACACCAGCAAACTACTATGTAACCTCAGACTCATCTGATTTACATAACACATTAATGTTTTTTATTTAAGGAAATTAGAGGAAAGGTTACTTGAAGCAATTAGTTTTGTAATAAAATCTTTCAAGTGAGAAAATAACACTGTATTTCTACATGGAAAGTTATTACAAATTTTTGCCACCCTTCTTCCCCAGGTAATTTATGCTATATTAGACTCTACACACACACACACACACACACACACACACACACCTCTGATTCCTCTGATTCCCACAAAGATCAGCTTTGAAGTTAAGACCTCTGGGTGCTAGAATTAAATGATTAATAAAGTACTGAAAATATGTAGCAGCACATGTGCCATAATCACAACTAATATATGGCACACACACACACACACACACACACACACACAGCAGAATTTTCTATGAGTCTGAGCTATATCAGGAATTTAAAGAGTTCTTTGTCCTCTTGGCATTTATACTTTAGAATAGAAAATATTATGAGCATGAAAACCATCATTCAGCATATTGAAGGAAGTGCATAAAAAATAGTACATAGGTTAAGAGACAGGGAAAGCAGAGGAAAGAACTTGTAATTATACATGGGCGGATCAGAAGCCTCTTAGCGAACCAGTGACATTTTAGGAAAGAGCAAAGGAGTTGATGGATTGGCTGGGCAGGCACTGGAAAAAGAGACTTCCTAGATTCACACAATATTCATGTAAAGACCCCAAATTAGTCCAAAGAGAAAAGGGGTAGAGTAACATTGTATCTAAGAAGAGCAGCCATGAGTGTGGTCCAGGAGGGCCCAACGGTATTGGAGAGACACTAGCTAGCATTTTCAGTTCAACGTGGAACTATTTGGAAGGTTTCAAAGACAGAAATAGCATGGCGCACTTTCATTCCTAAAAGATCATTTGTGCTTTTTACTGAGAATAGACTGAAGCAGCCTCTTTAGGTGGCTCCTATGGTGCTGCAAATTGGAAATGACTCACAGGCAGCATAGAATATTGAAAAATATATTGTGAAGTATTTTGGGAGGATTTACAGGTGTGTGAAAGATGAACCCTATGACTTAAAATGAGAAGTGGAGAAGACTCCAAGATGTCTTTCTTGGACAAATATAAGGCTAATGTCCTAAGTCAAAATGAGACAAGGTTTGGGAGTGGGGGGGGTCTTACAAAGCAGAAAGGTTGTGCTGATACTGTTGCACATGTCTTTCAGACAGCTGAGGTGAGATACTGAGTAGGTATAAATCTGAACTTGAGAAAATAGATTTGAGTAAACAAATCCACAGCAGTTGACTTGTTTGTATTCCCTCTGAAAGAGGCTCAAGTGTAATACTCAAAGGACACAATGAATGCACATAGAGTGAGATTTTTGAAACATTCCACTATTTATTGTGAAGCTATAAAGCATAGTCCATGCATTTTATCTGTCAGTATGTTCTTGTAAAAATGTCCTTGGTAAAGTAACCTGTAAGCTTTTGGGCCGGCCATTAAGCAGTCACAATAACGGTATGTAGCTAAAATCAAAAGACTATATTGTGAGCTCCCTCTGCTGTTAGAAAATCGCTGACCTAGAAAACTGGCAAACTGAGATCTAGCTAAATCGAACATGAATGTGAACTATAAACCACATTGAGTTCAGAGGTTCACTTGCTTCTTCTGTCTTGAGTTAAAATCATATTAAGGCACTCAGATAAACACTGGGGTGAAAGACTTTGAGAATTTAGGAACAATCCTATCATTTACATTTTAAAAGGAACACAGTTACTTATTTATCAGAATCATCCATCATGCAAACGCAAAGCAAATTAAGATAGAAACTTTACTTTTTAAAAAGGAAAATCATGAACATGTTGCCATTTATATGACTTCAAACATTTTCTTTAAAATTAATTTTAATATTTAGTAGCTATGAAGTAGAGTGGCTAGCTATTCTGACAAGTTAGTTGATCGTTAACTGGTAGATGATAATGTTACTAGCTATAACCTTTAACAATGAATTTAAAATAATAAAATGCTACATAATTTTACCATTTTATATATAAAATAAAATTTCAAGTTTGAATCCAACATTTCTGCCTCTAACAAATTATGAGCATTAACAGCAGTAGCTAGCTTTGTTATTTAGTATTTTACGACACAGCCAAGAGACAACAGTATAAAGGATGATACAGTTGCACATGAATGAAAATGTAACACTGTTGAGCAGGACATCATAACAGTGAAACAATACAAATGAGTTGTTCAGAGTTCATTTCTCTGTGTTCTTTAGCAGAAGCTAAAGACTAAATAAAATACTAGTATGCCTCCAATGCACCGGACATTTCATTTTCTTTTTTGTTTGTTTGTTTTTGTTTTTTGGATTTGGTTTTTTTGAGACAGGATTTCTCTGTGTAGCCCTGGATGTCCTGGAACTCACTCTGTAGACCAGGCTGGCCTCGAACTCAGAAATCCACCTGCCTCTGCCTCCCAGAGTGCTGGGATTACAGGCATGCGCCACCACCGCCAGGCAGGAGGGTAGAGTTCATTTTCTGTTATATGAGTATACAATTTTTGCTATCAAATTGTAGCTGAATGACTCCCTCGGTTAGTGTAGACACCCGTCTTTGTAAATATAAGATATGCAGTCTCCAAATCCAAATTGCTTTGTGTCTGGATTTTCCTATCTTTGTTGATCTTTTGAGAAACCATTCAACCTTCACAGTCTTATTTTTCTTTACCTCTGGCTATTTGAAATAACTAGAAATGGATAGGAGTCTAATAGTAGCAGCCATATAACATAAATCAATACATTTGGAGTTTGAAATACAGTCTGAGATACAAAAGAAATGTTCTCTATATACTGTGGGTGCAAATATTTCATAATTACTATATTTTACTTAGAACCATGGTGTATTTTAACTGTCAGGTATCTCATGTGTCTATTTTTTAACAGACTTCAATTTATCTAATGGTAACAAATGGTAACATTTGTGTGTGCATGTGTATATGTGTTTGTGCTTGATTGTGTGTGTGTGTGCACACGTGCACACGAGTGTGTTATGCTTAGAACCTAAGTAAATGGATTGCTGAAGATCAGCAATCAATAAGCACTGCTCATCATAGTACAGATTCATGAGTGATAAACTCTAGTGATTATTTAAAGTTAAAATAAAAATTGTTAGCAGTATACTGTTGTTATCTGAGTTTAATAAAATTGGTCACTTAGACATAATAAAAATAAATCAAATAACTTGTATAGTATAGAACTCTGAGAACTCTTTTTGTGTGTGTCTTCATTTCTGACCTCAAGTTACTAAAGGAAACAGCAGTCAGAGGGGCAGGTAATCAAGTAAGATAATGATCGTAACTAAGGCAACCTGGCTACACCTTTTTATTTGTCTTTCATTTTCCTTCCATCAGAAAAAGCTCTTACATGAAGCTGATAAACTCTAAATGCCCACCTACAGTGATGCACTTTCTCCAGCAAGGCTCTACACTCTAAACCTTCCCAAATAGAACCTCCAGCTGAGGACCAAATGTTCATATATAGGAGCCCATGGAAGACTCATTTAAACCACAACAGCTGGTTGTGAAATGAAACTAATAGTGGACACTGGTTTGACACAAAATCAGTTAAAAGATCAACCACGTACTGCCAAAATTTCAGGTATTGTTTTTTACATAATTAAAGGAAAACAAAATAATACTGCATGCTAATGACTTGTTATTGCTTTAGAAGAAAGAAAATGGTGGGTCCCAGTTATTTCCATTAAAATTCTATTAATTCATTTAGGTCAGGTGTTTTTCTCTTCCATAGTCTTTAAATAGAAGGGTAGAAGGGACATGTAATTTCAGAGATTTGGGAAGTAGGATTGGCGATTACCCAGATGCTTGTCAGCCAGAGAAGACGGGCAACAATCAAGCACTCAACCAATTCCAGACCAGTGACAAGACACAAGTCAACAGGAAACTTTCTGGAGGGAAAAAGAACAGATGGAGAAAAAAATTCCCTGGGGAAATAATGGGCCTGGCACTTGGGTTTGCAGGAGGTAAATTAAATCATAACGTATAATTGCCAACGTCAATTCCTCCGGTGCTTATGAGCATAATTTTTACACACTGTATGGTACCTGGAACACAGGATCACAGGAAAATATTTTTGTTGAATGCATATTCTTGAAGTACAGGGGCTGAGCATTGTGTAGAAGAGATTGGGAAAATGAATGGCCAAGCCCACAGCTTAGAAAAATCTTGTAATAGTGATAAAATGGGTTGAGTACCTTCCTCTGATTAAACTGGGTAAATCTGAAAAGATTTTTTTTTTTTTTTTTGGTTTCTTGGATTTTGTTTTTTTTGAGACAGGGTTTCTCTCTGTAGCCCTGACTGTCCTGGAACTCACTCTGTAGACCAGGCTGGCCTCGAACTCAGAAATCCACCTGCCTCTGCCTCCCAGAGTGCTGGGATTACAGGCGTGTGCCCCCACCGCCCGGCTCAACAATTATAGAACTGGAAGACAAGTGAGAGAGGTTTCTGAAATGACAAGGTATGACTTTGATATGCCTGTATTGGTTAAGAATTACAAAAGATAGAGGAGATACAAAGAGGATTGATGGGGGGTGCTAAGTGGATTCAACTTTGACTCACTGGAGATTTCCAAATGAAAATAAGGGGCTAAAATTAAGGGTTATTACTTGTATCTACAACCAATAGGTTAGGAAAACACACACACACACACACACACACAACTATTTAAAAACACCAGTAGTAAGTTAAATTCAACTATGTTGATTTGTTATTGAGATCATTAGAAGAACTGTCAATTTGATATTATGAGATATTAACACAGGGGTTTCCAAGAATGCAGAGTATTGTCATCATAAAACCATCTTTGTTTATTGTGATGTTAAGGGCATTAAGGAGATTTCAGATTTGATATTTTACTCACATTCTTTACATCTTAAGGAAGCTATCTATTCTACTTTTATAAATTAATGGATTTTGAAAACTTTTGCAGTCTCTACCTTTCCAAAGCAAGACTGGAATCAGCTAGGCTTGTATTTATTTCTAGAATGTCACCATTCTCAATCCATCCTGGTGGAAACAGTTCATCTAGCCTCAATTCATAAGCTAGCGATATTAATTAAATGTCAGCCAAGTTTTACAAGCACTGAGCTAAAGTAGTAGTTTGGAACCACTTCAAAGAAGAAACGTCCCGGTACATTGTGAGGAGTTAGCTATCCTCTGGACTTCTGTGATGGGGTGTTAATTAGTTCAATTGATGTGGGCAGATTTCACTAAAAGTGGACAGCACCATCGTCATGGCCTGAATATATATATTCACATTCATATATATGTCATATATATCCTAAAATTATATATAAAATTTTATATCCTAAAATTATATATGTATATATATACAAATTTTAAGATGTAAAAGTAGCATTGTACTCAAAAGTCTTAAAATACTTCACAACAGAAAATTTCAGAAAAAAATTAGCTTATGTTGTACTTAAAAATGAACCAATGTGTGTACATTTTACTAACCAAAAGCAGCTTTTAATCATACCTTTAGTTTGAATTATGAGCTAAAATTCTCACTCACTTGAGTTGTATGTTCAGGGAATCTGGTAGAGTTAAAGAGTTGTGTATCCATCACCACAAACAAAATTTCTAGTGGCCCCTGGTACCACTGCTAGGTGACTTCCTGTTACTGTTGGCAGTCCCACCAATATATCCTACTTCTTTATGTGTATATGGTTTTATATTCTCTGGATATTTCATTCTAATGATGTATAGTACAGTACTGGGTCTTATAATCTAGCTTCTTTCATGTGTTAGAAGCTTGAATCTGTTGGTTGCATTTCCAAATGTCTACTCTTCCTATTTTTTAAGTCGATTACATACCTAATGGCTAGATCATCCACATTATTTTATCAATTTATCAGTTAATGAACATTTGAATTATTCATAGTATTTTGAATGTTTTCAGTTACTCTGCTATGAATCATCTTCTATAAGTCTATATTTTAAAGTAACTGATTTTCTTTATTTGTATCTGGTAGATACCTATATATGAAATTACTGGATTATATGACAGATTTACTCTTACCTATTCAAGAAACTGCCAGTTTGTTTTGAAAATTATTCCAATCCTACATTTCCACCAACATATAGCTTGTGCTTGTTGTAGATTTCTATCTTAATTGTATCTCGAAGACTACAGTGGCAAAGACTTGGTTAATTCCTACATTGCTACTACTGTGAGGTGGCAGAACCTTTAGGCCATGGAGTGTAGTCAGAAATCTTCAAGTCATTGTCATTGAAGACGTGTCTTCAAGCAGACTTCTTGGTTTTCTCTTTTGTTCATTTGTCTCATTCATTTTGTGATGCCTTTAATAGAGGATCACGGACTAGAGCCTATGAAATTGATCCAGAACAAGTTGTTTCCTCTTTGGGAGTTGATTTTCTCAGATGTCTGTTATAGTAACAGAACACTGACTAACGCAGGGCTATTAAAATCACTGGATCACAGGCACAATTTAAATTTCAACCAGTGGTAAATTATAGAGACACAGAACTCATGATGTATTTCCATAACCAGTTTCGTTCTACCTTTAGCATTTGAAGGCCATTTTTTCCCAACGTTGTTATTTTCTGCATGAACAACTTCCTATGTAAATCAGGGTTGGGATATCAAATATAAGAATTGTTTAGCTGTAGGCATTTTCTGATTCTAGATTAAGGAAGTTCTTTGTAATTAGGCACATCTGGCAGGCCCACTTACATCACTGCATATACTTAGAGGAATACGAAGCTGAAAGATCAGCAAAAGAATTTTGCCTTCTGGCCACATTTCAAGAGAGTACATTTCAAAACAAGTGAAATATATTTTTGAGCTATGTTCATAATGTCTTATTTTCCTTAAAAATAAAGTCAGCATTATCCATCTGCTTTTGCAATCAAGAAGTGTAAAATGTGTAAAATGAGCAAGACAAAAATACCATCTAAATAAATCTGCTACCTGAACTATCAGGGTCACCCTGACGTAAGTTGCATGAGAGAATCATCTTCATAATTAGAGTTCTTCTACCTTTGTAGCTTGAATGAATGAAATGAAGTAAATGAATGAAATTAGCATCTTTATTAATAATATTTCTACTTTCTTTATTCATGTACATTTATCTATACATCACTGTGAATTCTTCATTGTGACTATGAAGATTAATATAAATGCCAGCAATGCTCAAATTTTGAGAAAAATTACAACTTAAGTGTTTCATATTTTCATATGTTTATTGGATAATGTAAAATAATTTAAACCTGTCTTTTAGGAATTGTGTATGATAAAACAGAAAAACAATTATGGCATGGAAAATAACAGAAAAGGATCTAGAAAGAGTCATGGGAACAGTGAAAATTAGATTGAAAAAAACACTATGAGAACGAAGTATAGATAACAATTTTCAATTCCTATTTATTATTTCAGTGTATATCCATTTATGAACCACATGATGCCAGACAATATTAAAGTTACTAGAAGCACATATAATATAAAAAGAAATGTTTGTTCGCATCCCATCAGTAATTTTCTAGCATAAATAAGGAATTAAAATACAGTATAAAGCAACACTATTAAGTCATACACGGTGCTATAGGTGCATAAAGAAGCACCATGAAGTTTCAAAATCTCAAGGGGGGTCTAGAAAAAGCTCTGAGTTGAAAGAATTAAAAGGGCCATGGAGCAGTATGTATATATCAAGACAGTATTTGGTTGCCCTGGCAATTAGTGATGCCTACTGAAAACCAAACATACAAATAGTTCAAAATGATTAAGTACACAAGTTAATTATTGAGTGGGTTTACATTTTTACAGAGCATGCAATTTCTCATGGTATCTTAATCTTCCAGACTTGACATTTTTTTTCATGTGGATATCTAGATATATAATATTGGTATACAAATCATACATTTATTTATAATAAGTTACCAAAACGATTTTAAAACTATTCTTTGGATTTAGTATACATACAATTTTGCCATTTTATAAGATGAAAAGAAATTTGGCATACCCATGAGATAAATGTGTTTTTATTTCTTATATAAAAGATGAAATCTTGGCTGACTTGTTGGTGCTGCACAACTTAGGGTTTTTCAGAGATGATTGATATTTGATTTATAATTGTCAATATCTTGGAACACTGTTTAGCATAAAGAGGTAGCACACAAAAAAAAATCACAGGTATTTATAAGAAAGTTCCAGAGATAATGAAAATTCTGTCCTAATCCCAAACCAAATTTCACTTAATGATTCTCTGTGAAAGTTCAGTCAGCAGCTAAAAAGAGTAATTATGAAAGTACATTTTAATACGACATAGTGAAAACAAGTATCAGTTTGGTATACAGTAAAGAACGAGAGCATGAGAGCATCAGAAGTCATTTTTCTTTCTGCAAGTAAATCATTAGTCTTCTATTAAAGAATCATGATTTTATGTACAGAGGAAGACCAAAGCAATGTATAATATCCAATAATCTGAGCTAAGGTGATTCAGGCAACGCTGCTTGTTGATTGTTTTGTGTATGGCATGACAGCATGCTCAGGCAAAGTAAGCAACTGTCTTCAGTACAAGGAAGCCATGAAGTCATACAATAGACATGCCTTCCATTATAAATTTGATTTTAATTATTTTTGGTTATTGCAAATTCAGAAACGTTTTCCTGTGGTCAAACTTTTTCAAGTTATATGAACCTTTATTGGCTAACAATCTAAAACCAACTTATTTTTAATTAATTAATTAGTTAATTAATTTTTTACACTCCATATTTCATCCCCAACATCTGTCCAGCTTCTGACTGTTCTACATGCCATACTTCCTCCACGTGGATGTCCCCACCCCCACCCCGCCTGACCTCTAATCTCTCTTGGGCCTCCAGTCTCTTGAGGGTTAGGTGCATCATCTCGTAATGAACCCAGACCCAGTAGTCCTCTACTGTATGTGTGCTCAGGGCCTCATATCAGCAGGTGTATGCTACCTGTTTGGTGGTCCAGTGTTTGAGAGATATCTGGGGTCCAGATTAATTGAGACTGCTGATCTTCCTACAGGATCTCCCTTCTTCTCAGCTTCTTTCAGCCTTCCACAACTCAACAACAGGGATCAGCCACTCTGAAGGCCTCCCAGGAGGCCAGGCCAACAGAAAAGCACCCTCTCTGACCCTGTGAAGAGCCCCCAGTTAGAAGGCCCCACAGATGGTCTGCTACAGCCAAGGTTGCAGGCCTCCCAGGAGACCTGAAACAACCCAGGGATAAAAAGGAGGCAGACTCCAGACAGTCACCCAGACTAACAAACACCAGGGATATACAGATGGCAAAAGGCAAGCTCAAGACCATAAACAACAGAAGCCAATATACATTGGCATCATCAGAACCCAGTTTTCCTACAAGAGCAAGCCCTGAATACAACAAAACACCTGAAAATCAAGAATCTATCCTAAATTCCTATCTCATGAAGATAGTAGGGTCATTTAACGAGGATATTAATAACTCACTGAAAGAAATACAGGAAAACACAGGTAAACAGATAAAGGAATTGAATAGAGCGCTCACAGAAAGGGACATAGATCCAACTTTTTTTTTTCTTTTTCTTTTTTTTTCTTTTTTTTTTAATTTTTTTTTTAATTTTTTTTTATTCGATATAATTTATTTACATTTCAAATGATTTCCCCTTTTCTAGCCCCCCCACTCCCCGAAAGTCCCGTAAGCCCCCTTCTCTTCCCCTGTCCTCCCATCCACCCCTTCCCACTTCCCCGTTCTGGTTTTGCTGAATACTGTTTCACTGAGTCTTTCCAGAACCAGGGGCCACTCCTCCTTTCTTCTTGTACCTCATTTGATGTGTGGATTATGTTTTGGGTATTCCAGTTTTCTAGGTTAATATCCACTTATTAGTGAGTGCATACCATGATTCACCTTTTGAGTCTGGGTTACCTCACTGAGTATGATATTCTCTAGCTCCATCCATTTGCCTAAGAATTTCATGAATTCCTTGTTTCTAATGGCTGAATAGTACTCCATTGTGTAGATATACCACATTTTTCGCATCCACTCTTCTGTTGAGGGATACCTGGGTTCTTTCCAGCATCTGGCAATTATAAATAGGGCTGCTATGAACATAGTAGAACATGTATCCTTATTACATGGTGGGGAGTCTTCTGGGTATATGCCCAGGAGTGGTATAGCAGGATCTTCTGGAAGTGAGGTGCCCAGTTTTCGGAGGAACCGCCAGACTGATTTCCAGAGTGGTTGTACCAATTTGCAACCCCACCAGCAGTGGAGGAGTGTTCCTCTTTCTCCACACCCTCTCCAACACCTGCTGTCTCCTGAATTTTTAATCTTAGCCATTCTGACTGGTGTAAGATGAAATCTTAGGGTTGTTTTGATTTGCATTTCCAATGACTAATGAAGTTGAGCATTTTTTAAGATGCTTCTCTGCCATCCGAAGTTCTTCAGGTGAGAATTCTTTGTTTAACTCTGTACCCCATTTTTTAATAGGGTTGTTTGGTTTTCTGGAGTCTAACTTCTTGAGTTCTTTATATATATTGGATATTAGCCCTCTATCTGATGTAGGATTGGTGAAGATCTTTTCCCAATTTGTTGGTTGCCGATTTGTCCTCTTGATGGTGTCCTTTGCCTTACAGAAACTTTGTAATTTTATGAGGTCCCATTTGTCAATTCTTGCTCTTAGAGCATACGCTATTGGTGTTCTGTTCAGAAACTTTCTCCCTGTACCGATGTCCTCAAGGGTCTTCCCCAGTTTCTTTTCTATTAGCTTCAGAGTGTCTGGCTTTATGTGGAGGTCCTTGATCCATTTGGATTTGAGCTTAGTACAAGGAGACAAGGATGGATCAATTCACATTCTTCTGCGTGCTGACCTCCAGTTGAACCAGCACCATTTGTTGAAAAGGCTATCTTTTTTCCATTGGATGTTTTCAGCCTCTTTGTCGAGGATCAAGTGGCCATAGGTGTGTGGGTTCATTTCTGGATCTTCTTTTTAAAAAGCTTTTATACACAAAAGTTGGTGTGCACGCACATACAGTGAAATGTCTACCTGCACCATCTATTTCATTATTAGATGTTTATCTGGTTTATTTTAAAACTGTTGAGAATGACTCTCTAATTTTATTTATGAGGCAATAGTCACCATTTGCAGTGTGTAAACTAATGTGCTGAGAAAAACAGTCAATGCAGGTCCATGAGTATAACATAGTGCATAGCAACTAAATAATGTTAAAGAATGGTAAAAATGGGCTGGAGAGATGGCTCAGCGGTTAAGAGCACTGACTGCTCTTCTAGAGGTCCTGAGTTCAATTCCCAGCACCCACATGGTGACTCACAACCATCCATGAGATCTGGCTCCCTCTTCTAGAGTGTCTGAAGACAGCTACAGTGTAGTTACATATAATAAATACATAAATCTTTTTAAAAGAACAGTAAAAATAAAAATATCTAATTTATAGAACATGATAATTGGTTATATGGTTTGGCATTTTTATGTAAGAGGAAGAAAATGCAACAAAGTTTAAATAGAAAAATATAAATTTTTATTCTGGGTGTTAAGAAGATACATTTGACTACTGGATGGAATGAAGTGGGAAAAAGGAAAGTTGGGAGGCCAAGGGGTGAAAAGTTTTCTTATTCAAGCTTCCTGAAGTAGAAGCATTAAACGCAGAAAATCAGGAGGAATTTTTGAGATTGAATAGACTGAACAGAATGGCCCATTAGATATAAGTGAGGAGTCAAAGGTAACTTCAAAGTTTATGATGTAAGCTACTTCATGCATGATGTATCATGTGCTAACTAAACTATGACCAAAAAGCAGAAACCTTTATTCTAGAAAAAATAATATTATCTTCTGTAGACAGTGAGGATCTGAGAGTTCTGGAGAATATCATTTGGAATTGTTCACTCCGTGGTCATATGTCTATGGTTCCAGAGCTCAAGAGAAATGTGTAGGTTAAATTTACAATTTCATATTTTTCATGGTTGTTATGATAAGTTATGATGAGATTCACAATTTTGTTGATAGCAAGGATGATTTTCTCAAATTCTATAAATTTCCCAGTGATTGAGACTTATGCCCCTAGGCTTTGCAAAGTCAATTACTTTGTGATAAATGGAACAGACAACAACCCAAGATACCTTCATGCAGGTTAACATGTGCAGATTTGGCTGTTCCTTGCCACAGCCTGAAGTGAAAATAAGGCTGTTTCTACGAATTTTCCTTTGAATGTGATTTAGCTACAGCCTTGCCAGTTTCATCACATTTTGTAAATACTGGTTTAAAGATAAGGATTTTTTTTTACACAGCTTGTTATTTCCCCCATCTATCCCATTGTCTTAATTACCTTGCATTTCTTCATTTAGACATCATGGCCAAGCCAACTCATAGAAGAAAGAGTTTATTTTGTGCATATCATTTCAGCATCTTAGAATCCATGACCTATTCCATTCTATGCTGAGCATAGCATCAGGCATTGGGCACGGAGCTTGAGCAGCAGCTACAGGTTCGCGTCTTGAGAACAAGGAAGAGACAGCTAACTTTTGGGGGAGTCTGTTTGAATTTCTATCCCTCTCCTTCCTTAACTACCTAAGCCAT
The DNA here is from genome assembly GCF_947179515.1 of Apodemus sylvaticus. Taxonomy (NCBI): domain Eukaryota; kingdom Metazoa; phylum Chordata; class Mammalia; order Rodentia; family Muridae; genus Apodemus; species Apodemus sylvaticus. Next base: position 21,594,163 of record NC_067491.1, on the reverse strand, counting down.
TCTCTGATTGGTATTAATGAAAATCTGATGGCCAATTAGTTAGACAGGAAGTGAAAGGAGGGACTTCCTGAGAGGAAGAAAGGCACTCCTGGAAGAAGGAGGAAGGTCTTTTCACCAGGATACATCAGAAGAGATGGACATGTCTACAGGCTTGGAAGTGGCTAGCTACATGACTGGATAGGGCTAGGTGGTCTGGTTAACTTTGATGAACTAGTTGAGAGTCTGCTTAGCTAAGGCCTAAGCTTTGAAATATTTAAGGGCCATTGTATAGTAATTTGGAGAACTAGCTGGTTAAGGAATAATTGCCACTGTATACATTTCTGTATACATTAATTAATGTATATAGAATATTAATAATCATTTTTATAGATACCTGAAAATGGTAAGGGTCTTTGAAACCATAGAGCTCAATCCCTACTGACACATCTCTTCCAACAAGTCCTTACCAAAGAGTTCTACAAACTGGAGACCAAGTCTTAAAAAAACTGAGCCTGTAAAGGCTATTCTCAAACTATCACACCCATCTTACATTATTTTTCCTTAATAATGGGTTTTTGATTGCATTAACTCCTGGAGTAAGAGACTAATGTTTTCCATAATAATTAACTATAATGCTGAACATTTGTTAATGTTCAATTAACACATAGCCATTGATTCTTTGACTAAAATTAGAAAAATATTTTCAACCATCAACCGAATTAATATCTTACAAAAATAAAGAGATAAATGAATGATAACAGCTAAAATTTCTTCAGAAAAGTGTGAAAATATTTACACATATTTATTTTTGCATTTTAATGGTGTCTCTACAACGCTTTGACCCCTATGTTAGTTAATGAATTTAATGTAATATCCCCAAATTCTCACAATCTTAAATTTTAAAATGAAAATATCCTGTTATTATGAAATAATCAGATACAGAAGGAGCTATAAAAATAGGTTAGAGAGGAGCCAGAAGCTGGCTTGGTAGATAGAGGTCCTTACCACCATGCCTGGCAATCTGAGTTCATTCTGCAGTACCCACAGGATGAGAGAGAAAACCATTCCCAGAAATGTTCTCAGACTTCCACATGTGTGCTGGAAGCTTTTGCACATATACAATAAAATTTTAAAATGTAATTTAAAATAGCATAGTTCAGGACTGGAGAAATGGATCAGTGGTTAAAAGCACTTGCTGGTCTCCCAGAAGACCCAAGGTATGTTCCCAACACCCAAGTTGTGTGGCTGAGAACCACTGCAACTTCAGCTCTAGGAGATTTGACACCTTTTCCTGGTCTCACATGTAGCATACATGTAGCATAATGCACATAAATCAAAATAAATCTTACAAAAAGGCACAGAGATATTTTAAAAAGTATAAACCCATTTCTCGAGTGATTCCATATTGCATAATATGTAAACCAAGAAAAGTAATGCAGGTATGTGAGTGTGCTTACAACACACACCATTGCACATGTATCTCTGTGGAAATACTGTATCGATGTATCTCTACTGAACCACTGTATCAATCAGTGTATCTCTGTAGAGTCACTGTATCAATCAATATATCTTTATGGAACCACTGTATCAATCAATGTATCTCTAAGGATCAATCAAGGGTAGAAACTGTCCATACTACAAAGACCTATCTCATTTCATTCATAGTCACACCAGCCCCCATGTCTGAAAAAGACCAACGTGCTACAAAATACTTTGAAAATGCTATTAAAATGCAATCATACAATGTATACCTTCTGGTATATTTTTAGTTCTTAAAAGTTTAATTCTGTTCCCCACAGAAGTCAGAAGAGGTCTTTAGATCCTCTAGAACTCAAGTTACAGATGGTTGTGAACTACTAGGGGAGAACTTGGAATCAAACCTGGGTCCTCTGCAAAAGCAGTGTGTGCTTCTGACTTCTGAGACAGCTCTCCAATCCATCAAGTACATAGCCAGGCATGGTGACAAGTGCCTGTATTTCATCCTAGCAACTGACAGCCAGAGGCAGGAGGATGTCTGTCAGTTAACAGCCAGCCCTGACTACAAGTCATGCAAGTCATCAAGAGCTACATAGAAAGACCTTGTTGTTAAAAAAAATAAACAAAACAACACACACATATACAAATAACACTATTTGCTGATTGTAATAGTTGTATTTTACAAGCATAGAGGAAATAAAATTGAATAAATATTTAGGCTTCTATATAGAATCTTATTTCTTAATATTATTGTATAAAACAGAATTTAGAAGACTTGACTGGAGACAACAAAAACCAGAAAAATTTACAGCTATTTTCCAAATGGGTAGATCAAGTATGGGCAATCAAAAGTCCAGTCTGTTATGTAATGTGTGTTTGTATATGTGGGTGTGCAAGCGCACACTTGTGTGGAACATATTTAGAAAATATCTCTAGAAGTTATATTTACAGACAGAATTTAGGCATAAAATATATTGTATTTTCAAAAGTACTTTTGAATAATTGTTTCCTTGCTTTTGCTACAATACCTTCCAAACACAATACTTCTAATAGTGAGATACTAAATAGCAAACAAATGACTTAGCAAACTTCCCTCTAAGCTCATGAAAACATACACAAAGGCAAAAGAGATTCCATTCATCAAAGCTGCCTAAAGAAAGAAAGGTAGGAAAGCGTGAGGGATATTTTGGCTGTGTCCTTAATAAGGTCTGGCAGCCTGTTGGGTCACCTTATTCTAGGTCACAGCCATTGCCCTTTCCTTTCAGTCGTGAAGGGTAAGCCGTGTAAATGACTGTTCACTGGTCACGAGTTTATGTCCCAGTGTTCTGGAGCAGATAGCATGGCCTGAACAAGAAGGTGTGAGGCAATGAAGCTTATCTTCTAAGCCCAGACTTTGTCCTTCGTGGTTGGAGTCAGGACAGTGTCTTTCTGCCTCTTCTGGTTTGTCTTTGCTCTCGGCCACAAACAGTACCAGGAATCTCTGCTTAGAGATGGAAGTGGTCCCAGGGACACCTTTATTAAAAACTTACCTCTGAAGAATATTATCAGAGAATTTGTTGCACTTCAGTGAAAGCCCTGCTGGTGTCAGAGCAGGTCATTTTACTGTAGTAGGTTGACAAAGTAAAACATATTCATTCATATTAAATCTTTAACTTTACTGTGAGTGTGCATAATTATTGCACTCCTGTTATAAGCAGAAGAGACACTGCAGCCTCAGATCTAATTTACAGAGATGCTCGGGTGTAAAGACACTGCTGCTGAATCATGTCTTTTAATTGTCCTGAGAGTTTAAACACACTTGGTGTTTGCCATTGTCTTTCCCCCCAATATATGTAAATGTGTGTTCTGTTTATCTAGATATCAAAGAAAACAAGTCACATTTTATGACTAGCTGGAAGAATATTTATTTCGAGCATTTGATTCTGTTTTCATTCTTCTGAGAAGCAAAATCCTTAGATTTATTAAGAGATTCACAGCAGAATCATATCTCCACAGCTATATTTATATCTAGAATGCAGTATTGCCATAATTCTCAGGGAAGAGTATTTTAAAAAACCAAACACAAACACAACACAAAGGGAAAAAAAAACAAATAGACTACTTTTTATAAGAAAGTTGAATTCCACAATTTGGTTTTTATGTAAACAAAACCAATTGAAAACCAAATCTCTTTGAAATCAGTAAAATTACCAGATAGTATCCACTAGATTAGTTCACCCATAGGACATGCTCACATGTTACATCTGATGCATAGCTTAGTAAGCTGGATGCATTATTGTCTGGTTACATACAGCAATATATGGAGCCTATTATCAGTGAAAGATCACTATTTCTATTGTCAATTAAAGAAACTAATGCACAACATTAGCAGCTGAGGACTAAAACGTAATTAATGGGAAGGAAGACTGTCCCTCTTGTAATTTGCTTGGTACCTGTAATGACACACAATATCAAAGATGAAAGCAAAAAAATGTAAATTGTCAACAGCCATGAGCAAGCAATGGGTGTACTTATTCTTTTGATGGAATGACCTTGATAGATAAAAACAATCTACCAGCTTGGAATTACTTGGAGAGCCCATGCGTTTGGAATACAGACTATGCCAAAGTGTCAGAGAGTTTGTGAACTGAAGGCCTACGATAAGTTTCTGCCATTTAAAAAAACATGGATAACTCTAGTGAACACTGTGTCAAGCAAGACAACCCAGGCACAGGAAGGCAAAGACAGTCTGATTCTTACTACATATGTGATCGATGGCAGTTGATTACTGGCAACAAAAAGCATAATGCTGGTAGCTAGGGTCTTCAAGAGAGAAGCTAGAAGTGGGGAGGTACAACGCAAAGAGATAAAATTGTACGTAGATGTTCAATAATGTGCTGTGCATCATGAGAACTCCTATAGAACAGTTGTGGTAGTCTAGAAAATACAAGGCAAGGATTTTTATCTTCTTGAGACTTTTATGTATGAATACCATATTTACCTTCCTTGTCTCCCTATATTTTCTTTTTTTTAAATATTTTTATTTTCTATAATCTTTGTTAACATTCCAAATGATTTCCCCTTTCCCAGATCCCCCCTCCCCATATGTCCCATAAACCTTCTTCTCTCTATCCATTCTCCAATCACCTCCCTCCTTTCTTTCTCTGTCCTTATATTCCCCTCCAATGCTAGATCAATCCTTTCCAGGATCAGGACCTTCTCCATACTTCTTCATGGGAGTCATTTGTTATGCGATTTGTGCCTTGGGTATTCAGGGCTTCTGGGCTAATTAATATCCACTTATCAGAGATTGCATTCCATGTGTATTTTTTGTGACTGGGTTACCTCACTTAGAATGAAATTTTCCAGATCAAACCATTTGCCTAAAAATTTTGTGAATTCATTGTTTCTAATTGCTGAGTAGTATTCCATTGTGTAAATATACCACATTTTCTGTATCCATTCCTCCTTTGAGGGGCATCTGGGTTCTTTCCAGCTTCTGGCTATTATAAATAAGGCTTCTATGAACATAATGGAGCGTGTGTCTTTATTGCATGCCAGGGAATCCTTTGGGTATAGGCCCAGGAGAGGTATAGCAGGGTCCTCCGAAGTGTCATGTTCAGTTTTCTGAGGAACCACCAGACTGATTTCCAAGGTGGTTGTACCATCTTACAGCCCCACCAGCAGTGGAAGAGTGTTCCTCTTTCTCCACATCCTCACCAACACCTGCTGTCTCCTGAGTTTTTGACCTTAGCCATTCTGACTGGTGTAAGGTGAAATCTCAGGGTTGATTTGATTTGCATTTCTTTAATGACTAATGATACTGAGAACTTCTTAAGGTGCCTCTCGGCCATCTGAATTTCTTCAGGTGAAAATTCTTTGTTTAGATCTGTACCCCATTTTTAATAGGGTTATTTGGTTCCCTGGGGTCTAACTTCTTGAGTTCTTTGTATATATTAGATATTAGCCCTCTATCAGATGTAGGGTTGGTTAATATCCTTTCCCAATTTGGTGGTTGCCGTTTTGTCCTTTTAACAGTGTCCTTTGCCTTACAGAAACTTTGTAATTTTATGAGGTCCCATTTGTCAATTTTTGATCTTAGAGCATAAGCTATTGGTGATCTGTTCAGGAACTTTTCCCCCATGCCCATGTCCTCTATGGTCTTCCCCAGTTTCTTTTCTATTAGTTTCAGTGTGTCTGGTTTTACATGGAGGTCGTTGATCCACTTGGAGTGAAGTTTAGTACATGGAGATAAGAATGGATTAATTCGCATTCTTCTGCATACTGACCTCCAATTGAACCAGCACCATTTGTTGAAAAGGCTATCTTTTTTCCACTGGATGTTTTTGGCTCCTTTGTCGAAGATCAAGTGACCATAGGTGTGTGGATTCATTTCTGGATCTTCAATTCTATTCCATTGGTCCACTTGTCTGTCACTGTGCCAATACCATGCAGTTTTTAATACTATTGCTCTGTAGTATTGCTTGAAGTCAGGGATACTGATTCCCCCAGAATTTCTTTTGTTGTTGAGAATAGTTTTAGCTATCCTGGGTTTTTTGTTATTCCAGATGAATTTGAGAATTGCTTTTTCTAACTCTGTGAAGAATTGAGTTGGGATTTTGATGGGGATAGCATTGAATCTGTAGATTGTTTTGGGCAAGATGGCCATTTTAACTATATTAATCCTACAGATCCATGAGCATGGCAGATTTTTCCATTTTCTGAGGTCTTCGATTTCCTTCTTCAGAGACCTGAAGTTCTTGTCATATAGATCTTTCACTTGTTTGGTTAGAGTCACATCAAGATACATTATATTGTTTGTGGCTATTGTGAAGGGTATCATTTCCCTAACTTCTTTCTCAGCCTGCTTATCCTTTGAGTAAAAGAAGGCAACTGATTTGCTTGAGTTGATTTTATAACCAGCCACTTTGCTGAAGTTGTTTATCAGCTGTAGGAGTTCTCTGGTGGAGGTTTTTGGGTCACTTAAGTAGACTATCGTGTCATCTGCAAATAGAGATAATTTCACTTCTTCCTTTCCAATTTGTATCCCCTTGACCTCCTTATGTTGTCTAATTGCTCTAGCTAGAACTTCAAGTACTATATTGAAAAGATATGGAGAGAGAGGACAGCCTTGTCTAGTCCCTGATTTTAGTGGGATTGTTTCAAGTTTCTCTCCATTTAGTTTGATGTTGGCTACCGGTTTGCTGTATATTGCTTTAACGATGTTTAGGTATGGGCCTTGAATTCCTGTGCTTTCCAAGACTTTTAGCATGAAAGGATGCTGAATTTTGTCAAATGCTTTTTCTGCATCTAATGAGATGATAATATGGCTTTTTTCTTTGAGTTTGTTTATGTAGTGGATAGCATTGATGGATTTCCTTATATTGAACCATCCCTGCATCCCTGGGATGAAGCCTACTTGATCATGGTGGATGATCATTTTGATGTGTTCTTGGATTCGGTTGGCAAGAATTTTATTAAGTATTTTTGCGTCAATATTCATAAGAGAAATTGGCCTGAAGTTCTCTTTCTTTGTTGGATCTTTGTGTGGTTTTGGTATCAGCGTAATTGTGGCTTCATAGAACGAGTTTGGTAGAGTTCCTTCTGTTTCTATTTTGTGGAATAGTTTGAAGAGTATTGGTGTTAGGTCTTCTATGAAGGTCTGATAGAATTCTGCACTGAAGCCATCTGGTCCCGTGCTTTTTTTGGTTGGGAGACTTTCTATGACCATATTAATTTCTTCAGGTGTTATGGGACTGTTTATTTGATCTATTTGATCCTGATTTAGTTTTGGTGTCGGATATCTGTCTAGGAAACTGTCCATTTCCTCCAGATTCTCCAGCTGTGTTGAGTATAGGTTTTTGTAGTAGGATCTAATGATTTTTTGAATTTCCTCAGTTTCTGTTGTTATATCTCCCTTTTCATTTCTAAGTTTGTTAATCTGGATACTGTCTCTGTGCCCTTTGGTTAGTCTGGCTAAGGGTTTATCTATCTTGTTGATTTTCTCAAAGAACCACCTCCTGGTTTTGTTGATTCTTTGTATGGTTCTCTTTGTTTCTACTTGATTGATTTCGGCCCTGAGTTTGATGATTTCCAGCCTTCTACTCCTCCTGGGTGAAATAGCTTCCTTTTGTTCCAGGGCTTTCAGGTGTGCCATTAAGCTGTTAGTGTATGCTCTCTCCATTTTCTTTTTGGAGGCACTCAGGGCTATGTGTTTTCCTCTTAGCACTGCTTTCGTTGTGTCCCGTAGATTTGGGTATGTTGTGTCTTCATTTTCATTAAGTTCTAAAAAGTCTTTAGTTTCTTTCTTTATTTCTTCCTTGACCAAGGTATCATTGAGTAGAATATTGTTCAGTTTCCACGTGTATGTGGGTTTTCTGCTGTTTTTGTTGCTATTGAAGACCACTTTTACTCCATAGTGATCTGATAGGAGGCATGGGATTAGTTCAATCTTCTTTTATTTGTTGAGGTCTGTCTTGTGACCAATTATATGGTCGATTTTGGAGAAGGTACCATGAGGTACTGAGAAAAAGGTATATTCTTTTGTTTTAGGATAGAATGTTCTATGTATATCTGTTAAATCTAATTGGTCCAAAGCTTCAATTAGTTTCATTGTGTCCCTGTTTAGTTTCTGTTTTCCTGATCGGTCCATTGAGGAAAGTATAGTGTTGAAGTCACCCACAATTATTTTGTTAGGTGCAATGTGTGCTTTGAGCTTTAATAAAGCTTCTTTTATGAATGAGGGTGGCCTTGCATTTGGAGCATAGATGTTTAGGATTGAGAGTTCTTCTTGTTGTATTTTTCCTTTGACCAGCAAGAAGTGTCCCTCAGAGTCTCTTTTGAGGACTTTGGGTTGAAAGTCAATTTTATCTGATATTAGAATGGCTACTCCAGCTTGTTTCCTGAGACCATTTGCTTGTAAAATTGTCTTCCAGCCTTTTACTCTAAGGTAATGTTTGTCTTTGACCCTAAGGTGTGTTTCCTGTATGCAGCAAAATGTAGGGTCCTGTTTATGTATCCAGTCAGTTAGTCTATGTATTTTTATTGGGGCCTTGAGTCCATTGATGTTAAGAGATATTAAGGAATAGTGATTGTTACTTTCTGTCATTTTTGATGTTATTTTTTAAATTTGATTGGTTAACTTCTTTTGGGTTTGATGAAAGGTTACTATCTTGCTTTTTCCAGGGTGAAGTTTCCTTCCTTGTATTGGTGTTTTCCTCCTATTATCCTTTGTAGGGCTGGGTTTGTGGATAGATATTGGGTAAACTTGGTTTTGTCATAGAATATCTTAGTTCCTCCATCTATGGTGATTGAGAGCTTTGCTGGGTATAGTAGTTTTGGCTGGCATTTGTGTTCTCTTAGAGTCTGCATGAGATCTGCCCAGGATCTTCTAGCTTTCATAGTCTCAGGTGAAAAATCTGCTGTGATTCTGATAGGTCTTCCTTTATATGTTACTTGGCCTTTTTCTCTTACTGCCTTTAATACTCTTTCTTTGTTTAGTACATTTGGTGTTTTGATTATTATGTGACAGGAGGTATTTCTGTTCTGGTCCAGTCTGTTTGGAGTTCTGTAGGCTTCTTGTATATTCATGGGCATCTCTCTCTTTAGGTTAGGGAAGTTTTCTTCCATAATTTTATTTAAGATATTTGCTGGTCCTTTAAGTTGTAAATCCTCACTCTCATCTATGCCTATAATCCTTAGGTTTGGTCTTCTAATTGTGTCCTGGATTTCCTGGATATTTCGGATACAAGCTTTTTGCATTTTGCATTTTCTTTAACTGTTGATTCCATGGTCTATGGTATCTTCGGCATCTGAGATTCTTTCTTCTATCTCTTGTATTCTGTTATTGATATTTGCATCTATGTCCCCTGATTAGTTCCCAGGGTTTTCTATCTCCATAGTTGTCTTCCTTTGAGTTTTCTTAGTTGTTTCTACTTCTGATTTTAGATCCTGGATTGTTTTGCTTAGCTCCTTCACTTGCTTGTTTGTGATTTCCTGTAATTCTTTAAGAGATTTTTGTGTTTCCTCTTTCATGACCTCAGCCTGTTGACCAAAGTTCTCCTGTATTTCTTTAAGTGATTTTTGTGTTTCCTCCTTATTGGCTTTTGTATTCTCCTGAATTTCTTTCAATGATTTTTGTGTTTCCCTTGTAAGGGCTTCTAACTTTTGATCCATTTTCTCCTGAATTTCTTTAAGTATGTCCTTCATGTGTTCCTGTACCAGCATCATGACCAGTGATTTTAAATCCAAATCTTGTTTTACTGGTGTGATGGGGTATCCATGACATGCTGGTAAAGGAGAATTGGGTTCAGATGCTGCCATATTGCCTTGATTTCTGTTAGTGACGTTCCTGCATTTGCCTTTTGCCATCTAGTTCTCACTGGTGTTAGTTGGTCTTGTCAATGCTGGACTCACCAGTGCAAGCTGCCTCTTCCCAGGTGACCTCTGGTGCACAGCTGACCTCCTGCACTGCCTGGAGACAGGGTGCTGTGGCCCAGGCTGTTCAGATCCCGAAGCAGACACCTGAAGGCTCCTGCTGGGGCCTGCTGGATTCACTGGAGCACACCAACTTCTCCCAGCTGGCCACCCGGAAGCCCCTCTTGCCTCTTGCAGGACCTGGAGATGTGGCGTTGCCACCCAGGCTGTTCTGGATCCTGAAGCTCCCTCCAGAGGCCTTAGGACTAAAACCATGCTCCGTGCTTCTGGAGCAAGCTGTGTGCTCCCAGTCTGCTTCCGGGTGCACACCAGGTCTCTTGCACTTCCTGGAGACCGAGTGCTGTGGCCCAGGCTGTGGCCCAGGCTGTTCAGATCCCGAAGCAGACACCTCCTCCCTACATTTTCTATCATTTTTCTACTTCAAAAAGCTACAGTCTCTTATTTTTAATTATTATTGCTATAAACATATACATTTATTAATGAAACTTGTTGAGTTTATCTGTTTATCACTCATATGTCTGTGTGTTTCTGCCTGACAACTTGAATTGGATAGTACATCACAGGGCTCATGTACAGCAAACTGATATGCACTCTCTCGTAGACGTTGTCTATAGCTCTTTATCTAGGGCTGGTATCTGGTGAGAGTTCCCCCATTCAAGTTGGCATGTCGATTGGTGGTGTTATTCTTCTCAAGTCTTTTTTTTTTAATTAATCATTTTATTCATTTACATTTCAAATTATATTCCCTCCTCCTAGGTACTCCTCCACAGACCCACCCCCCATCCCATACCCCTTCTTCCCTCTTCTTTGCTGTTTGAGGGTGTTCCTCTACCCACTCATCCACTCCTGGCTCACCACTCTAGTATCCCCCTATACTGGGGCATCAAGCCTCCACAGGAATTAATTCTTTCCTGTGAAGCAGGTCTTAAGTCCAGTTAGATGGCTGTTAGCTACTTTCAAGTTATAAATGCTATTATTTTACCTTTTAGGTTGTCTTAGCATATATTGCTTTAAGGAGACACCATGATAGAGGCAACTTTTTTTTTTTTTTTTTTTTTTTTTGGTTTTTCAAGACAGGGTTTCTCTGTGTAGCCCTGGCTGTCTTGGAACTCACTCTGTAGACCAGGCTGGCCTCGAACTCAGAAATCCGCCTGCCTCTGCCTCCCAAGTGCTGGGATTAAGGGCGTGCGCCACCACTGCCCGGCCAGAGGTAACTTTTATAAAATGAAATGAAGCAATTCATTTTGGGCTTGCTTAAACTTTTAGAGGCTTAGTCCTATGAAAGGGAGGATGGTGGCAGGCAGGCATAATGATAGAGAAGTAGCTAAGAACTTACCTCCTAACCCGGGGGGGGGGGGAGAGAAAGAGAGAGAGAGAGAGAGAGAGTCAGAATCAGAATCAGAGTCAGAGTCAGAGAAAGGTATTTTACTATGTCATTGTTGTGGTTTATAAGCATTGTAAGTAGGTAGGACTATTGCTTGATTTTATCCCCAGTTTAAGGTATGCGTAGCACTTTCTGGTACTATGATCTTCAGAGTACAGGTTTTCAGGTCAGTTCCAGCTTGATTCTTTTGGGGCCTTGAGCTACAGTATATGTATGGGATTTTGTTTTTCAGTTTTTGGTTTCAGCAATAGGGTTTTCCTTCAAGTTCTAGGAGAACATCAAGAGCAACAGCAACCCCTTAGGCTGGTTTGAGAGTCTCTTGGACTACTCTGACCAAGAACTTGAAAGGAGGTCTCCCAGACCTTGGATTGGGGTTTTTGTTGTATAATCTATGGCTTTTAGAGGAAGCCTTGTCATCCCAAGTAGCATAAGGTCAGATAGATAGGTAGGTAGATAGATAGATAGATAGATAGATAGATAGATAGATGATAGATAGATTGATAGATAATAGATAGATGATAGATAGATAATAGATAGATGATAGATAGATTGATAGATAATAGATGGATAGATGATAGATAGATAGATAGATAATAGATAAATAGATAGATGGATATATAGATAATAGATAAATGATAGGTAGACAGATGATAGATAGATAGATTATTAGATAATAGATAAATAGATGAATATATAGATGATCAATAGATGACAGATAGATAATATATAGATATATTGTTAGATAATAGATAGATGGATAAATAGATGATTGATAGATGATAGATAGACAGATGATAGATAGATAGATAGATAGATAGATAGATAGATAGATAGATAGATAGATGAGAGATGAGAGATGATAGTGAGTTCATACATGTAACTGCATGTATATAATGGGATATCTATGACTGTACCTGGCATTATTAATCCCTATTCTTTCTCCTATCTCCTCCTACATTCTCTTTCCTCCCTCTCTAGTTAAGTCCCCTTCCAATCCCATTAAATTTTCATCCTTTTATTCTTTGGAGAATCTTGGCCCCCTCTCTCGAGCTCCTTGTCCACCTCCTGTAGTTTTAAGTGTTCTCATCACAAAAATAGAATATGAGGTAATATATATGTTAATTGGCTCAATTCACCCATTCTGCAATATATACATAATTCAAAAATACTACTAAAGGAGCAGTTTACACTTGTCTTTTTTGTTTGTTTAGTTTTTGCACTTGAGGGCGTGCAGAACACGGCATTGCCTGCATACCAAGCAAAACTTCTGCCTATGACCTAACACTCAGCTTAATTTTTCATTTTAATGAATGAAACTGAGTTTACAAACATCAAAATAAAATTGAGTTTATTTGATTTTTTTTTTACTTTAATAACAGAAGAAAATGAAATTTAACTTTAAATTGTAGAGAGTGTGGGTAAAGCAGGTGTTCATACTTACTCTGTAGTGTCTAATTTGACTAGAATAGTGTCTTTATTCCCTGCAAATCTTCTGAGTAATTGTACCACTTGCTTGCTGCCATGTTGGATTTTTTTCTATGAGTTTATACTTTATCCTTTATGACTTATAATATTATATTTTAATTTAGGACCACATTAAGTACTCATGAAAGCTAACTCAGTGAAGTTCAATCAAACTTCTTGTTTTCTAATCTAGCAGCATGAACGCTGGGTCTCAGACATGCTATGTAAGGATTCTACTACTGAGCATCAACTGAAGGCTGATTTTCCTCTTTCTGAAAAGTGCGTTTCTCCTGTTTGTTGAATCTCATTCTCATATTTGGTTGAGGTTCATTATTTCAATGAATGTTTGGCAAGGGTTTCTGAATGATAAAAGTCAAATCAAAATTGTTAGAAAGAAAGGAGAGAGAGAGAGAGAGAGAGAGAGAGAGAGAGAGAGAGAGGAAGGAGAAAAGAAAAGGCTTGTATCACTACTAGCTATTTCACTTCACCCATTTATACAATTGCATTATATGCTTACAAAAGTAAATTAAGCATTGAAGAGGAGAAGCAGAGTCCTCTTTAAGCACTAAGCACACAGCAGATTTCTCATCAGCAGACTCTGTAGGACACAGTAGGCAGGGCATTAAAACACTAGTCTTGCAAATGCTGTGAAAGTCCATCTGGGTCTTGTAAGATAGAATGAGAACTATTGGCTAATGCAGTGAGTTTTTAAATAGAAATCAATTAAAGGACCTTTTAGTTAATTGGCTTGTTGCTTTCCAATTACAGATGCCTTGTGACCTTTACTCTGCACTTACTGCCTTGCTCTTTAAACAGCAACTTGAGCGCCTTAAAATCTCTGTCCTTGATAGCTGAGTGAGACTCAGTTGTCTTCCAAAACAGACTGGCGCCATTTTAAGTTAGGACATTAGTCTTTTAATATAATTCTAATGATTTTCTAATACAAATGTCAAAAATATAAATCTTTTCCCTTATATTCTAATACTGTGTTATATGAACGTGGCTTTGTATTTTATACAGTAATGAAAACTGATAGGTTGCCTAACACATACACAATGGGTTTCTCTTTTCAGGCTTGCAAGACTTGGAACAACTTGCAAGGCACAGTATTTGAGTTATTTCCATCAATCTAATCAATAATTTAAGAAAAATTTCACAGTTGAAATTGAGAAGGTGTTGCTTGCTCAATCAAGGTAAATTTAAATTTTTTGAGGTGTGAGAGATGAATCTATTTAGTCCTTCCGTGTTTACCACCATGTTCTTCTTGGTTGTACCCCATTTCCTCCATTGACTGTGGATATCTTTAATATTGGGACTCAGATGTTAAATCAGTCTTATGAAGATTTTTTTCTCTTTCTAGTTCAAGACATGTTTCTTCATATTATTTTTATTCTAGATAATCAAAAATGAATGATCAGTCAGACACTGTAGTAAACCGTATTATATTATGATCCACCAAAGAGGTCTTGCATCTATTATTTGGTATTCTCCCACAACAATGTTTTATATTTCCTGATTGATCAAATTGTGTGAAACCCACACACACTTTAAAAACATGAAGCTGCAGTGCCCTGAGAACAACAAATGACTTTAAAACTCATGGAACGTGGCCTGCCCCTTAGCACGGCCACGATGGTGAGCCTTGGAAAGGTTTGACCCCAAGGACGATGAGTCCTGAGGACTTCATGATGTTATAGAGTTCTGCTCTGCTTGCTGCCCTAACGTCTCTCTTACTCTAAGAATTGTATGAAAACTCTACGGGACTTCCTGGTCCTCATTGGGCAGTATCTCTGGCACTCACAATAATGTGCTTGATCTTTTCCAGACATTAGCGCTGAAGCAGATTGATGATTCAATCACCACCCTAGGAAAGATCTTAGAAGTGTAGATTGTCAGCAATGGCCACCAGCCTTAGGAAGAATTTGGAAAAATAAATTGTTAGTGAAACTAGGTTGAGATGCTTTTGCTATTGGCTCTGATGTAGAAAATCTTAGGAACAATTTGAACTTAAGAATGACACACTGGTTAAATTGGGGAATCTCTGAGGTGAGGCAACAAGATTAATGACTGTCTAACTAGCAATGCACCGAGCACCCGGACCTCCATCCAGCTTCATTCATTCATTCATTCATTCATTCATTCATTCTTTCTTTCTTTCTCTCTCCCTCTCCTTCTCTCTCTCTCCTTCTCTCTCTCTCCTTCTCTCTCTCCTCTCTCTCTCTCTCTCTCTCTCTCTCTCTCCCCTTTTCCCCCTCTCTCTGTCTCTCTGTGTTTCTCTGTGTCTCTCTTTGCCTCTATCTCTCTCTTTCTCTCTGTCTCTGTCTCTTTGTCTGTCTTTGTCTCTCTCTCTCTCTCTCTCTCTCTCTCTCTCTCTCTCTCTCTCAAAAATAAGAGAGAAAGCTCCAAAATGCACAAAAACCAAACACAACACAACTATAAAGTCCAATTTTGGGCCAGTTAACTATTCCTGGATATGCCTGTCCTATAGTGTGGTTGACATTCCCAGTGTCTCTTACTAGAGAAAACTGATTTTCCTTCTCTTGACACATATCCAATGCAAATAGCTTCCTGGTTGGGGGGTGAAACTTTGTCCCTCGTGCATACTACTCCCCCTTGTTATACTTGGATTTTTTTTGCATGAACTTTGCAGAAATTTTAATATTTTTATTTCTATTTCTATGTTTTTATGTATGTTCATGTTAATAAATGCCAGGCTTCAGTGTGTGTTGATACACATTTAGAAGGTATAAGATTCCCTGCAGCTGGAGTTATAGGCTGTTGTGAGCAGCTGAATGTGGGTGCTGGGAACTGCATTTGGTCGTCTGTGAGAGCAGCAAACAACGGGTCATCTCTCCAGCTCAGTTTCCTGCTGACTTCTGTAATGTGATGCTCTTCATCTTTCTATTGATTATTCTAAACCAGACACAACCAGTGCAGTCTTCATTCTTCCCTCTTTATTTGTCCATAGTTTTTTGTTCATTTAACATTTTTCAGATCAATAACATTTCATTCACAATATAGGCATAATATATCCTAGACTCACTAATTTCTTCCTTATTTTGGATAAGAAAAAGTTACCATGGATGGGGTATGCTGGGATGCATCTATGATCCTAGCACTTGAGAGGCAGAACATCAGTTCAAAGCCGACATAGACCCATGGTGAGTTCCACACCACCCTTCACCTCTTGGTAAAACTTCTCGACAAAACAAGCTCTCTAGGCATCTACTATTGTACTTACAATGTGTTCTTATAGCACAACTGTTAACTGATAGACTCCACACTATGGTTAAGTGAATATCCCATGAAGGGTTCTGTGCTGGTGACCATGGAGGTGTTGCGAACCTTAAGTGAATGGGTCTGGATGGAAGTAATTAGGTCATGAATAAACTCATACTGTTCCAAACCTCTTAGAAGAAGGGGTTGCTGTGATGGCAGTGCCCTTGGCTATCTCACCTTGCTTTCTGAGACCCTCCCCACTTTGCACTCAGTGGATTCCTTTCTGCTCCTTTCCTAAGGTTCTGACATGGACATTGGGATGACAGTGCTTTTTTCTTTGGAGATTTCAGTCACTGTAAACATGATCCAAATTAATTTCTTGCTTTTATAAGCTATCTAGCCTTAGTTTTGTTGGTCCACTGAAGAACTATAGCAGTGGCCCAGGTATGCTCCTATTCTTTATACCAAGTATGATGTTGGATTTCAATTGACTAAATGACTGGTTGGCCATTTTATCCCCTCACAAACAGCTAGTATTTGATTGATATTTTATTGATTTTTTTTGTGGTTTTAAGAATGTCTGTTTCTGCATTTTCTCCTACCATTCATATTATCCATTTGCTTCTTTCAACACTAGGCTTACTTCATAACCTTTTCTATTCCCTTAAATTGAAACATTTTCTCACTTGTGATGTCATTTTTATGCAGTTTTTAAATCTAATGTCTACTTTTGTTTGAAATAAGCATTTCTACTCTGCTTTCTCCTGTTTCTCTTTTTGTAATCTATCTCTCCTCTGCATGTCATCTATTGTTTTCTTAGTGTTTGTGCCCACATTTCTCTCTCTCTCTCTCTCTCTCTCTCTCTCTCTCTCTCTAACATTACAGCATTGCTGCTACTCTTCTTTTCATTTTTCATTAGCACCTTTTAGCTGTGAAAAATAATAGGTTTCATCAACATCCTATGCACGTGCAAGACACACTTTACCTCGTGGCTTTCTGAATCTCTTTATACTTCTCGTTAATATCTCCTATACAGGTCAGAGTTTTGTTTTGATTTTTGTTGTTAGTGGTGACTCACCAAGAACCATCTTCTATTTAGAATCTGAATGGGCTATAATATGAATTCTTGTGCCTCTTTGGTTTCTATTTTGGAAAGAAGGACAATTAACTGTATCTTCTTTCTTTTCTTGCTAATAACTGCAACACTTTTCCAATGTCTTCCAGTTTTCGTCTTCCTGTACTTTAACTGCTTGAGAGAATGTAGCAGTTTCAGTGAATCTTTCTTAATGGAGTGGGTTGTTAATAGTCGTATGTGTAAGCAATGGGAAACATGCATGTTACATTAAATCATGGCTCAAGTGTTGCTCCATTCATTTCCTCTGGTTTTCCCAGCTGGACATTGAAGTTACTAATTTCTCTTTCCTTATATGTTATGTGGCTTCATACAGTTTTCCCACTAGCTAGGGATCTGAATGCTGGCACCATTTTAATATATAATAGCATGCTAAGGACTTAATAAGCTCATTTATAATTTGTATACCTGATTTAAATAATATGCCCATGCAAAGACAATCACATGCTGAGTTGTTCTTATGCCTTGATTAAAAAAATCACTAGTTTGGCTTCAATTTTTTTTTCCTGAAAGGAAACACAAAATACATGAATATGCAAGGAAGTGAGTTTTCATTTCAGCTTAGTGTAGATTACATTCTCGAGTGTGCTTAATTATTTTGATAATTTAGGCAATTTAGATTTAAAGGTGTTTTTGATTAAATGATTGCATCAGCAACTATTCTTAGTGGTAGGTAAATGATAATTTAATCAAGTTCAATATCTCAGCCATCTAAGATCATTGGAGATGATAACTTATATGTCAGATATGAACATTGGTAGGGGAAAGAAATGTAATAGAATGTACACCATTCATCCCTTCAGGTCTGATAGAGAACACTCTTAAATACAGTCAGATGATGCCCTAAATGAATTATCTGTCTTCATTCAAAGAAAATCTCGCAAGTAGTACCAGCTTCTACTTTTCCAATTATAATTGTATCCTCATCCCATAATGTCAAAAGCAATGGTAGCTCCTGAGAAATGTTCCTCCACCTCGACTGCAGCCAGCGGCGTCCCAAGTATGCCATTTGCTTACATGGAGTTTACATCATACGAGACCAGATGTCTACCAATATTATCTTTGACTGTATAAATACTCCCAAGTGCAGGAATGCTATTTGTCACCTGAGCATTGCAGTGTTTGTAGTTTTGTACAATTTGATGGTGAGTCCACATGCTTTCTTTGCATATTGCTATACTGAAGGGTGAGACAGATGGGACATTTCTGAGAGCATAAATCTTGCCAGGAGCCATGCCTTGAGCACTGGGTCCTCTCTGGAAGGCAGCCATGGGGGTTGGAATATCAAGACTTGGTCTTGGGAAAGTAAAGGTGGCTTAGTGTAAATAATATTTACTCTCCTTGATTCTTCCTTATTCAGGGGCCAGCAGCCAGTGGCTTCAAAGGAATTAACACCTGTTGCTTATCAGTGGGGATTAAGTAAAGGATTTATTGCTAGTTCTTCCTTCTCTGGCTAGGCAGCCAGAAACCCTTCACTGGCCTGGCTGGTTAACTCTTTCCGAACCAGGCGGAGAAAGACAAAGGAGATACGTCACTCATACAGGCACATACACACGGGTGAAGTGGAAAATGACTACATCTCCACATTTGGATGGATGGATGGATGGATGGATGGATGGATGGATGGATGGATGAATGGATGGATGGATGGATGGATGGATGGCAGGCACAGAGGCCCTCTTCAAGCCCACCATCAGCTTTATTTATTTTCTCTGGCCTTTTTATAGACAAAAGGTGTTAGAAAATTATTCCACAGATAAAATGTTATATAAAATTGAGTTACAAAAGGATATTGATATATGTTCAAAGCAGCGTTTCATTTTGTAAACTTATTGCAAGTTCAAAGCAGTTTTTACATGACATTGCCTTACTACTATAGTGCACACCTGTGGCTTCATCCTTGGACCTAAATGCTTTTTCTTGAACATAAGTTTGTCCCAAGCCTATTTCTCCTTTAAGTGTAATTATAAAAGCTTAATGGATTTTTAATATTGCAGCCTTTACTTACTATCATGAGGAATCGATGCGTCCTGTTCTTCATTTTTAACTTTATTACATCTTTCTAGCAAAAATCCAAGACCATCTCTTAAATTTTTCTTCCTAAGATAATTTGAACCAAATCAGTAACTATCAATCATTAATTGATCTAAGCAACATTAATTCATGAAAGTTTATCTTTATGTTGATCTGCAGGAAATCTGTCAATAGCATGGGCTAATGCCCAGAAGTTGTTAGGCTATGTGATAGTGATTTAAAAAAAAAAAAGTATATCAGCGGCAAGAAGCAATCCTAAGGTGAAGTCTTTTTGGGATCTTGTCTCTCAGAGCTCACACTTCTTAGTCCATGCAAAAAGGTGGGCCACCTCCAGGAAGGTCATCTGTGAGCCTCAGCCTTTCCCAGATGGCTCCTGACAAAATCTGAGGAAATTTAATGAATGGATTTTTAAAATGTGGTTATAATAGCTGAAAACTTCCTGGAAGATGCTTGAACAGAAAACAGGATAACAGTAGAGACAGTGACTGCATTGCCTTCTGCACAGGCTAAATGCCTTTTGTTTTATTATTGCAAATGCCAGCTGGGACAGTATAACTCAAGAGTAATCTGCTGTCAATTCATTTAAAATGTATAATATGCTATTTGCATACCTTATTGATAGAACTTTGAATGTTTATGACTATATAAGTGTCTATACATGCTTAAATAAATGAGTAATAATTAGTTAAGGCATATGAATACAAATATGCTATGTGTAGTGTTTAAGTGATGCATGTGTAAAAACATGGAATTGCATTTACATTAATGATTTATGATATGTTCATAACATATTGTCAATGTGTAGTATAACCATTTTTCATTGATAAAAAGCTTATAACTTCAAAGTTTGCTGTAATACTGAAACTGAAACCATATTCTAAGCTTTCCAACTTCACAGTTTTGAGACAATGAGAATTCAAAAAGCAAATAATATCTTAGTATTCCTTAAGCAGAGTTGTGAATAATAGTAATGATAAATTTGATAGTTTCCTTGAAAGTTTTTGACTCACAGTTTGAGAATACTCATTTCATTTCATAGACTAATATACTGGAGAATATTAGTCTGGAATGTGTGTGTGTGTGTGTGTGTAGAAATACATGTGCATTGTACAAGTGTGTGTGTGTACAGGTTTATGTACAGTATGTATGTGTGTACAGGTGAGTGTATGTGTGTATGTTTATAGGTGTGTGTGTGTGTGTGTGTAAAGATGTGTGTGTGTGTGTGCATGTGTATGTGTGTGTAGGTGTATGAATGAGGATATTTTTTAGTTGAAGGATTCTCCTTAGAGTGACCAAATGAGGCTTTTCTGCAGAAATAAAATTTGAACAAAAAGCTAATGATGAAGAATGTGGACTCTCCTAGTTCTTTGGAAATTTAGATATGTCAAATGATGTTTTTCTTGGGCACACAGGTGGAAGGATGTCTTGCTAAAACAAACATGTGAAAGACTTCCTGAAGCAGACACAGGTGAAAGGATGTTTGGATATAGCAGACACATGAAAGGACGGTTGATGAAGAAGTATAAATATGACCCCGCAGACAAGCTCTGGGCCTTGGTTTGGTTTGCTCTATCTCACTATTCTTCACTAGATAAGCACATGAATTAGTTCACCTTTCATAGCATTGTTGAGCTCAACTTGTGATAACTCGGCCATTGAGAGAAACTTGCCCAAGAACTGCTCATGAGGTTCTTGTGGCAGCTTGCTGCTTCTGCAGCTTTGCTGCAGGTTGGTAGGTGAGCCTGGCTGTTTATTCAGCAGTGAACTACAGCTCTCTGGTGTCTGCTTGCTGAACAGATTAGACTGTAGCTGCTGGTTCATGCCTGGTGTCTGCCTGCCTAGAGGACTGGTCTGCAGCTGCTGAATCATATTTGATGTTTGCTATAAGACTGAACTGCTGCCCAAGAGAATTGAACTGGCCCCTAAAGAACTATTGCTGAACAGGTCCACTTCCCCTCTAAATTAATCACTTTTCTCTTCCACTGCCTCTGCTGGTGGCAGGCAAGAGGAAAGGTTGAACTCTTATTAAAAGTAGGTTGTGGAAAAAAAAAAAAAGCTCTCTTCTGCTTTTCCTGCAAACAAGGAAAAACTTGCTCTATTAACAGGTGTTAAAGTTTTTCATAAATCTTTTTTTTAAAGCCTCAGATTATTGATAATTCTTTTGAGTCATATTCTCACAATGTGTACATATATAGATAAAATTAATCCATAGTTCTCACATGACAGAATGGTTTGTAATAATGATAAATTCACAATATTGCTTGGAGAGCATGATTCAGTGTGTAGTGCTAGGGAAATGTTAGTGGTCTCCAAAAAAACAGACAGCTAATCTGATGCAACTCACAGCTGGGTCTTTATTTCATTCAAGCTAGCTCAGCCCACCCCACCCCCAATGTACCACCATTGCACAGGATGTATTTGGTGGTGGGGGGGGGTAGCCCTGAATGTCTGTTGGGGCAAGGCTTTATAGTAAGTAGCAAGCAGGGAATACATTTCCATTTCTAATTGGAAATCTCCCCTGTCCTTTAACATAATTGGTTGGTACTGGGAGGCATATCATAGACTTAACTTCTGCTCTCCTCTGCATTGGTAGTCACTAGGCAGGGGGTGAGCTTGTAACCTGGGGGTGAAGGTTTGTTGGGGGAATAACCTGGAGACACCAGTTTTGTTGAGGGTGTAACATGGAGATGCTGGTTTTGTTGGGGATTAGCCTAGAGACTAGAGCTAGGCTTGTATTGGGGGACAGCTTGGAAACTAATGCTGGGTACCAGCCAGTTGGTTAGTTTACCTGAGTTCAAATTTAGGACAGGTTCTCTAAAATGGAGTCTGAACTTAAAAGATTTGGCCTCTCAAGTGATGCTCTTTAAATCCACAACAGTAGGCTTTACTGAGGACCATCACAGGAGATACAGGACCCACTGTAAAGGGAATTTACAGCAGGGTGAGGGTGGGCTCAGTTCCCTTTGAACATGGATAAGCAAAGAATAAGTTGGCATCACAGCATGGAAGTGTCAAGAAAACTGGGGAGGCTGTAGCTAGACTGAACTGATGCAGTATGACAGATGATAAGCCAGACTGACAGACATCATGGTGGGTAATGAAGGGTGAGGAGTGTGATCAGCTATCAAAGAGGATGAGGTATGGCATCAGATTCAACAGGGTTTTCAGCAGAACTTCATTTCATAAGAAAATTGGCAGACATGCTTGAGAGAGTTCAGGAGTTCAGCTAGAATTTTATCAAACAAAGATGTATACATTTAGCAATATGCACGATATGTACGTGTAGCTTTGGTGGTTGTATTCTCTTTCATGTCACTTAGACTGCAGAGAGCATTTATCTTTTTTAAAAAGATTCCTTTCCATAGAATGTATGTATACTAGATATTTGCCCTGATGTTTACCTAAATATTTTAGAAGCCTTTTTGAGAAAAATTTGGGTTTACATAAAATTGAACACAAAACACATTGCACACGCTCTTGCATAAATATGTGCCACCCGCTTTTCATACCTTTCTGTTTTCAAAGGATTTTCATCTTTAAAACCTGAAAACTAAGACTATTTTGGGAGATTTAAATTTAAGTTCATCATGTTTTTTTTCACCTATATGTTTTGGGGTTTCACCAAGCATGTTGAACCAACAAATTTGTGTGTTTTAGAAGACTGGAGACATTTTTATTACTTTCAAATGTGCTCTCTCTCTCTCTCCTGTGCTCTCTGGGAACACAGTGTACAATATTTAGTTCTTTTCTAAGATCTTGAGTTTCTGTTCACATCCTCATAAATTTCTGTTCACCTTTTATTCTAAATAATGTCCATATATTTATCTTCAAGTTCACTGTTTCCTGTTTTGTTTGTTCTTGAGCTCAGCCTGTGAGCATTTAGAAAATCTCACCTTCCTATTTCAAAAATTTCAGTGTGTTCCTCCTTGTGTCTTCTATCCCCACAAGAGCAGAAACCAAAATATATAATCAAAACACCATTTTAACCCATTTGTTTCTTTGTAACAGATGTCTTGTCTTCTGTTGGAGTTTTTTCATAATAGATAAAATATTATTGAATAATCTGTGGGTTTGCTTTACAAGTTATCTTCTTCATATTTTGGTTGATTATTGTTTGCTGAGCAATTCCATTTCATGTTACAACTCTGGACTGTGGTCCTGTGAAGATCCTTGAGAGTGGGTTGAAGTCAATTGACTTAGAGTTTGGTCATAATTAAATTCTCTCTTCCTTGTATGATGATTGCAATACCAATTCAGTGTCCAAGCTACTGGCATTTGACAAAGGGTCTGACACCCTTGCGACGATTCAGTGACCAATCTGTGATTCCAAATCAATCAGCTCTATGAAGCTCTGCAGCTAGCCTGGATCTGCATATGCCTCTCATGTGCCAAATTCTCAAATCTTTCTTACATCAGTAGGGCTTTTCACTTCCTTGTATTTCTTCCTTATTTGTCCAACTAGTGTAATAGGAGGAGAGCTGATTTCTTTCTTTCTTTCTTCCTTCCAGTTGTATTCCTTTGCTCCTTCTTTCCTTCCTTCTTTCTTTTGGTATGTGTGAAAGTGTTGTGTGGGGGGCATTGCACTTGTCAGTATGTGTTATATGAATAAATATGTATTGAGTCACATGCACACATATGTGAGGCGGCCAAAACTGGCATGGATATCTGTGGTGGTTGATCATGGTTGTCAAGTTGACACACCTGAAAGGAAGTAGCCTCAACTGAGAATTTCCTTCCACCAGATTGTCCTGTGGGCAGGTCTGTGGGACACTGACTTTCTCCTGATTGCTGTGGGAAGACTCTGCCCACTGTGAGTTTGTCACTTGTGGGGGGTGGTCCTGAGTTGTATAAGAAAGCAGACTGAACAAACCAATAAACAGTTTTCTCCGTTGTCTCTGCTTCAGTCCCTGCTTCCTGGTTCCATCCTTGAGCTCTTGCCTTGACTTCCTTTAGTGATGCCATGTCACCTCTAAATTGAGATAAGTCATATATTTCTTCACCAAGCTGTTTCTGGTTATGGTTTTTGCCATGGCAACAGAAAACAAATCACAGTAGCTTTGTACCTTTATTGAGCCGGGGGTCTCTCATTGAGCCTGAAGCTCAGTGATTTCCTTGGACTTGCTAGCCAATGAGCTTCATTTTGCTGGACTTGCTAGCCAAAGAGATTCAGGGATCCACCAGGCTCCCTCATTATCCTCTAGCTCTGGGGTTGCAAGAGTCTGGCCCAATCCTGGCTTTTATGTGGGAGCTGGGGATTTGAACACAGGTCCTCATATTCGCACATAAAGCACTGGAACCCTCTTTCTAGCTGTATTTTTCTTTATTTTTCTGTGTATTGCCTGTGGCTATACCAATGTCTTGGGCTAGTTTATATACATATATAAAACAAGCAAAGAAACAAAATAAAAGAACAACATAAATACCTCAAGCTTTAAACTCAGCAGCAGTTCAGTGGCAACCCAAAGTCAAGCTTTCTTTTCACATCTAGCTAACTTCTCACACGGTTTGTGCTTATTTACATGTGGCTATTCTATATATTTTCCCAGATTTTATTGCTGTGCTTAATGGTAATAAAATTCCAATTTAATTGGGCTTGAACTTAATTGAATTAGGTTAAGGGCCTTTGGTATTTAATGTAACTGTGGTTTTTTTTTTTTTTTTAACTCATTGCAATTTGCCTTAGAATTGAACTGTCCTGTTTTTTTAGAAGGTGCATGAGATTAGAGGCAATGTGCCATTTCCAAAATTAATATTTTGTATGTATTTTCTAGGAGTCTTTCTTTTTTTTGGCATGCATCTGTTCTGTATGTCACTTACAGACTTATGTCTTATGTCATTAAGTGAAATGTTAATTTTCTCACTTGAGTGTCACTTTTCAAAGTTCCCTCCAGGGATTTTGCAGAGATAAACTAAGACAGAAAGAAGTAGAGGAAGAGACATCAACACAGTAATAGAATAGTAAAAAATTTTATTGGGTCAATCTTTCCCTATTACTTTTTTTCTTTCGTATTAACTTACATTTTGTGTGTCGTCATGGTTAGAAGTTTCTCTATATATAATGCATCATAATTTATTTTCATTGCAAATAAAATGGAGTATCAGAAACTGCTCTTCCTTTCCCACATTCCTTATTTATTTTTTTATTTATTATTTTCTTCTGCAGTCTCACTCTGTAGTTGAAATTGGTTTCAAACTCGTAACGCCTCATGACTCAACCTTCTAAGTGCTTGGATCACGGCCACAAGCCACAAATACTGGCTTATAAATTGCTCGGTTTACCCAGTTCCTGTCTCTACAGAAACTGGAAGTTGGTCTGTCATATTGTCGTACATCACAGGAGCTTATTTAAGATATGTTTTTACTGTATAGACCTGAATATGGTTAGATAAGACCCATGATGTGTGTTCTGGTTGATGCTCACAGTAAGATGAAGGCTTTGGGGCATTTATGCTTAAAAAATACAAATTCAGCAAACCTAGTTCAGAATTTTGTTGAGAAAAGAGGAGATATCAGCCTTTTCAGGGGTACTTGGTCAACTTCTTTAGACACATTATTGCTTAAAGCTCCCAGGACAAAGCGAAGATTATTTTGTGTATTGCTGGGCTTCCTGGTTTTCATGAAGTCACATTGACTAAAGGACGGTGAAGTTAAAGGACGCTAAGAGTTTCAGCTGGATTTAGGTCTCCTGTTGATGGCTTCTGGGAACTTTTTTGTGCTCTGTTAACCATACTTTTCCACGTGGAAAGTGTTTTCTATTTTAGACTTATTATTATCTGTGGTAAATATGTGTTCTTGTCCATTACAGTTCATTGACTGTGTTGCACCTCTGGAGTGTCAAATCTTGAATTAGAATCCATAGCTCCTCGGTTTTCATAGCTGCAGAAGTTTTGATCAGAAAATAAAATCTACTATTGGTCAAACGTGTGAGTCTGTCATTTTATCTTTGATAATCAATTCACGTAAAAATATCTTTATATTGAATTTTCACAAAAGAGTGTTGTGAAGGTAGGTATGCTGGCACAGATATAAAACCCCTCACTGGGGTTTGAAAATCAGAGTCATGAAGACTTCAAGATTATCAGTGGATACACAGTGAAATTATCCAGCCTGAGAAATATGAGATACCACCTTCAAAACAATGGCCAGAAAGCAAATGAACAAAACCCATGACACTTAGAATAAATTTGGAAATTAATGTTTAATTCTTATTTTTGTATCCCCATCAAATATAGCAGAATAACCCACCTGCATTTGCTGAAGCAAGTGATTATTTTTAAAATATCCTGATTTTGTGAAGAATTTTGGTGTTGGTGGTACTCTTCAAAAACTGAAGGCTGAAAGTTTCAAAATCCATCTAGCAAATAAATAGTCAATAGAGCAGGAAGGAGATTTAATAAACATATATGATTACTTGTGGGGAACTATTTCAAGTCACACATGGACTTTTTAAATTATTTTCTATGGCATTGGACCAAATCTAAGTTAACTAAATGTGGCTTCTCATGAAATTCTATCAAATTTAATTTTCATTGAGTATCTGATATCTGTTGCATCTAGTGGGGATATCTGAGAAGGCCTCATGACACAGCAATTCTGAGGAAGTTTGGAAGCCACTGGACTGCATGACTTCCAAGGCCCCTTCTAGTTTCTGATTTCTGACAACTTATTTTAGGAAAGAGATGTTAATTTCAACCTGCCACATTTAACTGTAAAATTTCATGGCAATTATATAATCAAACTCCTTGCTAACAGAAAAAGAAACCCATGTGGAGTTAGGAACGGAAGCAACATTCTCAATTTAGTTATGACTTATCATGCATTCTTGTGCTGTAATCAAAGGAAAACAGAGTGAGTTCTTGTTTTGCCTTTTAAAGCTGATTTTAAGGTCCTTGAAGCTCTGACTAGAAATGTGGCTGAAGTTCATGTTAACTTTCTACTTCAGTATATTTCTCCTGTTATGAGGATCGGGTAGGCTGCACAAGAGGCAATAAAAATTAAATTATTTACAGTTGAATTAGCACTGTTTCTCTTTAACTTTGCTCCAACTTGTTCACTAAGTACATCAAAAGAATATTGGGTTATTCATATATAAGTTACATAAATGTTTTTCATGCTTTATGATAATTTATTTGATTGTATGCTAACATGTATCTGATTATACATGAAACTTAAGTAGATATCACCTACATATCTCTAATTAGCTCTTGTCCTAGTTAGGGTATGATGGATTTGAAGAGACACAATGACTATGGAAACTCTTATAAAGGAAAACATTGAATTGGGGCTGCCTTACAGTTTTAGAAATTTACTCCTTTATCATCGTGGCACGAATTATGGTTCTGGAGGAGCCAAAAATTTTGCATTTTGATCCAAAGGCAGCCAAGAGGAGACTGAAATTCCACCATGAGTGGAGTTTGAGCATAGGAAACCTTAAAGCCTACCTCCACAGTGATGCCCTTCCTCCAATAAGGCCACACTTCCTAATAGCGCCATTCCCAAAAAAGCATTTAAACACATGAATCTATGGGGCCATACTATTCAAACCACCATGATGCTCTTTTAAATACTGTTCACTCCATCCACCCAATTTTCTCAGTTGATAGTTATATTCAAAGTTCTGACAAGTCATCAATAAATGACATTTCCAAGAAAGCATCCTAAATAAAGCATCCTTGATAAAATTTCCCAAGAAATGTAAACAACTGATGAACTGAATTCAAAATAAAAGTACAAATTTATACTTTCAAACATATTCTTAATAGCTATGGCAGGAATCACAATAATCAAACACCAATCTTGTTTTTCTTCTTGAAGTTGGATAAGGCAGCAACGCTGTATCTTCTTTTGCAAATGAAAATACAGGAATTGGAGTGATCATCATCAGATCTGAAACTGCCTTCTGTAGTTTGCTAGGACTACGAAAGAAGACTGCCTCCTATGTCAATCAACACTGTTGTACTTGTTCCAAGAAGTCTTTACCCACTGAAATGAGAGTATATTTCAGGGAGTGGGGGTCCAGAAAAGGGGAAATCATTTGAAATGTAAATAAATATATCAATAAATTAAAAAATATTAATACTTTTCATTCATCCAAATGATAGATTGTCTATCCAGTCACTTCTCAGAATACTAGTTTGTTTATTAGTAATGACTTCTTTTTCAGTAAGAAATAAATGTGTAACTTTTATAATTGTGTTTTAAGCTAAATAAAATTCTTAAAACTTACAATATTCTAATTTATAATATTTCATTATCTAAATTTCTATTTTGCTATCTTGTATCAAAAAATACAATCATAGGCCCTTCCCTTCATTTTTTGGAATCTGAGGATTTTGCTGTGCAGTATCATTGGAAGAGCCTTGTTTTCATTGCTTTTATTTGTTAGAGAGAAAGAAAGAAAGAAAGAAAGAAAGAAAGAAAGAAAGAAAGAAAGAAAGAAAGAAAGAAAGAAAGACAAGAAATTGCCACCCTTTTAAAAGAGATCAACATACTTACTTGGGGTAGATCCTACTTTGTTTTTAACTAGTTTTTAAATTAAGGTTAGCAGAGAATTGTCTCACCATTAAAATATTTCATAAGGAATTTTACCCATATTAATACAGAGATGTGTTATTTTCCAATTAAAGAAAATTAACCAACTAATAATAATTTAGTATATATTTACAAATAGAAAAATCAAGGATAGTATTTTAGTAGTATGAACTCTTACTAAAATAACTCAGGTTAGTCCAGTGGGGAAACTATGATTGATTCATTTGACTTTTCGTGTTTGCAGTTGAGGAGGAGATGTAAAGGATGTCTGGTCCCTTTGTTTTCAAAACAAAATGAATTTGATGTTGTCTTTATTCTGCCCATAGTTTTCTAAATCAGACAGTAAAGATGCTGACAGAAAGGGTGTCTTTGCCACATGAACCAATTCTGATAATTGACTACAGGTTCTACAACTAAAGAGCATTGGTGTAAATTTTGTAATCTGAAGCTTGTTGTTTACAAACTTCAATGTTGCTTTGTAACTTGTTCATTATCTTTTTGGTATTCTGTGATTCACCAAACTGTTGAGAGACACTATGATACTACTGTGTTGAACTAATTTTGGTCCTACAACTAGAGACACCCTTCCTCAGTTCCTGGCCAGTCTCTTAGAGCATGGATTATTTCAGCTTACTTATAGATTCTGATATTCATGTATTAATGGCTGCTCATATTTTTGTAATCATTACAGGATGTTTATTAGACAAAGTTCATTTTTACTCTGAAGTAAATCTGACATGCACAATTCCTCATGGACTATAATACCTAGACATCCATAAGTAGCATGAGACAGTATTGCCCATTTGAAGGAATTTATCAACATGAAGAAAAAAATTAAAGCAAATAGAAAAAAAAACAATGCTTATTTCTTGGAAACTCAAAGTTGACAGATCTAACAATAGGAAATGAAATGAGAGAACAAAAGATGGTGCTCAAAAATATTTTCAAATGTTCTAATTTAAAACTGAGTGACTGATCTTAGAATTTTTTTCTAAGAATAAATAACTAAAACAGTGATAATTCGAATTTATAAAATAATGAAAGAGAATCAGAACTGAAGAACAGTCCTTAAAATATATAATGTCCTTTCATCTAAAAAGATGACACTATTACTGAATTGTATATAGGAAGACTAAGTATTGAAGAAACATGTACAGAATAGAAATCCAGTGATGGCTTAGCATTCAGAAATTGTAATGCATGTAAACTCCAAGAATTGAGACCTGTAGAGAAACACATATGATGTACTATTGGAAATATTGGGAGCTAGGATTTCTCCACGATGATGCAGACTGAGAAAAAAATGGCAACTATTTGGTTGTCAGGGATATTTTTGATGGATCTACGTTAAATCCTAATGGAGATATTGCAATTGGCATTGGGCTGTCTTTTCCAATCAGAGACAAAAGCTCAGAGATAAATAAGATTTCCAGAAAAAAAAAGATGGTCTATGAGTTAATTACAGCTCTATGTTACTAGAGAAAACAGTGAGAAGGGAGAGTGTAAGGACTAGCATTTATTACCAAGGAATGACCAAGTGTTGAACTGCTCCTCATGTTAATTCTCATTTATTTACTTTTATCTACAATATCTGACATGGGTGACATTATTATAGGCCTTAGAAGACCTGTAGTGAATGTATTATAGTTTGTATCAATAAAGTTGCCCCGTGGTCTTTTTTAATAAAGGATTGTTTCTCTCTGTGTAGTACTACAAGGAAATGGTAGAGTCTAGATTAGGGAAGGCATAGTGGATCAATGATAGGACATTGGAGGTATGACAATCAAAGAGCTATTGAGTCCCTTGATTCTTGTGTCTGCTTCCTGGCTGTTTTGATGTGAGCAGATCTTCTTTACTGCAGGGTCCTCATGATACACCAGCCCAAACCAACAGGCCCAAGCAGCCATGAATTGAAAACATGAGTAACTATTCCTTTCATCCTACAAGTTGAATTTTCTTGGATTTTTGTCTCAGTGATGGAAATCTGGGTAAAGTACTAGGCTTCATATGAAATGATCCAGTTACAGTATTATAGAAACCACATAGATAGGGGAAAGAGCAACTAGTCTTCTCCAGGGTTTTATTGTCACTTTAGTAGATACTCCACACTCAAAGCCATCATAAACAGTGACCTAAGCCATGCTCGCAGTTGAAAGCTAGCTGATACTACATGAGGCATGGGCCTGTCTTCTCTGGGAAGCCTACACTAGATGTTAGGATGAAAATCAAATCAGTGGCTGTCACTGGAAATTGGAGTGATGTGTTTTATAGGAATAAATAACAAAAATTCCACATATAGTCAAGAAATATTAATGAAGTAGAACTCAAATGACTTTGAACTTAATGTATGAAGTCTGAGAGGAAAAGAGTTTTGTGATGTGGGCATGAGACTTTCAATACAATCTTGGGGCTCAATTGCAAAGATCTGGGATACTTAGAAGAAATAGCTGATTGTATAGTCGCTGAACAATTTTAAATGTTGCAATTACTGTACTCATGTCAACTGAGTATTAAGAGCTCAGGTATACCGCTGAGAATAATAACTACAGTAATATTGACTAAAATCACAAGTGGGAAGGAAAAAACCTGATCTGGATATTCCACTTGGAAATCAAAACACATGACTGTCTCAGTCTGCTCGGGAGTTTTGATTGGGCTAGTCAGTCTCACTCGGATACACTAATTCCAATCTATCAACATCTATGGGATGGAGACCTGAGAAGGGGCATGCTTTCAAAGCTTTCTAGTTATGTGGCCATCTTTGGGAAGAACTCTCACTTAGGAGGGTTAGAGTACCTGATTTTAAACTCCTTACATGACTTTGGTCTATTCTCATCCCGTATTCAAAACTCAAGTGTGAGCCATCCAATCAAAAGCTCCTGAAATTTAGGTTGTTATGGTCATTTAATATGTGTACAGCTTTAGAAATAATATATGCCTAGCACAATCTCAGAAAACACTTCATGTATTTGTCAAGTATTTTGAACCATTTCTGTCATCTTTTAAAGTTAACATTGTCATGTGAAGTTTGTTTCTGAAGCAATGTACTTTTTTTCATTTCTAACTAGTGATTTATTTATTTATTTATTTATTTATTTATTTATTTATTTATTTATTGTAAATGAGTACACTGTGCCTATCTTCAGACACACCAGAAGAGGGCACTCAATACCATTACAGATGGTTGTGAGCCACCATGTGGTTGCAGGGAATTGAAGTAAGCATTTCTGGAAGAACAGTCAAGACTCAACCATTGAGTGATTTCTCCAGCCCCAACACTGGTGAATTGTAAGACATCATATTAAAATGCTCAAATCTATTAAATTTAGAAATATTTTTCAATCAAAATTTACATCCCAAAACAAAAAATATTTTTTATTCTTTCAGTAGTGACATTACATGTAACTGTAATGTCAACTCTTGCAAAGTAAATTCTGTTTTCAACAATAACAGGAATAATTGCATGTATATCAGATAGTTGTACAACATAGCAATCATTATCTTGTGAAATGTAATATATCTTCTTTCCAGAACTGGTAGTCCTCTCCTTTGCTTTAAGACATTGGTTCTCAATGTTCTTAATATTATGATCCTTTAATTCATTTCATCATGTCTTGGTGACCCCCAACCACAATATTATTTTCATTGTCAGTTCATAACTGTAATTTTCCTGTTATAAATTGTAACACAAATATATGACTTTTTTGTTGGTCTTAGGGAACCCCATGAATAGGACCTCATTTGACCTCAAAGGGGTCACAACTCACATACTGAGAACCAGTGCTTTAAGTCCTTCTTGAAGTCTTGTAGACAATACTAGTATCAGAACAATCTGATGTGCAAAAATATTAAAGGACTTCTGGTAAATTTTCTATCGATATTCATGAGTTGTTCAGGCTTTTTCTCTTTCTCACTGTGATGAATTGGCAAGAATGACTGATTCTTCCAACTCTCATCACATTGTTGGACATGGAATTTTTGGCTGCGATTTACAGGACATTTCCATAACAACTCCCAGGGAAGTTCAGGGTAGCGTCTTCCTGCATGGGAAGCATGCACCTCAGGTTTGCATCTCACAGGTGAGCCCAGGTCCAGCCTTTCCAACCTGATCATTTCTGTCTGTATTTAATTTCTGTTTCTATCTGTAGCCTGAATAAGAATCAGTTACTTTTTAAATTCTGGGTTTTCTAATTGACATTTCTTTTCAATTCTCTGTTTTAACCTTCGGCTCCTTTTTCTTCTTGTTTTTTAAAAATACTGTTGGATGTTGTTATAGCTGTAAGCCTTTATTTGTTCTATTTGTTGTTTTTTATTCATCCTGTCTTTCCTCATCGTATAATAATTATGTGCAGCAGACACTGTATTGTCCAAACTCTTGAAGGAAATAATTTAAAGCCTATGGTCATGCTAATTTCCTTCAGTAGTTGTGCTTGTCAACATATAGTAACTGTACTCTATATACATTAAATACTGCATAACCTAGTATCCACTATTGCTCCATATGCCTAACCTAACATTTTACAAATAAGAAAAAATATTTAAAAATTAATAGAGTATTATGATGCCTATTTTTGGTTGTAAACTTGACTACATCTGGAGTTAACTAAAACCCCTAATGTCTGAGCATACCTGTGAAGGAATTCTGTTAATAAAATCATTTGAAGTGTGTATGTAGGTGATAGTGGGGGATCCACTACTAACCCGAATGTTTGAAGTGGGAAGACATGTCTCTAATTGAGGCCACATCTTCTGCTGAACATTTATATAAAGGACATGGGAGAAGGAAGATTCCTTCTTTGTCTGCTTGCTTGCTCCTGACCTCCTAGCAAGTCCATTCCTTCACTATCAATAGAGCTAACTTCTTCAGGATTTTGGTGTTTACTGAAGAACAGCTGAGACATCGAGCCACATGGAGTGGACACTACTGGGTTCTTGTACCTTTCAGTCACAGGCGTCCATTATTGGATTACCTGAACCTGTAAGTCATTCTACTAAATCCCCTCCCTCTCTGTCTCTGTCTCTTCAATATATATATATATATATATATATATATATATATATATATATATATATATATATATATTTCTAATAATATATTATAAGAATGTGTTTTGTTAAAATAATAGACAGAGAGAGAGGAAGATTCATTCTGTAAGTTGTTACTCTAGAAAACTCAGGTATTTTTGTAATTTTGTATCTTATCTTTTATTGCTAAACCTTTTATATTTTCTTTAAGCTTCAGTATAAGCTTGCTGAATTCAAAACACTGTTATATTTGAGTAGGCCTAAGAGCTAAAGCACAATCATCGTCTACCTTGGAAAGAGAGCTATAGACTCAGGACAAAATAAAGTACAGTTTTGAGTACACAGAGTAGCTTGTTGTTTAAAGAGGGGACGTATTTCTACATTTGTGAGAGTCAGTACAATACTAGCAGGTAGTGAACAGACTAGAGAGTTAGGTAGAAAGACTAGAATGAGTGAAGGGCCATGTGCTGGTTTTAAGCTGTTAGCAAGAAGTGGCTGGTGTGTGTTTTTATCCAGCCAATGAATCCACTCTTTGTGCATGCTCTCACCTGAACCATTATAGTGGTTCATTGTTCAGATTCCACACTTGTCTTATCAATAAATCATCTATCAGACTTACTTTCAAAATATGTATTTCTGAGTCACTGTCCAGCAAACTGGAAAAGGCAACAACTTCAACAAAAAAGCATTAGAAATACTTGTCATGGTGGACGACATTTTCCATTAACTTGGGCCATGATTCACAAGGACTAACTTTCCTGATTTATGTCCTAGACAAAGTCTGAGTTGTTGGTAGTTTGAATGCTGTCCACCTTCCTTCTAACTACATCTTCCTCCACACTCGTCTCATCAATAACTCATCTATCAGATTTACTTTCAAAATATGTATTTCTGAGTCACTGTCCAGCAAAATGGAAAAGACAACAACTTCAACAAAAAAGCATTAGAAATACTTGTCAGGGTGGACGACACTTTCCATTAACTTGGGCCACGATTCACAAGGACCAGCTTTCCTAATTTATGTCCTAGACAAACTCTGAGTTGTTGGTAGTTTGAATGCTGTCCACCTTCTAACTACATCTTCTTGTGAGAAGCTGTTTATCTTTTTGGAACACTTAAGCAGTCATCTCTTAAAGAAACTGGGCTATTGCCTAATGTGTTTTGTAAATTACCAAGAGTAGTGGCTCACATACACAACTTATATATTCTTCCACTGCCTATAATTGCCATCTGTCGCATCTATTCTTGTTCTTCACTGGTAGCCACCTGTGTAGGCTGCATGCTGTTTGACAGGACCTGTGGGGAAAGGTTCTCTCCAGTCACAGCACTGAATGGTCTGATTTATCCCATCCTGCATTTTCAGAACTCTCCAGTTCTGTCAAGTCTTACCATAGTCTTTTGATTTGGGCAGCCAGATCTATGGTATTTTAAGGTTCCCAGGAGCAAAATGGAAGAAGTGGAATATACTAATGCTGAGGTCTGGAGTTGATGCACTGTCAGTGCCAGCAAATTATTCTGGTTAAAATGAGTCATGGAACCAGGCAAATTGCAGCGGAGGGTCTGCACACAGCTGTACGTGAGTCACAGCTCCCTGAAGGCCACCAGTTTCATAAACTATCACATGAGCTGTCATGGTGTCTTTCAGAAGCTTCTAATCCTGACTGCTCTGTGCTTTTGTTCCTATCCCTCATAAATGTGTTTTATCGTATTAGTTTTGAATTATAATTATCTGTACCATACTACCAAATGTACTATATATTATTTTTCCATCGGATAATCAATGGTTTTAGCTCAGTGAAAGAATTAGTGAATTACAGAATATAAATGAAGTGTACAAACAGATAGCATAGTTGATTAAGACTGGAAAGGAAAGGTGAACAATCCTCTGTAATTTTTCTGCGAACTTCTTTAATTTTTAAGTATAACAGAATAATGAGGTTTCTTTATCCTGACTCTATTACCTGAATAAAAAGGGTCATTGAGCTGGAGAGGTGGTTTAGATTTTAGAGTATCATTACTGCTCTTCAGTCAACTCTAATTCAATTTCCAGGATTCACACTGGATGGCTCATGGCTCCCATAGCCCCAGTTTCAGCTCCTGGGGTTCTAAGGGATTTGACGCTTGTTCCAAGGACAGCTGTCCCTAGGTACATATAATGCTCCACAGAGTCACGCATGCCCATGACTAAGTAGGAATAAGATAAATATTTTTTAAAGGAATGAAATGTGCTCTTTGCCTTCTTTGGGGTTATCATGTGGTCATCTGTCCTCTGATGGGCCATGTCTCTGCTTTCCCTTACCAGCCTCGCTGTGCATCATTTCAAACTAGTTTTACCTATAGGACACATTGGGAGACACCAGTGGCCAAGGACACTTGCTGCTGTGGTGGTGAACATTATGTTTAGAGGATAAATATACTGTGTAATGCTTGTAAGAGCAAAACTATTTTAGCTTGTATAAGCCATAAGGAAGTCGCTTCTAACTTGAATGTAGCCTGTTAGCTAACCTGAGCCGGACTACTTCCTGCTTCAGTTGGGCTATTTTATTTTTAAATTGCTGATTGACCAACCTGAGCCCCTAGGGGCTCACAAAGAATGATTTGCCAACCAGGGAATGTGCATGGGCCCGACCTAGACCCTCTCTATGTTACAGTTAGGTAGAGTAACTTGATCTTCTTGTGAGACTCCTAACCATGGAACAGGAGCTGTCTCTGACTGTTTGCTGTATTTAGAATCCTTTTCCCCTAATAGGTTGTCTTGTCTAGCTTTAGAAGAAGAGGAGGTGCCTGGTCTCACTGTACCTTTGCAAGCAGTGTCTGGTTGGTTGATAGCTATCCAGGTTGGCCCTTTTCTGAAGATAAATGGAGGAGAAGAAGATGGGATTGGGGAAGAAAGGTAGGAAGAGGAAAAGCTTGGAGAAAATGGGGTAGAAGAAACTGCAGTCAGGATATAAAAGAAAGAATATAAACATAAAATACATTTAAAAAATACTAATTATTGCAAAATATTTTACTGCCTCAGTAATTTCTACAGGGTAATGAGGTCACAAAATTAAATAGGCTAAGTGCTAAACTCAATTTGTGTATGAAATGTTTGTTTGTAAGATGGTTGAGGTACCTGCTGGACATCTATAAAAAAAAAAAAAAACTTCAAGACTTGCCTGAACCGACAGGATATGAATTAATATTTAGCTTTCCAAAAATATAATATGACTTTGCATTTTTGCCTTTCTAGTATGTTGCTCAACAATAAATGGGGTCTTCTCCCATCTCCCCCACCTCTCTCTTGGTCCTAACCAGTAAGTCTCTTTTTAATAAAAATAATCTAATTTACAATTACAAAACTTGAGTCAGACTAATGAACCTCTGAGCAACCCCAGACAACAGACTTGTTCAGTTCTGTGATGGGGTTCCTATAGATGCTGCACCTCCTGGAAGATGGTCCTTCTACCTCTTCAAGGCTCCAATTCTCAAATGGTATGCAACATCTTTCTTCCTCCTATACTTGGACATTAGGATGGAATTATTTCCCACTCCTGTAAGTCTTTACATGTCACAGTTTCCTTAATGTGTCTCTTAACTCTTAATAAAATATCTTTCTGTTAAATTATCTTTAAAATCTTAATAGACCATATTGATTGCTTCTGATTTGAATAAAATTGAGGGGAGGCACCTGACATTGGACCCAACAGTGTGAGTGTGCATATAAAAAAATCTTATAAAATTCTTTGCTTTTTATCTATTATTTGTTTATATTAGAAAGGAAAAAAAACAATAAAGACAGAAAAACATTGAAACAACTGTTTCTAAAATATGCAGAATAGAACTAGCCATTTTTTCCCCCATCAAATATCATTCAGCTGTAGTTGGGAGTTAGATACATAACGGCATAAGAGAATATGAACAATGATCAGGGCACTATTTGTAAGGAAATGTGCAATGCCATCCTGGTAGAACTGAGCTCTGAACATTCTAGAAGAGCTGTATAAGAAAACATTTCCTGGACAGATGCAGCCCACAGGCCTCCTTACCCCAGATGGGAAGTCCATGACAGACCAAAGTATGGATGCCACCGAAATCCAGCTTGTTGAACCAGTAAGTTTTATTGGGTTATTTACAGAAATAAGGTGAGAGATTACGTATAGGAACAGAAACGAATCAAAGACAGCGGAATCACCAAAGCCCACAACAGCATGTGTGATGTTTCACTAAAGCTGAGGATCTAGAAAAGACCACATGGCCTACATAGAGATCAAGTTAGAGGCTGACCCTTCTCAAGTACTCTGCTCTACAAACCTCTTCCAGGAAGCTGGTCTAGTCTCAACCTTCTCTGCAGCTTGGCTCCTCCAAATAAGTCCTGGGTAGAGGGTGCTTAGCCTGTTAGCCTGTTAAATCTTGTCAGTTTCCGGGACTTCCTAAATCTGTTTTGAGCTGTGTACCATCTTACTTAGTGACATTCTATATAGGATGGAATATTTCAGTCTCAGAGTAAATTGTTACAAAAGAGTAAGTGCAAAGGGTTTGCTTATCCACAAACCTTTAAAAATGCATAGCAACATAATCCCAAAGAAAATCATAAATATTTTTATTCACCAAGAAGACAAAAAAAGATGACCATGACTTCCATGTTGCACCTATAAAGCATGGCCTTTTTGTAAGCAATTTAATTCTGGGTCTTTCTACCCATTCTTATAGATGGTCTGGAGAATGAATTAGGGACTCAGCTGATCCCAGCCTTTGCTGACCTTCAGATTAGGCAGAGGGTTTCCCTACAGTGGTTTCTCCCTCACAGCAGGTGTGGGTGTGTTTAATCCTATTGGGCACTTGCCTGTCTAGAAGGCATTCACCAGCTACCTCATCAAAGACCTTCCCTTCTGTTTAGATGAATCAGACTGGAGGCCTCTAATTCTCATATAATTAGGGAATTTACTTTGGAACTCTTTTTAATTTTAAACTTGTATTTCTATTCCTTTTGAGATGTAAATACTTTTTTTTTTCTTTAAAAGCCCTTCTCTGGGATTCCTTCTAGAGGAAAATCTGTTTCAAAGGAGTTCTGCCCAGTCCTTCTGAAATGTAATTATTAGGCAAAGAGTCCTGTTGTTCTTCCAGCATCTGTACAGGAACAGAAACATAGCATGGAGTTGGGGACCCTGAGAAAATTCTAAACTTCTGGCTGTCATGAAAATAAGAGAGCTTTTAATTTCCTTAAAACTTTCTTTAACAAAGGAAAAAAAAATGTCAGAGTAAATTTCTTTTACTTCAGCTTTTGACTCTGGTTAATCACCAGCTAGGTTCTGGCCTTTTCTTTGGTTGGTTCTTAGTCTCTTTAATGCTGTAACCCTTTAATACAGTTCCTCACTGTTGTCATGACCCCCCAAGCATAAATTATTTCATCGCTACTTCGTAACTAATTTTGCTACTGTTGTGAATTATAATGCAAATATCTGATATGTGACTCCCAAGGGGGTTTTGACCCACAATAGCATTCTACCGAGATACTCTGGAATGAACCAGGCAGCTTTTGCTCTCTACAGATGTTACAATCCTTCATCCTGAAAGCTCATCTAGAAAAGTTCTTCTGATTTCAGATAGATGCCCCCTGTTTCATCAGTGTAGCTCAAAGGGCAATCACTTGGAATTAGAGCAAATCCTGCTGGAGAGTGGCCTCTTCCGGTTCCGTTTGCCTCCCCTCCTCCTCCCCTCCCCTGTTCTTACTTTTGTTCTCTTCCTTCTCCTCTTCTTTCCGTAGTAGTTTTCCAAATATTTGTCACTGTTAAGACGAAGGACAGGAAACGTCCCACTGTGTCCCTCCTGTGTGATCCGCGTGCTGTAGAGTTACATCTATGAAGTGCAAGACATCTCTTCCTTCCTCTTCATCTGTGCAGGTACGTGAGAATCCCTCTTTACCTTCCATTTTTTCTGCCTTACCTTATCTGTATAAAGCATCTATGCTGGCATGGGGAGCACCCGTTGTCTCTAAGGTTGTGCTTTTTCTGACTTTATAATCCCCCAAAATCATTCATTATATACATTATTAAGACATGAAAGCAACTTGCTCTTGAGAGCAGTGGATTTATATGTACATTTACATCAAAGGGACCCTGAATACTTCAAAGACAGAAGTGGTAGAAGGGAGGAGGTCCCCTGGCTGTGAACAGGACTTCCTTTCAGAATCATCAGCTCAACAGTGGGAAATACAGGGTTGAAGTAAAGAAGGCAAATGTTGATGAGTCGAGGTCGACGTGTTCAAGAGGCTTCAAGGAGATTTGGCAGGAGTCTCTGATTAACTCTGGGGACTGAAGAGAGAGCAGTAATGACTTAAGCTTCCAGATCTGATTAGGAGCAGAACAAGAGCCAGTATGTGGTATATTGGAAAGATAATTTGTTTCTAATCTTGGGTCTGCGTCAACAAATTTACAGCCTTATACATGTCTATTACAAACTCTAGCCTGTTTTATTTTTGTGTTTAATCCAGTTAACCTTGATTGTCTATCCCTGGCGATAAGAAGCTAATATTCTTGAAGTAAATGAATACCTTCACAAGGCCTTGCCTCTTTCAAATCATGATGACAGGCACATCATCTATTGCTTAGATGTAGCCTTAGAATCAAGAAAGGCAGCAATGGAAGATGGTTCACTTAAATATACTCTGAAAGAATGATATTTATCCAGCCAAAGTATTGACAAATCTAACATTTACAAGTACCTGATAGTATGGCAATTTAATCATTGTAGAACAAATATATGAAGAACACGGGGCCTGTGTATGTATCTCTGTGTCAGAGTGCTTGGCCACACATGTGAAGCCCTCAGTTAGATTACAGGTATGTGGGCACAAAGGTGGTTTTTCATTATAACTTAGCAGATGAGATGGTTCAACAATTAGAACTGTTTGCTGCCATGCCCAATGACCCGAGGTACATTTGAGAGACATATATGTAAAAGGCAAGACCATTTTCTTTATAGGTGTCTTCTGATCACCACATGCCCGTTAAGGTATATGCCTACCAACCCATAAACACACACTTCACACATAGAGACAGACATAGATGCATAGACATAGAAAAACACAGACACAGACGAATGTGCATGTGTATGTGCTCGTGGATACACACACTAAATAAATTTAAAGATGTTTTTAAAAGAGTCATTCATAAAAATAATAGAAAATTCCAAACACATGATCTTTATAATAGCTTATGTCTTATTACTACAACTCACTTTTGGTGGTTAAAAACATTTTTCCTTCCTACACTAAACCAAGTAAATCTGCTGGCCCATTCATGAGATCATGTGAAACACCATGACCATGGAAATTCTTATAAAGGGAAACCTTAATTGGGGCTGGCTTACAAGTTTAGAGGTTCAATCTATTATCATTATGATAGGAAGCATAGCAGTGTCCAGGTAGACATGGTGCTGGAGAAATAGATAATTTGTAATTATCTATTGGGTTTATACTTGAGTAAAAGTGTAGACTAAAATGTATATACAGTGCAGCTGGTATGATTTTCAAAATAACACCTTTGCTTTTATTAAAGTTTGTGAAATCAATGCCAACAATGAGTAAAAACAGGCACAGATGAAACATTGGCTCAGAAGAATTGGGTGATGCTGCCATCTAGTGGACACTTGCCCACAGTGACATCAAAATTGTAGGGAGGAAAAGGAAAATGATAGTCTTTCAAAGAACATGATGCCAGTTTACAGAACACATTTGAAAATCTGGAAAAATGTATTACAGAAAATATAGAAATGCTATGAAAGATGACCAATGTCTTCTCATTGTTTTCATCTTAAAAATGCTTTCTATCAATTTATACAAACTATGATGACACATTGAGGTTTTTATGGAAATTTTATTACCATCAAGATAGAAGTAAGAATAAAGAGCTAAGGACAATAGCAAGAAACATGGACATCCTGGGAGGGTGTCTTAGCTAGGGTTTTATTGCTGTGATGAAGCACCATGACAAAGGAAACTCTTATAAAGGGAAACCTTAATTGGGGCTGGCTTACAAGTTTAGTGGTTCAATCTATTATCATTATGATAGTAAGCAAAGCAGTGTACAGGTAGACATGGTGCTGGAGAAGAAGCTGAGAGTTCTACCCCATGAACCACAGGCAGCCAAAGGGGAAAACTGTCTTTCTCATTGGGTGAGGCTTTAGCATAGGAGACCACAAACCCTGTCCCACAGTGACACACTTCCTCCAACAAGGCCATACCTCTCAATGGTGACACTCTTTATGGGCCAAGTATTCTGAAGTATGAGCCAAGAGTCATATCTGTTCAAACAACACAGAGGGGCACTGGATAGAGACCAGAAAGTAAATAGTTGACAGGGCTGTTCTCAAAGACAACTGAACGTAAACTCAGTAATTAAAGAGAAAACTTTAAGGGAGAGTTAAAGAGTTCCTGGGTAGAGGCCCCCATACTATATAAAATAAGTGGACTGGTACTCCTGTCTATACAGTTCTGTGTGATAGTACTTCAGGTGCATAAATATTGTTTTTGTTTAACTCATTAACATGTGACTTTTATATGAAGATAGAGATTATAGATATACTTAACCAAAAGTATATTTAGATATACTTAACAAAAGTATGTGATAAATAGTATTAGTCTCTCCCTTTCTGGAAGGGAAGGACAGGGGGAAAGAGAGAGAGGGAGAGAGAGGGAAGAAGAAGGATGGGGAAGAGGAAGAGGAGGAAGAGGAGGAGGAGGAGGAGGAAGAGGAGAAAAAGGAAGAAGAAGGCAGAGGAGGAAGAGGAGGAGGAAGAGGAGGGAGTGGAGGAAGAGGATGAAGAGGAGGAGGAGGAAGAAGAGGAGGAGGAAGAAGAGGAGGAGAAAGATGAAGAAGAAGGCAGAGGAGGAGAAGGACAGATTTGTCATACTTTCTTGTGTTTCAAGCTCTGAAATTACTACCAGCATGAGAGATGCTGAACCCTTCCTGGGCGTGCGAGCAGACTTAACTGCTTCCAGCCTTTAAATGCTTGTAACCAAATGAAAGATACAGTGAATATTAAGTGATTATTCCAAAGATTTGGATGTGCAGTACATGGCAGATAACTTGTGTTTTCTTCTGCCCTTGCCCATACAAGTGCATTGCTAGATTTCCTTGACACCATTTTGGGACATTTTTTAAATCCTGTGACATTGTGGTGTGAGAATTAGGATAGAATTAGAATTCCCATTGTACACTTTTACCTCGTTGTGAGCACTGGTGTCAGCTCAATCCTTACCTATTTATTTGACCCTTTTCTGCTTCTTAGATAAACTCCTAGTTTTTCTTTGGCACCGAGGAAATAGGACTCACTTTATTCTTCTCCTCTTCTCTGATCCAGTCTCCACACCAGACATCCCTTCAGTTTCCTCAGGGAAAACAGGAGAAAACACCA
Organism: Apodemus sylvaticus; assembly: GCF_947179515.1. NCBI lineage: Eukaryota > Metazoa > Chordata > Mammalia > Rodentia > Muridae > Apodemus > Apodemus sylvaticus. The sequence goes on along the minus strand of NC_067491.1, from coordinate 21,551,108 downwards.
GAAGGAATGACAGGAAGTAGCATCAAGGCCTTTGAAGGGCCCTGTGCTGTCTTTTTGTGCCTGCTTGGTATAGGCTCAGTGTGGCTCAGTCACAGCTCACTCCTGGCTACCTTAGAGACATCCATTTCTTACTCAGTAGGTCACTATGCAATCCAGACTTTTGAATGTCTCTCATGTTTTGGCTCTTAGCTGCACAAGAGCAGAAACCATATCTTTTATAGGCTTTGCACAGACACAAGATTCTGTGATGGTGTATGATCAATATTCTGAGATAAAAGAGCCATATACATTTATAATTAAAGAATATTTCAGTAGATAATGACCAAATGGATCCCAATTAATGTTTAAGCAAAAGAAATAGACAACTAAGAACATGCCCCTACTAATAACATGTCTGGGCATGAAATTTTTCCCTTTGTTTGCTAATTCATTGGTCATATCTACATTCTATTTTTTACCACTGGGTGGAGCCTCAGCTGCAAAATCTGAGCTGGCAGTTGAAAATTGGAAGGAATACCCATGAAATGCACAATTATGACTACAAGGGAAAATACATTGTATTAGATTCTGATTATGATTCAGGAGCTCTTATCAGGAGAATTTGATTTAATAAGTTAAAAATTTGAACTCACTTTATTTTAGAAATCTGCAATACATGAAAGGATTCAGAAACTAACCTCTTACTTATGACAGAAATAAAACAATTTAAATGATTCCTAATTTTATTCTGTTTTACTCACAGATCGGTGAGTGCCTCGTCCAGTTGTCATCAAAGAGGCTTCCACAGGCAGCTGATGGGGGCAGATGCAGAGAACTATAGCCAAATATTGTCGAGAGAGAGGGGGGGAGGAAGAGAGAGAGAGAAAGAGAGAGAGAGAGAGAGAGAGAGAGAGAGAGAGAGAGAGAGAGAGAGAGAGGGAGAGGGAGAGGGAGAGGGAGAGGGAGAGGGAGAGGGAGAGGGGGAGAGAGAGGGAGAGGGGGAGAGAGAGAGGGAGGGAGAGAGAGAGAGAGAGAGAGAGAGAGAGAGAGAGAGAGAGAGAGAGAGAGAGAGAGAATATTATAGACCTCCATTGGGATTTCTCCCCTTGCAGCTCAAGGAACCCTGTGGAAAATAGGAAGGACTAATTATAAGAGCCAAAGGGATTAAAGATACCACAAGAACATGGCCCACAAAAAAAAAATCAAGTAATCAGGGCTCAGATGGGCTCCCTGAGGGCCTGAGACTCAAGGGACAATAGCAGAGCCTGTGAGGGTCTGTGCTGCATCTTCTGCTTAAGTTACGGATTCTTTCTTGGTGTTTTTGTAGGATTCCTAATAGTGGGTGGGGGTAGTTCTGACTCTTTCACCTGCTTTTTGGGACCCTTTTCTCCCACTATGTTGCCTTGATAAGAAGGTCTGTACCTCATCTTATTATAAATTAATGTGTGTTCAGTTGATATCTCTGACTGACAACTATCCTTTTATACGGCTCTGATAGTGTTCAGAACAGTAGCCATCAACCACACATGGCCAGTCCTTATTAAGTTAAAAGCAATATTTGAAGTATCAATTCTACATGTGACTCTGAAGACTTGTCATGATTTCAAATGATTATAATTTTGGATATAGTCATGGATGTATTATATGTGTATATTGTATTTTACTTTTATTAAGGAGGAGAGGCACTGGTCTTGTGAAGACCTTTTACTTTTATTAAGATATCTTCCAGAGAACTAGAAAATATCATCCTGAGTAAGGTAACCCAATCACAAAAGAACACACATGGTACGGACTCACCAATAAATGGATATTAGCCCAGAAACTTGGAATACCGAAGATATAATTCACAAACCACATGAAGCTCAAGAAGAAGGAAGACCAAAGTGTGGACTTGTTGATCCTTCTTAGATGGGATACAAAACACCCATGGGAGAAAATACAGAGACAAAGTGTGGACCAGAGACTGAAGGAAAGACCATCCAGAGACTGCCCCACCTGGGGATCCATCCATATACAGTTATCAAACCCAGACACTACTGCGGATGCCAACAAGTGCTTGCTGACAGGAGACTGATATAGCTGTTTCTGGAGAACACCTGCCATTGCCTCACAAATGCAGAGGCGGTTGATCTCAGCCCACTATTGAACTGAACTCAGGTTCCCAATGGAGGAGCTGGAGAAAGAACCCAAGGAGCTGAAGGAGCTTTCAGCCTGATAGGAGGTACAACAATATGAACCAAGCAGTACCACCAGAGCTCCCAGGGACTTAACCACCAACCAAAGAGTACACATGGCTCCAGCCACATAGGTAGCAGAGGTTGGCCTGGTCGGACATCACTGAGAGGAGAGGCACTGGTCTTGTGAAGGCTCATTGCCCCAGGGTAGGGGAATGCCAGGTCAGGAGTGGGTGGGTTAGTGAGCAGGGGGTGGGTTAGTGAGCAGGGGGAGGGGAGCGGGGGAGGGGGGTGTTCAGAGGGGAAAGGTAGAAAAGGGATAATATTTGAAATGCAAATAAAGAAAATATCTAATTAAAAAAAGATATTTGCCAGAGGATGTAGTATTTCATTTTCGTCCATATTTTTGCTAGTAAACTCTAAAATATCCAGGTTGCAATGTGACAATTCAGTGCAAGATGTAACCATAATGAAATCAACTAGCATTTCAATCTTCTGAAACTTTTGTTTTGAATTTTCAACAGATCGAGCTCTTATGAATTAATTATTTTATATATTTAGATCCCAAATGTTGCCCTCCCCTTCTCAGCCCTCCCTCGCCTTCGAGTTCTTAGACATTTTTTAATATTTATTATTATGCTTAACTTTACTTTTTTACATCTATGCTTTATTTTTTTAATTAAAATCCACACAAGTTCTCTTCCTCTCCTCGCCTCTAGCTCTACCCAGCTCTCTTTTTCTCCACTGCCTTTAAACTGATCAACTCTTTTTATTTTTTGCTTTTATAGATATTTTTATCCTCCTAGTGTTTCCCAGATATTGACCTTCTGTCAAATGAGTTGCCTGAAATATTTTTCTCTATTCCATAGATTGTTTCTTCAGCCTGTTACCCTATTATTATGTAAGTTCTGTATTTAATATAATCTCCTGCATCTTCCTGTGCTTGGATGCTTTAAAAAAAATGACTATTCTTATATATATAAAGACACAATTAACTTATCAAATGATTCCCAAGAAGAAGGAAGGAGAAGGCCCTGGTCCTGGAAAAGCTCCGTGCAGCAATGTAGGGGATTACCAGGACAGAGAAATGGAAGGGAGGGTGATTGGGGAATGGGCAGAGAGAAGAAGGCTTATGGGACTTATGTGGATGGGGGAATCGGGAAAAGGGAAATCATTTGGAATGTAAACAAAGTATATAAAAAATTGTTAAAAAAGAAAGAAAAATAATCTCAAAAGAAGCAAAAGTGTAAAAAATAATGTGTGGTATAGTTTGTTACACTCAGCATGTAGGTTACACTATGTTACATTCACCATATGGTGATCATGCTGCTAGTGTTCGATTTGGCATAAACAAAACTCAAACACTATCAAAGATATGTGTTGGCTAGATGCAGTAGCATGCACCTGTGTTCTTAGGATCTGGGTGGTTGATGCAGCAGGATCTTGAGTTTATGGTTTGGGTCAGTGGGTCAGTGGTACAGCCTGAGCTCTATGCAATTCTCTTAAAATTGTAAAAGGAATCATTTGTTAAGCATATGTTTTCTACTTCTATCCAATGCAAATTTGTATTAAGGAGAGTACAAATTATTCTGAAACAGTGCAAAAAAGAAAGATTGTTAATATCTGAATGTATCAGTTGTTACTGAGAAATATACACTGTCACCTTGGTGCTGCAGCAGTTACATTGTCACCTTGGTGCCTAGAGGAACCTTGTGAATGAACAGGAGACTCTAGTAGAGGGGCTATTTAGGAAGAAGAAGCACATCTGACAAAGAAGAAGGGAGATAAAAGAGGTTGATGCAGAGAATATGTTTACAATCCATTAGAGATGTGCAAAATAGTCAAAACTTAAAAAATAAAAATTTTACAAAACCTAAAAAAAAAAAAAAAAAAAAAAAAAGTTCTACCCATCTGAAAGTGTCGAGCATTTTCTTTTGCCAAGGCTCCAGGGGTCAAGGTTCTGAATTCTTGGTAGTGATCTGCTTGGCAGCAACAATAACTCAAATATATTTATTTAAAGTAAAAATAAAATGAATTGAAAGAATATCCAGGTCCTATAAAACTAAATGAAACTGAAAACAAAAAGTGTACAAAGCTGACGACAGCTAATCTCTAAGAAGAATTAGATCTGTGACTTGAAAGTCCATTTAAAGTATTGCCCGATTTTATTATATTTCATTATCTATGGCTTGCCTACTTAATTTTCCTGCAGATGTTGAAAGAAAGAGAAAAGCAAGAATAAGAAGTGTGTTTCATCTCTTGAGTTATGAGAGTTTTAATATAAACTCAGTTGTTTGTTTTCAGACTTCAGCACTGTAATGTAATCAGAATAGAATGTTGTATTTAAAGTCAGTTAATTTCAGAATGCAATTCCCAGAAGGATAAATGTAATAAATATGGCTGTGCCAACTGAATATAGATTATACAGCAGACATCATTAAGTGAGAATAGGATATAACTTTACCACCTCCATGTCCTTAATCTATCAACAATATGAAGACAGCCTGCTTCTAATAGAAAACATATTATTTTAAGTTTAGTTTTAGATTTGAGCAGAGAAGTACTTGCCTCTTAACTTCTTACAGATCCATTTGACAGACAGATATTTGTTATAGGAGAAAATGCACTAGCAGACATTTGGGGCCAGGTGTATTTAGGACTAGGATATCAGGATATTAAAGGTAATTCTGAACCTATTTTTTTTTAAAAAAGGAAAGATGCAGTTTTCTAAGCATAAGGGACTATTTATCCTACATAGATATATAACTCATGTCAACGAATATCTGAAGAATATCTAATGATCACTCATAATCCTAGTGATAGAACATTCAAGAAAAAAGAAAATTTTACTATGAATCATGGTTATTTTCATTGAGACCATTTTGAGAATCTGTAGCTTTTTGGTTCTGTCTCCAATGCCCAAATTTTAGCTTCTTTAAAAACTATTATCACAAGCACTATTTTTATTTTATTTTTTTACAAGCTCTATTTTTTAAATGTAATTTCAAAATGTAATAGTGTTGACTATAAACACACTGTTGGTAAGTAGAATGCGAGAAGTTATTACTGTTCAATATGTGAGATTTAATACCAGTTTGGGGAAGGAGCCATCTGGTTTGTTTGTTTTTTTAAACCCCACACCCACCCTGGATACCAACCTAGACATTATTTCTGTGTATGTGACTTTTTCCCCTGGCCTCACACTGTGAAATCATGCTGGATTTGTATTACGTGATACAAATACCTGGGAATATTGTTCTCAAGACTTTTTCATGCTGGCAAACAGGGCAGGAGTTCATTCTTTTTAAAGATGAAACCACATTCCTTTGTAGTTCATGCCACAGTGCGTTCATCCACTTACATGGTACTTTATATTAAGTTGTTCCCATATTGCGTCTCTTCTTATAATTCTGTAACAAAGTGGAGAGTGCTATCTTACCCATACAGTCCTGGATCTGTAGTTTTCACTGGAGAGTAGTCAACCAACCATGGATCACAACCGGCCATGACCCTCACCCAAAGCCTAGCAAAGGTTCAAATCTCCTTAGCTAGGAGCAGGACTTAGCTAGGGGCAGGACTTGGAGTCCACTGCTCCTCTTCACACAGCATCTTTGCCTGGCCTGAGCTCATTACAGGTCTGGCACCTGTTATCTCCACTGCTATGAATTCATAGGCACTTGCTCTGCTGTGTGCCGAAATCATAGGTTCCTGGTGGTCATTGAACACTCCTGAGTCTTTTTTTTTTATTCGATATAATTTATTTACATTTCAAATGATTTCCCCTTTTCTAGCCCCCCCCTCCCCGAAAGTCCCGTAAGCCCCCTTCTCTTCCCCTGTCCTCCCTCCCACCCCTTCCCACTTCCCCGTTCTGGTTTTGCCGAATACTGTTTCACTGAGTCTTTCCAGAACCAGGGGCCACTCCTCCTTTCTTCTTGTATCTCATTTGATGTGTGGATTATGTTTTGGGTATTCCAGTTTTCTAGGTTAATAACCACTTATTAGTGAGTGCATACCATGATTCACCTTTTGAGTCTGGGTTACCTCACTTAGTATGATGTTCTCTAGCTCCATCCATTTGCCTAAGAATTTCATGAATTCATTGTTTCTAATGGCTGAATAGTACTCCATTGTGTAGATATACCACATTTTTTGCACCCACTCTTCTGTTGAGGGATACCTGGGTTCTTTCCAGCATCTGGCAATTATAAATAGGGCTGCTATGAACATAGTAGAACATGTATCCTTATTACATGCTGGGGAATCCTCTGGATATATGCCCAGGAGTGGTATAGCAGGATCTTTTGGAAGTGAGGGGCCCAGTTTTCGGAGGAACCGCCAGACTGATTTCCAGAGTGGTTGTACCAATTTGCAACCACACCAGCAGTGGAGGAGTGTTCCTCTTTCTCCACATCCTCTCCAACACCTGCTGTCTCCTGAATTTTTAATCTTAGCCATTCTGACTGGTGTAAGATGAAATCTTAGGGTTGTTTTGATTTGCATTTCCCTAATGACTAATGAAATTGAGCATTTTTTAAGATGCTTCTCTGCCATCCGAAGTTCTTCAGGTGAGAATTCTTTGTTTAACTCTGTACCCCATTTTTTAATAGGGTTGTTTGGTTTTCTGGAGTCTAACTTCTTGAGTTCTTTATATATATTGGATATAAGCCCTCTATCTGATGTAGGATTGGTGAAGATCTTTTCCCAATTTGGTGGTTGCCGATCTGTCCTCTTGATGGTGTCCTTTGCCTTACAGAAACTCTGTAACCTTATGAGGTCCCATTTGTCAATTCTTGCTCTTAGAGCATACGCTATTGGTGTTCTGTTCAGAAACTTTCTCCCTGTACCAATGTCCTCAAGGGTCTTCCCCAGTTTCTTTTCTATTAGCTTCAGAGTGTCTGGCTTTATGTGGAGGTCCTTGATCCATTTGGATTTGAGCTTAGTACAAGGAGACAAGGATGGATCAATTCGCATTCTTCTGCATGCTGACCTCCAGTTGAACCAGCACCATTTGTTGAAAAGGCTATCTTTTTTCCATTGGATGTTTTCAGCCTCTTTGTCGAGGATCAAGTGGCCATAGGTGTGTGGGTTCATTTCTGGATCTTCAATCCTGTTCCATTGATCCTCCTGCCTGTCACTGTACCAATACCATGCAGTTTTTAACACTATTGCTCTGTAGTATTGCTTGAGGTCAGGGATACTGATTCCCCCAGATTTTCTTTTGTTGCTGAGAATAGTTTTAGCTATCCTGGGTTTTTTGTTGTTCCAGATGAATTTGATAATTGCTCTTTCTAACTCTGTGAAGAATTGAGTTGGGATTTTGATGGGTATTGCATTGAATCTGTATAGTGCTTTAGGCAAAATGGCCATTTTAACTATATTGATTCTACCGATCCATGAGCATGGGAGGTTTTCCCATTTTTTGAGGTCTTCTTCCATTTCCTTCTTCAGAGTCTTGAAGTTCTTGTCATACAGATCTTTCACATGCTTGGTAAGAGTCACCCCAAGATACTTTATACTGTTTGTGGCTATTGTGAAGGGGGTCATTTCCCTAATTTCTTTCTCAGCCTGCTTATCCTTTGAGTATAGAAAGGCCACTGATTTGCTTGAGTTGATTTTATAACCTGCCACTTTGCTGAAGTTGTTTATCAGCTGTAGGAGCTCTCTAGTGGAGTTCTTTGGGTCACTTAGGTAGACGATCATGTCGTCTGCAAATAATGATAGTTTGACTTCTTCCTTTCCAATTTGTATCCCTTTGACCTCCTTATGTTGTGGAATTGCCCGAGCTAGTACCTCAAGTACAATATTGAAAAGATAAGGAGAAAGGGGGCAGCCCTCTCAAGTCCCTGATTTCAGTGGGATTGCTTCAAGTTTCTCTCCATTTAGTTTGATGCTGGCTACCGGTTTGCTGTATATTGCTTTTACTATGTTTAGGTATGGGCCTTGAATTCCTGTTCTCTCCAAGACTTTAAGCATGAAGGGATGCTGAATTTTGTCAAATGCTTTTTCAGCATCCAATGAAATGACCATGTGGTTTTGTTCTTTGAGTTTGTTTATGTAGTGGATTGTATTGATGGATTTCCGTATGTTGAACCAACCCTGCATTCCCGGGATAAAGCCTACTTGATCATGGTGGATGATCGTTTTGATGTGTTCTTGGATTCGGTTGGCAAGAATTTTATTGAGTATTTTTGCATCTATGTTCATAAGGGAAATTGGTCTGAAGTTCTCTTTCTTTGTTGGATCTTTTTGTGGCTTTGGTATCAGCGTAATTGTGGCTTCGTAGAAGGAATTGGGTAGTGTTCCTTCTGTTTCTATTTTGTGGAATAGTTTGAAGAGTATTGGTGTTAACTCTTCTTTGAAGGTCTGGTAGAATTCTGCACTGAAGCCATCTGGTCCTGTGCTTTTTTTGGTTGGAAGACTTTCTATGACTCCTTCTATTTCTTTAGGCATTATGGGACTGTTTAGATGGTCTAGTTGGTCCTGATTTAATTTTGGTATTTGGTATCTGGCAAGGAAATTGTCCATTTCCTCCAGATTCTCCAGTTGTGTTGAGTACAGGCTCTTGTAGTAGGATCTGATGATTTTTTGGATTTCCTCAGTTTCCATTGTTATATCTCCCTTTTCATTTCTAAGTTTGTTAATTTGGATACTTTCTCTGTGCCCTTTGGTCAGTCTGGCTAAGGGTTTATCTATCTTGTTGATTTTCTCAAAGAACCAGCTCCTGGTTTTGTTGATTTTTTGTATGGTTCTCTTTGTTTCTACTTGATTGATTTCGGCCCTGAGTTTGATGATTTCCTGCCTTGTACTCCTCCTGGGCGAAATAGCTTCTTTTTGTTCTAGGGCTTTCAGGTGCGTCATTAAGCTGGTAATGTATGCTCTCTCCATTTTCTTTTTGGAGGCACTCAGGGCTATGAGTTTTCCTCTTAGCACTGTTTTCATTGTGTCCCATAGATTTGGGTATGTTGTGTTTTCATTTTCATTATGTTCTAAAAAGTCTTTAATTTCTTTCTTTATTTCTTCCTTGACCAAGGTATCATTGAGTAGAGTATTGTTCAGTTTCCACGTGTATGTGGGTTTTCTGTTGTTTCTGTTGCTATTGAAGATCACTTTTCCTCCATAGTGATCAGATAGGAGGAATGGGATTAGTTCTATCTTCTTATATTTGTTGAGGTCTGTCTTGTGACCAATTATATGGTCGATTTTGGAGAAGGTACCATGAGGTGCTGAGAAAAAGGTATATTCTTTTGTTTTAGGATAGAATGTTCTATATATATCTGTTAAATCTAATTGGTCCAAAGCTTCAATTAGTTTCATTGGGTCCCTGTTTAGTTTCTGTTTTCCTGATCGGTCCATTGAGGAAAGTGCAGTGTTGAAGTCACCCACAATTATTGTGTTAGCTGCAATGTGTGCTTTTAGTTTTAGTAAAGTTTCTTTTACAATAGAGGGTGCCCTTGCATTTGGGGCATAGATGTTCAGGATTGACAGTTCTTCTTTTTGTATTTTTCCTTTGAACAGCAAGAAGTGTCCCTCAGGGTCCCTTTTGATGACTTTGGGTTGAAAGTCAATTTTATCTGATATTAAAATGGCTACTCCAGCTTGTTTCCTGAGACCATTTGCTTGTAAAATTGTCTTCCAGCCTTTTACTCTAAGGTAGTGTTTGTCTTTGACCCTGAGGTGTGTTTCCTGTAAGCAGCAAAATGTAGGGTCCTGTTTACGTATCCATTCAGTTAGTCTGTGTCTTTTTATTGGGGCATTAAGTCCATTGATGTTAAGAGATATTAAGGAATAGTGATTGTTACTTCCTATCATTTTTGACGTTATTTTTTAAATTTGAATGCTTATCTTCTTTTGGGTTTGATGAAAGGTTACTATCTTGCTTTTTCCAGGGTGAAGTTTCCCTCCTTGCATTGGTGTTGTCCTCCTATTATCCTTTTTAGGGCCGGGTTTGTGGATAGATATTGGGTAAACTTGGTTTTGTCATGAAATATCTTAGTTTCTCTATCTATGGTGATTGAGAGTTTTGCTGGATATAGTAGTTTTGGTTGGCATTTGTGTTCTCTTAGAGTCTGCATGAGATCTGCCCAGGACCTTCTAGCCTTCATAGTCTCAGGTGAAAAGTCTGCTGTGATTCTGATAGGTCTTCCTTTATATGTTACTTGGCCTTTTTCTCTTACTGCCTTTAATATTCTTTCTTTGTTTAGAACATTTGGTGTTTTGATTATTATGTGACGGGAAGTATTTCTGTTCTGGTCCAGTCTGTTTGGAGTTCTGTAGGCTTCTTGTATATTCATGGGCATCTCTCTCTTTAGGTTAGGGAAGTTTTCTTCCATAATTTTATTGAAGATATTTGCTGGCCCTTTAAGTTGTAAATCTTCACTCTCATCTATGCCTATAATCCTTAGGTTTGGTCTTCTCATTGTGTCCTGGATTTCCTGGATATTTTGGGTTACAAGCTTTTTGCATTTTGCATTTTCTTTAACTGTTGAGTCCATGGTTTCTATGGAATCTTCAGCATCTGAGATTCTTTCTTCTATCTCTTGTATTCTGTTGTTGATGTTTGCATCTCTGTCCCCCGATTTCTTCCCAAGGCTTTCTATCTCCAACGTTGTCTCCCTTTGAGTTTTCTTAGTTGTTTCTACTTCTGATTTTAGATCCTGGATGGTTTTGCTTAGCTCCTTCACTTGCATGTTTGTGTTTTCCTGTAATTCTTTAAGAGATTTTTGTGTTTCCTTTTTCATGACCTCAGCCTGTTGGCCAAAGTTCTCCTGTATTTCTTTAAGAGATTTTTGTGTTTTGTCTTTCATGACCTCAGCCTGTTGACCAAAGTTCTCCTGTATTTCTTTAAGTGTTTTTTGCATTTCCTCCTTGTTGGCTTTTGTATTCTCCTGGATTTCTTTCAATGATTTTTGTGTTTCCCTTGCAAGGGCTTCTAACTTTTGATCCATTTTCTCCTGAATTTCTTTAAGTATGTCCTTCATGTGTTCCTGTACCAGCATCATGACCAGTGATTTTAAATCCAAATCTTGTTTTACTGGTGTGATGGGGTATCCAGGACATGTTGGTAGAGGAGAATTGGGTTCAGATGTTGCCATATTGCCTTGATTTCTGTTAGTGACATTCCTGCGTTTGCCTTTTGCCATCTAGTTCTCACTGGTGTTAGTTTGTCTTGTCAGTGCTGGACTCACCAGTGCAAGCTGCCCCTTCCCAGTTGGCCTCTGGTGCACAGCTTACCTCCTGCACTGCTTGTAGACAGGGTGCTGCTGCCCAGGCTGTTCAGATCCCAAAGCAGGCACCCGAAGGCTCCCGCTGGGGCCCGCTGGATTCACTGGAGCACACTGACTTCTCCCAGCTGGCCTCCCTGAAGTCCAGCTAGCCACTTGCAGGACTTGGAGATGTGGTGCTGCCGCCCAGGCTGACCTGGATCCAGAAGCGGAGGGAGTAGAGCTGAAGGCTTCTGCCTGAGGCCTTGCCCCAGATTGTGTCTGTGGAGCAGATGGAGCCTGTGTGCACCCCCAGGGAGTGCCGATGGTGTATGCTGCTGTGATCTCCCCTGTGTTCTGCTCACTCCGCTGGGCAGCAGATCCGCCAACCGGGCTGTCGCACACAAGGTTAGCCTGGCCGCCCAGTCCCTGAGTCCAGGCAAAAGCCTGGGAGGCCAAGGTCTGAGCAAAGTTCCCCTAGGGCTATGACTGTTAATTGGGTCTGCCAGGTGACTAGGATGGCGGGCGTGCACGCCCGCGCTCCCTGAAAGCGCCGGGAGAGTCTGCTGTGCTAACAATCCCCTGGGCGGGTTGACTCACAGATGGCCCACCAAGCCGCCCAGTCCTTGGGGTCAGTCCTGTGCCTTTTGGGGCCTAGACCCTCGCTTTGTTAGCCTCAGGCTATGTCTGTTACAGGTCTGCCCGCCAGAGCTCTCTGTCGTCCTGCAGGCAAAATGGCAGCGGCGCGCGCGCAGGCCTGGGCAAAAAAAAAAAACCCTGGCTGGGTTGGCACCCCGATGGCCCCCGACCAGCCCAGGGCCTGGGTGCAGGCCAACGCCCGTCGGGCTCAGACCACTGCGGTGTTGGCCTCGGATTATGTTTGTGTACCTCAGTCTGTCCGATCCCCGGAGTCCGGAACCAAGATGGATGCACCTCTCCTGACTGGTGGGAGGCCGAGTTCTGAAGTGGCCTCCGTGCAGGAAAGGCACAGCACAACTGCAGCTGCTTTCCGCCCGGCTGGTCAGCGAAGGTCAGTGGTCGTGGGCGCAGGGTCTAACTGGTCCCTGTGTCACCCTGGCTCCACTGCTGATGGCCCTTCAGCTGGACCAGCTACTGCTGCACTGCCACCGCAGCCGCCGCCTCCTGAGTCTTACATACTCTCTACCACCCCACACTTCAGCAAGGATTACTTAGCCTGGGAAAGAAGCTGTGTTGACATAATCTCTTATTTGCAGGTGGCTGATGCCCTAATCTGTGGGTAAGAATACGTCACGAGGAGTTCATTTAACACTATCTCCACTTATCAGAGTAATAGTTCTAGGTTCTCCCCTAGGATCTAGAATCTATCTAGCCAATTTCTCTCCTTGATTCCAGAGCCATGTATAGGTTTAACTTGTGGAGTGGGCCTTAAGTCCAATAAAGTGGTTACTTATTTCCACAATATTTGTCCTACTATTTCACAACTGGGCATGTCTTGCCAGGCCAGTCCTTATTGTAGTTCACAAGGTTCATAACTGGGTAAGATCTTTTCTCTTCCAGTCCCATGAACAGGACCTTCTAACACTATGAAATCTGGCCTATAGGGAATGAGATACCAGGCAACTCCATGTGCAAATATGTTGTGTCATAAGCAATTGAATCTTACTGTCAAGTTATTGGGAGTAAATGTGAGTATTGACAGTAACATGTAATATTAGGTGTTTATGGGACTTCATTTGCTGACAGCTCAATAAGAGGTAATCCATTCTTGATACTGGGCATTTTATGTATCATTGAATGGAATCTAGTGGAGGTAATATAAACCTCCACTAGATGTAGGGTGTCTCCATTTACACACACACACACACACACACATACACACACACACACTGATCCTATAGTGTAGGGTGTAGGTTTCCATATGACTTTTTCAAAATGCCTTTAGTGTTATTTCCTCATAACCCTGCCCAACCATCCCCCATTCTATTAAACCTTTCCTGTACCAGAATTCACCTTCAAGTCTTTATACCATAGTATTCTAATTCTCTTCTTTCTAATTCCCATTCACATAGTGGCATGTTGTTAATTTCCTGAGATCTGCAAATATTCCAAGTGGAATATAGATGTCTGGAGGCTCACAGCTAAAACCCACAGAAGAGAAAGTAGGGAATAGCGTTCAACACATTGGCACAGGAAAAAAGAAAAACTTTCTCTGTATGGTCCCAATAGCATGGAAATTAAGATATGAAATTAATAAGTAAGACATGATGAAACTTTAAGCATCTGAACATCGAGGATCACCATCATTTCAGTGGCGAGAAAACCTGCACAATGGGAAAAAAGTATTTACCAGCTATTCATCTTTCAGAAGACTGGCATCCAGAATATAAAGGAAAGGAAAGAAAAAGAAAGAAGCATAAAGAAAAGAGAAACAATTAAATTAAAAATGGGCATAGAACTTAACAAAATGTCCTCAAAATATGAAATAAGAATGGTTGAGAAAATGATTTTCAAATTGTCAATATTCCTAGCTATCAGGAAAATGCAACTTAAAACTACTTTGGAATTTCATTTATCCAAATCAGAATGACTAAGATGCAAAAAAGCAAATGTTGACAAACACTGGTATGGATGTGGAGGAAACGGGGAACACAGATTTACTGTTGCTAAGAGACCAAAGTGGTACAACCACTCTGGAAATCAATGCAGATATTCTCCCAGTGATAGAAATAGATTTATCAGATGATCTTGACTATATTCCAAAAGATGTCTGCTCTTTCATGTTTGATGATATGCTCTCTCTCTCTCTCTCTCTCTCTCTCTCTCTCTCTCTCTCTCTATATATATATATATATATATATATATATATATATATATTCCAAAGTAATTTAAGTATTAAGTATTAAGAAATTCCAAAGTAGTTTTAACTTGCATTTTTCCTGATAGCTAGGAATATTGACAATTTGAAAATCATTTTCTCAACCATTCTTATTTCATATTTTGAGGACATTTTGTTAAGTTCTATGCCCATTTTTAATTTAATTGTTTCTCTTTTCTTTATCTCATATATATATGAGAGTACATTGTCATTCTCTTCAGACACCCCAGAACGGGGCATCAGATCCCATTACAGATGCTTATGAGCACCATGTTGTTGCTGAGAATTAAACTTGGGACCTCTGGAAGGGCAGTCAGTGCTCTTAACCACTGAGCCATCTCTCCAGCCCAGCTTCTCTTGGTTCACAATATCTAGGAAATGGAAACAGTTTAGATGGTCATCAATGTATGAAATTCTGATACATTTATGTAAGGGAATGTTATCTGGATGTTAAGAAAATGGAAGTAACTAGAAAAAAAAATATTTTTCTGAGTGAGGTAACCCATACACCAAAAGAATGGAAAAAATCAACAGTCTGTGTTGGATAAACAAGATCATTTCCACATAGAAAATGAAATGCTCAAACAGCTTTAAGGATCAAGATGTTCTATATTATTTTTCTTAGCTTGTGATTTTCTGAAGATATTGAAATGAAGGACACTTGCATATAATATTTACTTATATGATTTCAGAAACAGGTGACCCTGATATAGATAAAGTCAAAGCTCAATGTGGATTCACAAGTGTTTGCTGGTTTTCTGCCCATCCGCTGGAGACTGACCCAACAGATACTGAAATAACAACTCAGTGGGAGAGACAGATAATCCCTGCTCTACAACACAGACACTTCCTTTGTCCTGCACCCATCCCTTTGTTCCCTTGTGAGACTGAGCAGTGTGGAGATTAAGGCACTTACATCCTCCAGACCTTCTTTCCCATAATTATTTCTCTGTCTCAAATCCCCAGCTGCCACTCCCTGGTGGTCTCTTAATTCCAGGCATGGTTTGGCAATGAAACAATAAGTGGTACCCATATCCTCTCTGAACTCCAGCTCTCTTCCCAGCAGCCTTCACTAATGAATCTTGTCACTCTTTCTTGCTGAGCCTGCGTATGCTCAGGCGGTCCTCAGAACACCACTCCAGGAAGTCAATACCAATCAAGGTTGGCACAGTTTGCTGCAGACATTGTGTATTAAATCACCCACGACTCATTTCAAAACATTTTTTTGATGCACTGTTTGAATAGAAGTGGCTGGGCATAACACAAGCTGCATTTCCCACAACATCCTTTTAACTAATGTTAGGCATAGTACTTAGGATCTGCCAAAAAAGATGCATCTGTGTGATACAAGGCTGAATACACAAAAATCAGGGCATAGCTGTGCTTGTGAGTCCTCTGCAGTACTTTTGATGGAAGTTCTGGCTTCTAGTTCTATGAAAAGAATGTCGTTTGTCCATGGCCACTAGTCCACATTCACAGTGTTAATTTTTCTAGGAGGAATGTCTTCCAAGCATATTTCTTGCATAAGTAGTGACAAACTTAAAATGCACCCCAACTATTTTGTAATATGCAGCTTGAATTCATTCCATAATGAACAAACCAGGTTGATTGATTTTGCTTTTCTGCAACTGATTCATGACCTATTCAAAGCTGGAATGTACAAGTATCTCTGGCAATCATCTGTGTGATGGTGTATAACAGAAAATCTTCTGGATGGATTTAATACAGGATCTATTTTTTTCACATGGTACTCAAGAATCTGATGAGGAAATAGATTTAATATACACATTTAAAGGGGGAGTGAGGAATATGGGAGGGGAACATGGTCTGGCATTGGATGGGGGAAAAGACTAAAGCCCTGAGGGCCAGCAGAAAGAATGAAAACAGGCAACGGTAGGAGGTAGGAAGTCGGGGGGGGGGGGGGGGGGGAACCCTCCAGGATATATCAGAGACCTAGGAGGTAAGAGACTCTCAAGACTCAAAAGGAAGGACCTTAGATGAAATGTCCTACAGTGGGGAGAGGGAACTTGTAGAGCCCACCTCCAGAAGAAAGACAGGGCATCAAGTGAGGGATGGGGTTGTCATCCCACAGTGAAAACTCTGACCCACAATTGCTTCTGTCTGAAAGAACTGCAGGGATGGAAATGGAGAGGATCCTGTGGAAAAGAAGGTCCAGTGACTGGCCTAAAGTGGGATCTAGCTCACAGAGAGGCATTAAGGTCTGGCACTATTACTAAGGCTATGGAGCGCTCACAAAAAAGGATCTATCATGGCTGCTCTCCAAAACATCCAACAATCCGAAAGAGTCAGATGCAGATATTTGCACCCAACCAATGGACAGAAGCTATTGATACCCATAGTTGAATTAGGGAAAAGCTGGAAGAAGCTGAGGAGGAGGGTGACCCTGTAGGAGGACCAGCACTCGCAATTGACCTGGACCCCTGAGATCTCTCAGACACTGGACCACCAACGAGGCAGCATATACCAGTTGATATGAGGTCTCCAATACATATACAACAGAGGACTGCTGGGTTTGGGTTCAGTCAGAGAAGATGCATCTACCCCTTGAGAGACTGGAGGCCCAAGGGAATTTAGAGGTCTGGTGGGGTGGGAACTGGGGGTGGGGGGCATCCTTAAGTAGATAGGGGGCAGGGAGGAGGCATGGGATGTGGAGCGGGGAGGGGAATAAAATCTGGAGTGTAAATAAACAAAAAGATTAAATAAAAAAATGGAACCCCATGAAACTGAAAAGCTTCGGTCTACATATTGGGAAAGGATCTTCACCAATCCTACATCTGACAGAGAGCTAGTATCCAAAATCTATGAAGAATTCAAGGAGTTCTTAATAACTCAAATAGCCCAACTTAAAAAAAAATGAGGCACATAGCTAAACAGAGAATTCCCAACAGGAATGGCTGAGAAGCACTTAAAGAAATGTTCAAAGTCCTTAGTCATCAGGGAAATGCGAATCCAAACAACTCTGAGATTCTATCTTAAACGCCTCCGCATAGCTAAGATCAAAAACTGAAGTGATTGCACATGCTGGCAAGGAAGTGGAGTAAGGACAACATTCCGCCATTGTTGGTGGGAGTGCAGACTTGCACATCCACACTGGAAATCAATTGGGCAGTTTCTCAGGAGGTTATTTTTAATCGAGGGCAATCTGTATTGAGACAGGCATGAACGGCCTGAGATACATTTAACCAAATCACACCCCCAACTTGACTCCTTCGCAAATCCTTTAACATTTTTGGTGTTGGTAAAATTGAGGGGGGGGGGGGACAAGAGAAAAGAGGAGGGTCCTTCTGTCAGCGTAAGAGTAACTATGCAACTACAGAAAACCTCTCTGCTGTGTGAGCATTTCACCATTTAAAATTAATCTCAAGAGGGTGATGATAATTTATACCATGGCTTTATTATTGTGGCTTTCCCATAAGAGTTTTAAGAAGTATGTATTCAAAGGAAGAAAATCAGACTCTGGTTTTCTGTATCTATCCAAAAGACTTTTAGTTATGAAACTGAATAATACATACATATATAGGAATATAATATATTATAAATATAAATATATTATAAGTCATAAATATATAAATATATAAGCTAGTTAACTGTGGCATATATTTAAATATCTATTTTAAAATGGCCAATATCTACTGCTCAACTTGCTACTCTAAATTTACATTTTAATAAAAATACCTTACCTATTATGATCATGATATATTTTTGACTCTGCACATGGGCTTTGTTGCTTTCTCTCCCTGATTGTTTTAAAGTCTCTTTTTAGCTACCATTAAACTTCCTTCAAATCTGATTTTGAGCATTATTTTATTCTACGAGAATGACTCTCCTGAATCTTCTGAAGCAGTAAGTAGTCATTCACTGTGAGTTCATAATAACACTTTTCACAGTATTCAAAATTGTGGGTTATATATTTATTAAGTCTACTGGAATATAAGTGCCTTAGATTCAAGTTAATATTTTTTATTAATATCTGTATTGTCATAATAACCCAGAACTTGTTCTATAACAAGCCCTTAATAAGAGGGTTTTGTTTTGGTTTTTGTTTTGTTTAACTAAAAGGGGGAGTGTCGTGGGCTTATTAGGTCAGAATAAAATTTTATATAAGGGAAAACTACCTCAAGAGATCATTCCTCAACCACCTTACAGCTTAGATTCACTTCAAAGCCCTGGTGATCCTCATGTTCTAGTGTGATGCTTACATTCAGAAATGGTGTATTAACTCCTCCAAAATATCAAAAGTGTAAACATTCTGTATTAGTAAAATCTTTTGGGTTTAGGGAGTTAGCTCCTTCAGTAAAATACTTTGGTGCAAGTTCAAAACCCCAAATAAGCTTCCCAGCATCCATATAAGAAGCTGGGTGTGGCATGCTTGTAATACCAGGGTTGGGAGGTGTAGGCAGGAGGACCCCTGGAGTCTGGTGACAAGGCAATCTCCTAATCATGCCCCCATGCCCCAGTAAGAAACCCTATCTCAAAAATAAGGGAGCGAATTCCTTTAAAACAACACCTGAATTTATAGAAAATAACATACACGCACACACTTACACTCACACACACAAATCGTGCTTGCATTTCGCTAAACTCTTACTAAAAGTATTATCATAAGATTAGAAGAGAAATGTGCCTCCATGAGACTAAATTATCAGAGCCCCTAGACGTGTGCATATGCCCTGTATGTTGTGTCCTAAGCCTTGCCAGATGATCACACTCTAACCCCTCAACATTGCAACACAGAATTTGTCTGTTATGAACACTGCTTAATTCAACAACTGTGATAGAAATGATCCAAATTCCTTTCTGAGATGTATTTGTCAGGAACAAAAGAGGAGTGCAGTCACACAAACAGTTTTCATTATTCCTGATAGGAGCAAGACATAAACAAGTCAACACTTGTTCATGAGAAGAACCTTGAACATGATATGTGATGACGTATTCGTAAAGCCATATTTGTCAAATAGTATATGTGAAGCAAGTTGAACAGAGTATTGCTGGCCAATAAGAAAGTATGTTTGGATTTTTATATTCATCTGAAGTGGGTTTTTTTTTCTCCTATGTGGATCTGATAAAAAAAATTGTTCAGTTTGTCTTTCTGAAATCTATAAAAGAAATATTCCACTTGTGTAAAACATTTAGAAAAAATAAGTTACTAGCTTCTCTGTTTAGGGAAATCTAAGTTCCAAGTCCTTAATCTTTTGGTTTTGTCTTAATATAGTGGTCATTATATTATGACATAATATAATGGTTATGGATGCTGTGAACCTGTGGTGTTCACTAACTACGTAAAAAACTAAAGAAAAAAATTGGACCGCTGTGATGTATATGATATTTGCATGTGAATTTTGTTTTAGCTTCCTAAAAATATCAAAATATACTAGTGAAAGACTGGTTTGATAGTTCTTTGTTGTTTTAATATTTACAATTTACTGGCTCCAAATTGGATATTTTTTAGTCAGTGTTAATTCACATAAGTCAACCATCCCTCACTTAGCAATGCCAAAATAAATGATAAAAATTGGTATTTGTCTCCTTAATCATTGCTAGAATGAACCATTTACGTGAATGTGTTTTTTTTCCAGTCACTTATGCACAATTAATCATTTTTAGAGCTGTTCAATCCTAAAGTGGTTTGACAAATGTTGCACTTAGAAACGGCTTTGTTTTCCAAATTGCAATTTCTACACTTCTATTTTTTTAAAAAAAATTTTTTTAAAGCTTATTTGCATAAAATTGTATCAAACTAAACAAATTACCAAATTCATTTTAATAGAACCAAACTAGTGAAATTGATATAAGTCAACAAAATGTAAAGTTGTTTGAACTAGTTTGCATGACTTGAAAGCATGTTCAACTGGCTTGTTTAGGGTACCTCTGTGAAATCATTGCTTTATTCTGTCATTATGAAAATGGTTTCGTGGTGATGGTTAGTGTCAATTGTTACCTGGGTATCTAGAGGCAAACTTCTCAGTCATGTTGTGAAGGATTTTTTTAACTAAGGTTAGTCTTTATGAATATCTGTCGGGAGATATCTTGATTGAGTTAATTAAAATAAAGAAGACCCACACTCTTGGTGGTACCACTTCCTAGGCCTTGAATCCTAGACTGTGCACATGGAGAAGGGGAGCTGTGTCTATTTTTTTCTGATTATCATGAATGTGATATAACTAGTTTCCTCAAGATCATGTTCCACTATGATGGATGGCACCGTGAAATGTGTCAGAAGTCATCTAGGAGAGATGAAAACTAACAGAAAATTTTTCTGAAGATAGCCATTGTTTGGCATAGCTGCGATGGATACATTCTAAATTTGCAAGGCTTTTAGAGAGCTCACCTCAGCATCAATTCTTGTTATGATGTCTTTCTTGTTGCTACTACATAGCATAATGATCCCTGGGTATTAGTCCACTGTAGTGAGCAAATCTTTGGCAGATCAATAAAGATATACTCACTTATATTAATGCTATATAGACAATAGATGATTACATAATTCTAATAATGATTCTGTAGAAGTTGTAAATGAATACAAGTAAATTTTGAGCCTTCTATAATATAGGCTGCAATTAGGGCTCTGTGAACCTTCATGTCTCATATGCTAATTGCACTAGGAGAGAAAGCAGGTTTGAAACATGTTATAGTCAGGGAAAGTACTCCTTCAGGAGAGTCGTGAAACTATCTGACAACTAAAGGTCATAAACTGAGTATGAACAATTTATTGTAGATGCAAGGACAAAAAATAAAATAAAATATTTAATAGTTTGTCTATACAAAACCTCAAAACTAATGAGACACTAGGCAGATGATTTGCCTCTTGACAAAACCATGTTAATTTAAGACATAAGAATTACTATTTTAAACTCTTAATGATCTGTGGAGCTAGTGGTAGATAATGAATATTTAATTAGATAGCTAGTCTTAATGGAAACACATGTAAACATCTCTGTTGTAACTTGTCATCCAATGTATGATTTGAATTTATGCTTGCACTTGCTGTGAACTTTTGAAAGAAGATGCTTGGATTACAAGAGATCACAGATCCTGAGAAAGTGTAAGAACTGAGAACAATGGGAAGGGTCAGGCAAGTTTTAGAAAGCAGCTCCTCAACGGAATACTATTCAGTCATTAGAAACAATGAATTCATGAAATTCTTAGGCAAATGGATGGAGCTGGAGAACATCATACTAAGTGAGGTAACCCAGACTCAAAAGATGAATCATGGTATGCACTCACTAATAAGTGGATATTAACCTAGAAAACTGGAATACCCAAAACATAATCCACACATCAAATGAGGTACAAGAAGAACAGAGGAGTGGCCCCTTGTTCTGGAAAGACTCAGTGAAGCAGTATAGAGCAAAATCAGAACAGGGAAGTGGGAAGGATTGGGTGGGAAAACAGGGGGAGGGAAGGGGACTGATGGGACTTTCGGGGAGTGGGGGTCCAGAAAAGGGGAAATCATTTGAAATGTAAATAAATATATCAATAAATTAAAAAAAGAAAAGAAAAGAAAAATATTAAAAAAAAAAGAAAGAAAGCAGCTCCTCCTTTTTTTCTCTTAGAAGTAAAGATTAGAACCTCTTTTGAAAGTGAGTGTTTCTTTCTGCATGAGTAACTTTCTCTAGCTAACAAGGAGTTAGTGAACTCCCAACCTCTTGCCTGGAGTGAAGGGTGTGAAATAACTTCTTTACTTAGTTGCCCCTCCCACCATCTGCTCTTAAGCAACAAGTGCTAACCACCCCAGCCAGCGGTCTTTAACCACAGAATAAGGAAGAAAGTGTTTAGATTTACAGAAGCCTACAGCTTCAGCATCTAGCAAAGCCTGACGTCATTGGTCTTCCAGCTTGTGCCAGAAGCTGTTTCTTACTAAGCACCCATTCTAAGACCGGGCAGGCTCCTGGCAGACATGGGAGCCAAAATAAAATCTCCCATAAGTGACCTTTGTCGGGGTATTTTATCATGGCGATATGAATGGGTATTAAGACAATATTGCCTGAAAATTGTCTAGTTTAACTATCCTTTAGTAGTCTCCGTTATTGCAAAGCCATGTTTCTTTGTTTTCATGGAGATTAAGATATGCTTTTTTTTTGTTTTTGTTTTTATTTTCATGACAGGGTTTCTCTGTGTAGCCCTGGCTGTCCTGGAACTCACTCTGTAGATCAGGCTAGCCTTGAACTCAGAAATCCACCTGCCTCTGCCTCCCAAGTGTTAGGATTAAAGATGTGTGCAACCACTGCTCAACCAAGACATACTTTTTAATCGATTTAGGCCATTCTATTTTCCTGAGTAGCACTTTGCAAAATGATATGGAGATTAATTAGAAGCATTTCAAAGAACAATCATCTGAAAATATGCCAAGCATGCAAATACAAGATGAGTTTTAGGCCTTCCTTGTGTTGTTTCTTTCCTCCTGAAATTTTTTATACAACAGTTATTAAGGGGTCAGAATAACTTTGAAAACTATGTACTCACTCTTGCAAATGCATTGCCATTCTATTGTCTGTATGCCTTGTACTATGACTAATTCTTGATCAACTTAGGTATTTGTTCTACATCTGTGGGAAGATTAAGTAATTTCAGTTAATGTAACTAGGTGATAGCAAAAGGGGGGTCATCATTTGTGTGCTCAAGTTGCTGCAACTTATGTTATGGTACGTGATTGACTAGAAAATTTGAGATGTTAATTAAAATGTCTCTTTAAAAAGAGTTATTTTGTTTATAATTTTGTTTTACAGGGGTTATGTGCTTGAGAGTTTGAGTGGTTATAGAGACATTGGGTCCCTTGGAATTATAGGTACAAGAAGTTTTGCACCATCTGATATGGGTGCTGGGAACGGAACTCCACTTCTATTTATGAACAATATGTGCTATTAACCATTAAACCATGTAGTGAGCTGGCCTTATGCTGCATGCATTCTAATGCTAATATTGGTTCCTCAAGACCTTGCCTCCCAGAAATGAGAGAGTCCACAAGGAGACCCAAGTGAACCTATGTGATTGTGTCTCTAAGTTATTTCTGATTTGTGAACAAAGTTGCTGATGGCTAATAGCTTGGAATAAGACACATAGGCTGCTTTTAGGGTTTCCGGGACTGGGAGGGGGCTTGGAGGAGAACCACAAGGGAGAGGGAGAAGATGGTGAATGAAGGACAAGCTGCAATGTGGTAGGTGAGTCATCAAAATGTGGCCCGAGGGTTGGCGGACTGTGAAGAGCAGCGCAGATGAAACACAGTATGGAACAACTCAGGGTTATGCAGAAGAGAGTAGATTTTAATAGCATAGAGGGTAGGTACTCTGCCAAGCTCTAGGCTTATTGTAAATAGAAAGGGTGTGTCTTTTATCCAGGAACTAAATGGTCAAAGGCAGAGTAGAAACCCCACCTTGGGATTATAAATTTCCCCAGCAGAACCATTTTGCTAACCCAATTAGAAGGTCTTTTACTAGCTCATGTATGGAAATGTTTAGAATTAGGGTAAGTGTCAAATACAGTTGGATTCTGGGACTCCAAAACATCTTCAGCCACAGATTTTATGTTCACTCTCATGAGTCTCTGCTTCCTCTGAGCTCATTCCATTTTCAGCTGCAGAAACAAGTCTTGTGGCTTCCCATTGTCCAGTCCAATGGTAGTGTTTTGCTTTATACACCATCAGCCAACAGAAACTGCAATGTTTTATTTCTCTCTCTCCTTTTTTTGTTTCTTTTTGTTTGTTTTGGCAGTACCCATGTCTGAAATAAGACCAAGGAAATAAAATATATTGATTCACATAGACAAATCAAATGTAAATATTGAAGGGAAGTGTTCTATTTTACTAAATCGTGTGATTTGTGAGGGAAAATTGGTATTTTGAAAAAAAATGTAGCATTAAATTTATGTCGATGCTGATGCCCAATAATTGCGTGAAAGAGGCGTAGGCAGGTTTTAGCCTTTCTGGGCGTGGTGGGTTGGAGAAGAACCAGGAGGGACAGAGAGAAGGTGAATGGAGGAAAAGCCTCCATGGGTTAGGTGAGTCAAATTATCAGTTGTGTAGACAAGAATAAACCAAATAAGTTACACTGAGGTCAGTTATAAGTTTAGAAATTTTTTGGATAAAGTATGAACAACAATATCTGTAGTCATTTAAAATTAATTTGATTTACAAAAAAAGCCATGTGAAAATTCTACTTTGGAAGAACTAGAATAAAGACTACAAGTGACAAACTCTCCCTTAGCCACATGACTAAGATAAGGATAAACTTTGTTATTAGAATGTACCCGGGATATTGTAAGAGAAAACTTCATTATCTGACTTCCAATATTAATGCTAGGCAGGCTAGAGGCTCAGTTAATTAGTGACAATATCCTATGCCCTATCTCACTTAGGTTAGACAGACGATGTGCATGCATAAGTTCAAAAGTTAAATAGCTAAGCAACCTTAAGTTACAGACATGTGTCATTTAAATATCCTCACTCCCACACTCTTTCCTTTAATATTATATTGCAAAATTCTTTTCTTTTTATTATTATTTTTCATTAATCATCCAATTCGTTTACATCTCAAATGATATCTCCCTTCCCTGTTACCCCTCCACTACCTCCCCATCCTATCCACCCTCTCCCCCTCCCCTTTGCCTCTGTGAGGATGCTCCCCACCCACCCACCCACCCACCCACCCACCCACTCCTGTTCCACCACTGTAGCATTCCCCTACACTGGGGCACCAAACCTCCACAGGACCAAGGGACTCTCCTCTCATTGATGCCAGATTAGGCTATCCTCTGCTACATATGCATCTGGAGCTATGGATCCGTGGCAAAATGGTTTTTCTTGCAGTTCATCTCATAATGACCTTTTCAAAGAACAAATTGAGGCTAACAGAAACATAAGAGATTGATATAGTGTGCTCCTCATTTTCTTTGTTATTGACATGTTATTGACATATTTGTTAAGATGAACTAGCCAATATTGATACAGTTAATAAATAAAGTCTATTTTTTTATCAAACTACCCCTGTGCTTTCTTACTGTTGTTAACATCTATCCATGGTATATTATATTTAGTCATCATATTGCGGCAATGTTTTCAGCTTAGGTTTTCTATTGCCGTCAAGAGACACCATGACCATGGCAACTCTTATAAAGGAAATATTTAGCTGAGGCTGGTTTACAGTCCAGAGCTTTAGTCTAATACCATCACGGAGGTAAGCATGGTGGCAGATAGGCAGACATGGTGCTGGTGCGTGAGGATGATGAGAGTTCTACATCTGGATCCTGAGGCAACGGGAAGAGAATGCCACACTGGGCATAGCTTGAGCTTCTGAGCCTTCAAAGCCCACATCCTGGTGCTGCACCTCCTCTGACAAAGCTTCACCTACTCTAGCTCCTGATAGTGCCACTCCCTGTGAGCCTGTGGGAACCAATTCTTCTCAGACCACCACAGTTTTCTTAGCTATAATTATTTTTTCCAGTTCTCCTCTTTTTTTAAATGACTGAGACAGTTTTATAAACATTGTTAATGTATACTAGATTTATTAAATAATTTTGTCATATAGTGAGTATCACATTCAAAATAATATATAAACCATTATTCATTGAATATTAATACATGACTCTGTGTATGTGAAGAATAAGAACTTAACATAGTCTAGTACCTTATTTACTTTCCTCTCTAATGCTAATTTACCACATAGCTAAAATTATTCAGAATATATTATTGAAGTTTATATAATGAACAAGGGCTCAGTTTCCCCCAGTCCCTAAAAGTCTTTATTTCCTCATGATGTCACGGAGTAATTATTTAATTTTACTGTTTTGCTTTGTTTCACTTACTCCTTTGAAATGAGGGAAGGAGATTTTCAAACACTGATTCCTTTTTCACAGAGTTTCCACAAAGTGTGTTGGATCATTTCCTTCCCATGTCATCAGGAATGAATACTGCTTTATTGGCTTTCGTGACAGATTAGTTTCAACGTAATGTTTGCAATATTTGTTTTCCCAAAACCTGGCATATTGTTTGGAGCATATGGGTATTCTTTGTGGTCTTTCTCTGATATGAAAGGAATTGGTACTTAGGCTGTGAGAACAAATACAAAGAAATCACAAATCTAATTTGTCTTTGATTTGGGTCTTGGCTAATTACGAAGGAACCTCTCCACAATAATGACTTCCAACATTTAAATACCCTGTGAAACTACAATTAATTAAGAAGCTGCTGATTCCTAGAGCTCTGCGATGAATGGGGAATGAGGGGGAAATTAAAAGTCAGATGCCACGCTCAGAGCAAATTATCAATAATGTCATCTCTTCTGTGCTTTCTACAGACAAGACTGAAGGACAGAATATGAAAACTGTGTACAGGAAACAGAATTTTCAATTAAATTTGCCACTTACTTTGAATTCAATAAGATACTTGTTGGAGAATCATCATATCAGAAGATAATTATAGGATTTCAGTTCATCATGTTTGAAAGAGCAAAAAGGTTCATACCTATCAACTTCTCCAGTTTAAAACTAATGGTTTGTCTTAAAACGTGTTCCTTTGTCATTTGAATAACAGTGATTTACTTGAATGTTCAAGGAAAGATCAAAACCATATGGAAAGTCGGGAACTGCAGGGATATTTGCTTTCCTTCTATGTGTTGGCTTCATGGAAGGAGCTTGCAAAGGCCTTGGTTGTATGCAGATGCCAGAGGACAGTTCTCTCCACAGTTCTCCACAGCGGAGAGTCAGTTCTCTCCTTCTATCTTTACATGTCTTCCAGAACTTAAACTTCCTTTGTCAGGTTTGTGCAGCCAGCAGTTTTATGTGCTGAGCCAACTTGCTGGCCCGTTCTAGTACCCATTTATAATTATTCAAAATCTTCCTCCCATTTAGCACTGATTCTTTATTATAATAATGATCAGAAGAGCCGTACCAGTTGAGAAGGAGTTGGCAAGCTGAAACTTTAGAAATTCCTGAAATACAAACCTTATTCTTCCCATTAAACAGAATCCTGTAGAGTTCTAGACTTTAGATCTTG
This sequence comes from Apodemus sylvaticus, assembly GCF_947179515.1. NCBI lineage: Eukaryota > Metazoa > Chordata > Mammalia > Rodentia > Muridae > Apodemus > Apodemus sylvaticus. The sequence continues at coordinate 21,523,892 of NC_067491.1, read as the reverse complement.
AAGAAGGTCGTGTGCTAAGGGTTTGCTTCTCGGTCTGCAGTGCTAATGGAAAGAGGGCAGAATTCTTATGAAGTGGAGTTTAGTGGAAGAATGTTAGATCATGGGTGGTAGAGGAATTCTGGGACCCTGGTTTCTTTGCTTGCACTCTTTGCTTCTTGGCCAACGTGAGATGAACTGGCTTTTGTTGCTTTGCTTTCCATATAATGTTCTAAATTATGACACACCCAAGGAGATATCAACAGGTGAATATACATTACAGCTCTAAAATGGGGTCCCAAATAAACTTTACTTTCCTATAATGGCAATATCTCTGATCTTTTTGTCGTAACAAAACCTAAAGAAATCAACAAATAATTTTTCATTATATTTGATTTTTCTTTTCTAACATTTTTGGTTGTTATTTTTTCTAGTTCATTTCTATGTGTCTGGAGTAACAATGTCAAGTTCCAGGTTTTGTCTTATTTTATTTACATTCATTGATTTTGGGTGTATGAATGTGTCTGTGAATGTGTTTAAGCAGGTGTTTGTGCATGTCGGTGTTGTGGTTTACATGAAGATCAGACAGCAGCAAGGAGTTGGGTCTCTGGGTCCAAGAGTCAAGCTCAGGTGACCAGGTTTGGTGGCATTACCACTGGGGTCCTCCTTCCAGTCTCCACATTTCTCTTCACACTTCCTCACAGTATCCTGTGGAAGTATCCCTCAGTCACACAATGAAGAACACCCAGATGTCACTGGTAGACTACTATAGGCACCTCATATATGTGGAAGTGGATTCTACAACTGGCACATTTCACTTAGCACATTTTTTCTTTTCTTTTTTTCTTTTCTATATTCTTTGTTTACATTCCAAAATGCTTTCTCCTTTCCCAGTTCCCCCCTCCCCATATGTCCCATAAGCCTTCTCTACACCCATTCTCCAATCACCTCCCTCCTTTTTCTCTGTCCTGATACTTACCCCTACAATGCTGGATCAGGCCTTTCCAGGATCAGGGCCCTCTCCTTGCTTCTTCATGGGAGTTATTTGATATGCTACTTGTGTCTTGGGTATTCAGAGCTTCTGGGCTAGTTAATATCCACTTATCAGTGATTGCATTCCATGAATATTCTTTTGTGATTGGGTTACCTCACTTAGGTATGATATTTTCCAGTTCCAACCATTTACCTACAAATTTCATGAATTCATTGTTTTTAATTGCTGAGTAGTATTCCATTGTGTAAATATACCACATTTTCTGTATCCATTCCTCCATTGAGGGACATCTGGGTTCTTTCCAGCTCCTGGCTATTATAAATAAGTCTACTATGAACATAGTGGAGCATGTGTCCTTATTACATGCCGGGGAATCCTCTGGGTATATGCCCAGGAGTGGTATAACAGGGTCCTCCGGTAGTGTCACATTCAGTTTTCTGAGGAACCTCCAGACTAATTTCCAGAGTGGTTGTACCTTCTTGCAATCCCACCAGCAGTGGAGGAGTGTTCCTCTTTCTCCACATCCTCGCCAACACGTGTTGTCTCCTGAGTTTTTAACCTTAGCCATTCTGACTGGTGTGAAGTGAAATCTTAGGGTTGTTTTGATTTGCATTTCCCTAATGACTAATGATGATGAGCATTTCTTAAGGTGCTTCTCAGCCATCCGAATTTCTTCAGGTTCATCTTCATCTAGTATAGCATAGGATTTCCTTTTTAAATTCTCATTTAAGGCTAATGATAGCCCCCTTTCTATATATACTGCATTTCTCTACTTATTCGTCTGCTCTAATCCATTTAAGTTGTTTGCTAATCTTTTCTCCTATAGAAAGTGTTAAGATTAACAAAGGGATCCAGATCGCTTTAAGATATGGTTTTAAAATTGCTCATCTCCATAAACAGAAACAGGATTGATGGTTAATGTCTCAATTCTTGCCTTAATTTTCTTGAGGAATATCCATATTATTTCCAAAGTGGCAATACTATTTTCCATCCCTATCAATAGTAAACATGGTCTCCAGTTTCTCCTTAGCCTAACTCACATTTGCAACTTGCTTGCTAACAATAACCATTCTAGTGGGTATAACTTACTGTCTCACTGTGTCTGTATTTCCCTGTCATATTCAGTCCATAGAATGCCCCCCATGTCCTTGTTAGCCATTTTACATATTTTGATATGACATGTTTTTATGTGGACAGCTCAAAAAACTCTTTGCAGACACTATTAGGACTCAGTAGGTTATCAAATTAACGCTCAAGTCATGAAAGCACTGACTTGTGTTTGTAAGTACTAAAACAAATTATCTAGATATAAATTAGGAAATGATCTAATTTAGGAATTCCTCAAAGGTAATAAATACTTATGGATAAACTTAAAGAGATGGAAGATTTGTATACATGGAGAGTTACAAATTATTGATAAAATCAGAATCAAGCAAATGAGACGTTATCCTGTATCTACACATGGAAACATGTAGGTGTATAGAATGGCTGGAGAGATGGCTCAGTACTGAAGACACCTGTTACAAAGCCTGAGAAGTTGAGTAAAATCCCAAGGCACCACATGGGGAAAGGAGAGAATAAATCTCTACCGATAATATTCTGGTTTCTGCATTTATACTGTGGCATACATGCACATGCAGGAGACCACATGTATGAACACACACATACACACATACACATACACACATACACACACACACACACACACACACACACACGCACACGCACACGCACACGCACACGCACACGCACACGCACACGCACACACACACACACACACACACACAGTGTAAAAAATACTTATAGTGATTTTGAGATCCAGTGGTCAACCCATAAGCATTAAAATGACATTTTTTTAGAACTTTAAAAAATAGAGCTTACATGCAATCACACAAGCCTCCAAATACCAAAAGAAATCTTATAAAAGAACAAAGCCTGAGACATCAGTTCTTGATTTCAAAGTAAAATTTAAAGCTACAGTAATTAGGCATTGTCCAAGAGTAGAGACAGAAAATATGGATGCATGGAGCAAAATAAAAAGCTTAGGAAAATTCTGTTCATATATGGCCATGTGAATTTTTAAAATAATACAGAGTATGCAATGGGAAAGGGGCACTTTCTGCAATAAACAATATTGAAAGCCTGGATATCCACAAGCAAGAGAATGAATTGTTACCTTATACTGCACATAAATATCAACTCCAATGGATTAAATGCTGAAATGTAAGTCCAGGCCTATAAAACTGTTAGAAGAAAAACATAGGAGAAAAGCTTTATAACATTGATCTCAGCAATGATTTCTTTCATGTCACCAAAAAATTCAGGGAGTAAGAGAAAAAACAGACAAGTGTGACTATATTAAGCTAGGCGGCTCTGCACACCCAAGGGAAAACCGACAAACTGAAAAGCACAGCACACACAAGGATGGACAGGATGCTAGCACCTACTTAGCTGATGAGAGGTTAATGTTTCAAGTTTATAAGGAATTCCTGCAACTCAGTAGAGAAGAGTAAGCCAACAGCCAGATTGCAAAATGGGCAAAGGACCTCAGGAAATGCTTTTCTAAAGAAGTGATGAACTTAGCTAGGAGATACTGGAAAAGGTGTTTGACATTTCAAATAAATGTTGGCCAAGGCACAAGCAGATGACTCCCACATCCGTGAGTAATACGGACAATATAAATCTGGTCCGATGGATTTTTTATCTTTTCAGAAAAGGTCACAAAGTTGAGAGCAGTCAGAAGGAGGGAAGTTAATCTCATAGGAGTGTGAGCGAATATGATTGATACATAATAAATGCATGTATGAAACATGCTCATGGAATTTAGAAAAATACATAATCTTAAAATTCTGGTCAGATGTTCTCTAGAACACCTCTCAATCAGGGTCCATCCTTTATTTTCCTTGTATTCTGTCCTCAGGCCATGAAGATTCCAAAGTTAAACGTACATGTTCTGAGTGAGTAGAAGTGGATAGAGAGATGACTGGGTGAGGACAGTGCTCCCTGAGGATCTGAGTTCGCATCCCTGGCACCCACATAAAAGCTTGGCATGGCAATGTGTGCATGCAACTCCAGGGCTGGTGCTGTGGACACAGATCTGTCCTAGGAGCTGGTTAGCTGGCATAGGGGGACTCAGGCTTAATGAGAGATTTTTGTCTTAAAAAAGAAGTAGGGTGGAGAATACAGAAGGAAGACACAAGACACTATCCCGTGACCTCCACAAGTGCACGCATGTATGCGTGTACCTTAATACTCATGAGGATACATATGCATACATTAAACCACACAACTAAAGGGATTTTTTAAGAGATAATATATCTTTTAGAAAACATTTCACATGGCTATTTATTTTGGTATGGTATGTTTTGTGAAATGTGCTCTAATCTCTATTTTTTTTCAGTGTGTGTATTTGATTTATGTATATGTGTGTACAAGAAGCCTTTCCCTCTCTGAAGAGAAAGTGGAGAGGAGTGGATGGTAGGAGGGATGAGATGGTGGGGGTGAAGGAGTAGGGGGAGAAGAGGGAATGAAAACTGTGGTCTAGATGTAAAGTAAAGAAACTAATTAGATAAATAAAATAATAGAAAAAAATAATTGATAAAAATAAAAAATAACACAACATGCATATTATCCTATGTGTTTGCTGATCTATCTGAGGAATTGACTCTCTGATTTCTTCACAGTAAGGCAATTATTTTCTCTCTAGTGTATCCTCGAGTAGTGAGGTCTATCCTGTATGTCTTTAAGGGGGAATCTATCAAATTTATGTATTTATCTAGATTTATTTACTTACTTATTGTGATATTATGAAGAACTCTTCATCGCAACTCTCTGGTGAAGGCTAAATGTACAAGTAGGTGTCATTGTACCAGTTTGGCCTTAGGCAATACATTACTTAAAGTGTTGTGACTGGATCGTATAGCAGCAATCCACATTGTGGCTGGCCCTACAGTCAAAGTGATGACAGTCAGTCATACTGTCACAAGAGATCTCCTTGAGTCTATCATTGAGTCAGGTCCTGGTCTCAATTTTATCCCTGTGCAAAGCATGCCATTTACAGTTGTTTGGGGCTGGTTTTCCATAATGACTCACTTGAGAAGAGATACAGTACTTACCCCTTATCATTAACCCTAAATCTAATATAACCTAAATCTCATTAAAAAAAAAAAGCCAGGAGCCACTCCTCCATTCTTTTTGGACCTCATTTAATATGTGAAGACTCAGTGCAACAATATAGGGGAATACCAGAACAGGGAAGTGGGAAGAGGTAGATGGAGGAACAGGGGGAGGGAAGAGGGCTTATGGGACTTGCGGGGGAGTGGGGACCCAGAAAAGGGGAAATCATTTGAAATGTAAATTTAAAAAAAAAAGCAAGAAAGAAAGAAAAAGAAAAAAATTTTCCTTCTGTTCTCTTATGGCTTGTCCTGCCCTTTATACTCCTTATAGTTGGGTGAGTGTTCTTTTTTTTTTTTTTTTTTTTTTTTTTTTTTTTGATACAGGGTTTCTCTGTGTAGCCCTGACTGTCCTGGAACTCATTCCGTAGACCAGGCTGGCCTTGAACTCAGAAATCTGCCTGCCTCTGCCTCCCAGAGTGCTGGGATTACAGATGTGCACCACCACTGCCTGGCTGGGTGAGTGTTCTTGATGGTGACATTCCTTCATGATTGTGACTGCATGAAACTCACTTGGAAATGGTTCTAGATAGTAGAAATATATAGCGGGTTCTTTATTTCCTCATCTGGATCAAAGAGCAACATCTGAACATGACTGCAGTTGCTGTTTGGCAAGCGTTCCATTGGGATCCAATGTGAAATGTTTCTGTTCTCTTTACTGAGAGTTGGTTACATGGATTAATTGTCAGCGTGCCACTTAGACTACCCTGTTCTCCCAATCATAGGGCAGTAAACTTTTCCAGTTCCATAAATTGATTAAAAGTTGTGTAGGCTAAATAAAGCAGTTGATAGCCTGTTTTCTACATCCAACCAAGAAGGAAATAGTCCCAATTGTAATGTTCTTGTTGTATTTTGTTCTCCATATTGGCTTCATAAATGGTATAAAAGGTGAGGAAACAAAGGAGGGGGAAAAAAGGAGAATTTAGAGAGGGAGAAGCGGTAACAGAATACATGCGACATGATGATAGAGGAGGACCAATGTGATCAAGGTATATATGATGATGTCATAATGTAAATTATTCCTTTGTATGTCAGGCTGAAAAACACTGTGGAGACAAAGTACAGAAAGCGTCTTTGACCATTTCTCTGCCTAAGACGATGGGCAAGTGTAGGTGCCTTCTTTTATTTTGCTTTAGTGCTTAACTCATTTAAAATTCAGACAAGAAGCGATTACTCACAAACTAGCTGCCCAATTCCTAAGCCAAATAAAACCTTGTCATAACATAAGGACAGCTTCAAAATACCAATTCTTTGTTTATCAATTCTCATCTATGTGGAGAGTATTACATTGTTATAAATTTTGAGCTATCTAAAACGAAAAGAGAATTTTCTCGATGTCTGTCATAGGCTCACTCAACCCAAGAATGGACTCTTACATATTCCTAATTACTAATGACTTCCACTCTCCCTCTTCCCAGTGTATGCTCCATGTAAGACTATGCTTTTAATTAACTTCTGCTCAGTAAATAGATATTCAAATGCACATTTTGCACATCAGAATCACAATTAAAGCTGGAAGGTTACTTTTTGCAATGTTATTCTAATTAAAATACTTTTAGCTGTATTTGGCATGCATTAAAATGTCAAGTAAGTGACAGCCCATAAGTGAAAAATTGATCCAATTATCAAGCCAGCTAGAACTTTTTTTTTCCTTTTCGTCAACTGCTAAGATTTATTATAGCCATTAGAATTACAGATGTTTATACGTTTGCTTTTAGTAATTGAAATTCATTTAACTTTACCATGCCTTGAGTGTTGTTACTGCTCTTTAGCAGGATAGACAGTCACTCAATCTTCAAAGTACACATTTACAAAGGACTCCCAACTCCCTCTTCACATGGAGTGGATAATCATCCTTTCACTGGAGTCTAGGGAATAGATTTTTCTCTTTGGGTCTCCAGATGGTCTTTCTGATAATGAGTCACAACGAAACACAGCTTGTCCTAAGATATGGTCTCTATCCAGTGTGCTTTTAAGTTAATAATATAAATCTTTATGAATTAGTTAAAGTCAGACAAACAAAAGAACCTACAACAAATGTTAACTTTTAGTTGCAGCTTCATGTTTGTTTCTGTTACATTGGAAGACAGCATGTATTCCTCTCAATAAGATTCATGCAGATAAAACCACCGAATATCAACTCTACAGGTGCTTAGAAAGAACTTAAATTTTAAACAAGTATTCATAAAAAGAGGAAGAAACCTGGGATAAATACACAGTCAGTGCTGTGAGAGGGATGTATACTGTTCATAGAGGATCTTCTGAAGTAAATATCAAGTAACTACTAAACATGTCATTTGGGTTTCAAACATAAATATAAACTTATTAATCTGGATCCAGGAATTATGACCTGAAGAAATACAAGTTGGTTTATTTCTTATGATGTATTTCTTACAACAATGACAGCATTTTACAAAGTGTTAATAATACATAAGAAACTTAAAAGTTTCTTCCCTTACTCAAACCGTATCACTACATCCTAGAGGGAGGTGCTCAACTTACTATCCACACTACTCTAGTTCCTCTATTCAACCAACATAGCCTTGAGATTATGACCACTTCACGATACTCATAAACACCCAGTACTCTTGATCAACCTCACCTCTTTCCTTTATCTTTTAATATTTTATGTTTTTAATAATCTTTGATTTACTTGTATCAGTTTCAATGTGGATCAAAATTTGTTTACATCAAACATTTTCCTTTATGGCCCTGTTCCCCCCCAAAAACACTAAGAGCTTACTTTAATTTCAGAGAGTGCTTTCTTGTGGCAGATTAATTTACACTTAAATCCTTTTATCTATGGATGCCATGTTCTATGATGTCACTGTAGACACTGAGCTGACATGTATCGACATTTCCTTGTGAAATAAAGATGAAATAAAGGCTTCATTTTTTGGACGCTTCTAGCCACAATATTATGTTAGCCAAAAATACATGAGCTTGTTTTTTTCATATTTCTGCTTCAACTCACCTTTAAAAGTATATATTATTAATAAATTAGCACTGAGACTATAGCTATATGGTCCTACTGTGTGCCTGAATAAAATTATTCAACTGTTATTTTTTTTATAAGGCATATCTGGGCTTAATTGAAAATCAACCCTGAGAAATTCCACAGTAGTAGAGCTGGAAAATGTCAGAAACTTCAAGTTTCCAAGAAAAATTGCAGGAGTTGGAAAGCCATGGCACACTATTACATATTATAGAAGAATATTCTGTTGAGTAATGTGAGCTAAAAGACAGCACAACAATGATTTATCCTGACTTCACTGGCACCTATACTTTAGGCCTCTCAAAATTGTCACTGCTTGGGGAAAAATAATCTGAAGGGAAAAATAGGAAGAGTGAGTTACTGGAAGAGGGGTGATGTGTGGTCAGGACAGAAGGAGAGGAGAGGAGGAGACTAAAATAACAGCCAGAGTGTCTGAAGATGTCATGAGAAGTCATGCTATTATCTATCTAAAATTACATATAATAATGTGTCTATACGTGTACATGAAAGTCTATGTTATTTCAGAAAATACAAATGTAACATCATATGGACTCTATGGGTTATATTTAGGAATATATATGCATATATATGACTATAAATATGCATGCAATAAGCCGCGCGGTGGTGGCGCACGCCTGTAATCCCAGCATTCTGGGAGGCAGAGGCAGGCGGATTTCTGAGTTTGAGGCCAGCCTCGTCTACAAAGTGAGTTCCAGGACAGCCAGGGCTATACAGAGAAACCCTGTCTCAAAACAACAACAACAAAAAAAAAAATGCATGCAATAACAATCAATGAATATAAAAGCCATGACTTTGAAGAAGAGTAGAAAAGAGTACCTGGGAGGAGTTGAGAGAAGAAAGAGAAGGGGAAAATGTAATTAAATTATAAGCTCAAAATAAAAAGATTCTCTCTCTCTCTCTCTCTCTCTCTCTCTCTGTGTGTGTGTGTGTGTTAATAAAATGTCATCTTGGTTAGCAATACTCCTTTTAAGTTCCATTGACTGTCTAACAAAGACCCCAATAGATGAGAAATAGCCTTTCAAGACTGCCCCAATAAAATAAACTATTACTGTTGCCATCAGCTGCCTCCCTGAGATTGAAGGTAAGTCTTCATTACTGAAGGCATCATATGCCTTAGACACAAGACCTAGAAGATCCAAGCTGTATCTGACCTGAAATTTTCCTCCCTCTGACTGATATTTCAGATAGCAGAAGGGGCCATGGAAACTTCAAAGATAAAAACAAAACAAACAAACAAACAAAAAAACAATAGACCCTCTTAGCTAAGAAGCTGATGAAGTCCAAGAATGATCAACATGACATAATAATACTAAGGGTAAATAGTGACATTCTTGACAATAGCCAGTAGCTCTATGTTTAGAGTTAAGGCCCACTCAACAAGGGTGAAGTCATGCCTGGTACTTGAATACTAGCTAACTATTCTGAGCTAGTGTGGTCACTGATCTCAGAGAAAAATCTACAGCTGCCACTCTGCTAAATCATCACAATTCCTGATTACCCTTCATCAAAGATATCTCTCTTTGCAACAGAGTAAGGCCATTCCAGAAAAATATGATTAATCAAAATACAGAGAACAAATAATTGTGTGGTGCAGAACCCCAACTGTCCTGAATAACATGACTCCTGCACTGTTGGGTACACTCTTACATCTCAGGGAACATTGTGGAAGAGGGGGAAGAAAGATTGTAAGGGCGAGAAGAACAAGATGTGTGAGGGTGTGTCTTCTAGATATCTCAATGAAGCAACTCCCGTGAAGCCTCAACAACATGTCGGTTTAAAGAAGACCCACCAAGGACATCAACAGCTATATTAATATGGAAGAAGAAAATTCTCATAAATATCATGAGGTCCCAACCTTAGACAAACAAGTCACAGGTAACTTAGGAATTCTGAGAGCGGACAAACAAGTCTTCCCCAAGGTATTACCACCCTATTGGTTATCTGACACCAAATGGTCAACACTGAAACCATACACATGCAAGTAACATTATATGAACTGAAAAAGTTGCAAAATTATATATTGAAAAAATATCTATCACAACTATTTAAGAAAAAAGCATTATAAAGAAGAGCGAGGGAGAAGGGGGCAAGGAGAAAATGATATAATTATATTTTCAATTCAAAAAATTAAGAATATAATTTCCATCACTGCCAGAACATGTATGTGAACTTTTGAGCATCCCATTTGGTTAAATAATATATTTTAAGAAGTAAGAAAATTCACTAAAGTGAAATTAGCAATTAACAGTAATTATTATACATATATCTTAGCTGCTACAAACTATTTTTTTGTCTATATAAAACCCATCTCCTCTAATATCAAGAGTAGGTCACTGTAATATCTTAACAACTTAAATATCTTTTAAGATATTTAAGATATCTTAAAAGAAAATCAGAATTTCTGAATATGAAAATAAATTAAAACTAATGACACACACTGAAATATCATTGTGCATGGCTTTTGATTATGGATTATCTGAACCTGCTGAAACATGGATTGAAATGCCTTTGAATTAAACAGATTCAGAATTGAAAATTCAAGCAAAGGAATAAACCTAATCACATAAGGTGATAACTTCAAAGAAAAATATTCTAACAATAACATTATTTCAGTGTTTTAAATACGAATCTACAAGTCACAAGAGAGCCAGCCATGAGGAGACACTTAAATGACCTAGATTGAGGATAATGTGGGCAAAGGCTGGAGTAGGATCTCTTCTATCCTGTACGATAGAAGAGATATATTTTGAAGGAATGAATACAAACTGTTAGGATTCTGTCTAAGCTCCACCCCACAGTTACCTGGCAACAGCCAGGTATGTTCCTCCCCGCAGTTACCTGGCAACAGGAAACTCTCTCTTATCCTCTTTCTTGTTCTCTCTTGTCCTCTTGGGCTCTTCCCTTCTCTCCTCCCTTTCCTCTTCTCTCCATGTGGTCAGGGCCCGCGGCCTCTAATTCTCTACTCTCTCTTCCTCTCTGCCTTTCTCTGCCTCTACTACTCCCTTAACTCCCTTCCCCATGCCCTGAATAAATGTATTCTATATTATACTGTCTTGTCTCTCAGGTGGAAGAGGTATGCCTCAGCACAGGCCCACGAAGGAACCCTCCTCCCCTACATGCCCATAGAATATATTCTATATTCTTATGCCGTTTTCTCTTTATGATCACAACACAAATCCTTCTTGCAAGATACTTCTTTTAAGGTATCAACCATAAATTAATATATTTTTACATTAGTGTACTCTTAGATAGAATGCAAAATTTAAAGGAAACACAAGAAAAGGGTTTTTTGCTCTTGTTGTTATTGTTCTGTTTGTTTGTTTTTTAATGAAATCCCAGGAAAATAAAATGTACCAAGACAACAAAAGAATATACAAAGGTCAAACCTATACAGAGTGAAAACGCATAATAATATTCAAAACATGATTTCTGTTAAAAATGAGCAAAGTAAAGGTTGCCTAAAGAAAAATGGGTGACATTCAAAATGTTGTTGAAGCTTTAAGTTTCTTTCTCTCTTTTTTTTAAAAAATCCTACTTAAATTCTTTGCCTGATGCTACATGGTTGTAAAGTGAAAATGGAACTAGCAGATGTTGGTGAAAATGACTGGGACTTAATGAGCAAACAAAGCCTGCAAAGTCCCCAAGACCATAACAATTGCTTATTTGTGTGACAAAGCTTTGGAATGACATGAGCCTCTTTACCTCATCTTTCTTAGTTACAGAAATTTCAAAGACTGCTAAGCATTCACAAGGCTCAAAAATCAGAAAGGAAAGGCTTTTTGCTTCAATTTCTCCATAGTTTGTGAAGTTTTATTTTTGTGTACCATTAATGTAATGGCCAGTTTTCAAGAAGTTGATTACATCTCAATTTTGCCATATTGAAAATTTGGAAACACACACAAATGTTTCCTTTTTAATTAATAGGTATAATACAATTGTTCTCAAGGAATATTCCTATTTTGTTTCCTTTACATAAATAATATGGACTATGGTGTAAACATTAAGCAATATCCTAGAATTTCTGAATGATGCTGATATTAACAGAAGTCAGTTTGAGAAGAAGTTTACATATTAAGCTGACCTTTCAACAATTCTCTCTCTGTCCATTGGGAGGAGCCATTGTCCTATAAGAAAGAAACAGGATTCTGCAGAAGTTGTGAATGTCTGTACTTTTGCCACCAGACTCTTATTGTTCTGTGTCAAAATTTATTCTAGGTACTGAGTATGGAGAAAATATGTGAATTATTACAAACTATTCACAATAAACAACCCTACAAAGCAGTTCCTTGCACTGAAAGATGTCTCTGCCTAACACTGCACTGTATAATCTTACACAATTTTACTGTTTCACAAATACTGCAGCTGAGTTCAATTTTGTAGTTGCTTGTGTTTAATGTAGCAAAATCGATATTCACTGGAAAACCATGAGATAATGTGTCCTTCGATACTATCCTCCTTAAAGTCAATGCAAATATGTTCTTCTCAAATTGAACCACGTATTAAAGAGCATTGAAATGTTTGACTGTAATGACTATGTTGAAAAAAAACTGGTGTGAGAATGGCTATTGAGTTTATTGAGAGTGAAATTTCTGAAAATATTAAGTTCGTCTTGATATGAAACAGCACACAAATCATAGTTGATGCATCATTCAATCAGAAATTGAGCTTTGTTGGACCTACTTAGAAAAGAAGCTACATTTTTTTTAATGGAAAAAATAATTGTGCAAAAGTATTATAAAAATGGACAGTGAACAGCTACTTCCAAATAAAAATGTTTAAATAAATTCAACTATTAAAAACCAAAATCCTCACTTTCTCTAAGAACATTAAAAATCAGGATAATTTATGAAAGCAGCAGGTTTCCAGCTTAGAAATGAAGTCACAAAACAAAATCCACTGTCAATTTTCCAACATGAAATTTTATTAGCATTTAGGTTAAAAAACATTTAAAAATTACTGTTAGTACGTACATATTTTAGTAATAACATACAATGTGCAACAATCTCCAGTTTCATTTACTACTATAGCAAGATCTTTACAGCCGTCATTATGCTAAAATTTATGAGGTAGATGCTATTTCAGTTGTACAGTCTCAAAAGGTCTAATTTCAAAAGCACAATAAATAGAAACTGTGGGTGTATTCCTAGTATAGATTTTCAACACACCAAAACTTCGATTCCAGTCAATAGATGGACCCTGATTCAGTTGATCATCACCACACTTGATTTAACTGGCTTCTAGAAACCCACAGCCCTCTTTGTCCTTTCTATCTTCCCGAGTTCCAGGTGGGCAGGTTTTATACACCTTGCTCATTGCCACATTCTCATAGTGAACAGAATAGAGTATGGAGACAACACTGGTAATTTAAAAATAGGGCTTAGATGACAGCAAGTTGTAATTTGTACAAAACAAAACAAAAAATAACCAAACAAATAAAACAAAACACCCCACACTTATAGCTCAGTGAACTTGTTAAATATATCTTGTTAAATAAAGATAATTTGTCGATTTTACCTTAAATTGTATAGTGAATGTCCACCCAACAGACAAAGACAAATGTAAAAGTAAAGAAATTTGACACACATATTTTTCCTCTAAAAACAAATTTTTACTTATCTCATAAGCATCTCCTGTAAACCTCCTATTCTTGGTTCTCAGACTACAGTATATGGCCCCTGTAGCAAGGCCTGTTTAGACTGGTCAGTCAGAGAAGATATATATATGACATGATCTTACTTGGACCAAGATCTATTGCTGAGAATGTGGCAATTAGCAGTGAAAACGCAGAACAAGAATCCCAAGAAACAGCAGATGTGAACATCTGGTTATATTATCAATTGAAATTTCTTTTGAGGGAAGGAGAGAGAAAGAGTAGTTTTGGAGTCATGTGCTTAGGGTAAAGTCTAATTAAGCTGAGACAGACTAGGAGAGATGCAGGATTAGACAAACATTAGAAGCGAAAGTTTATTATTAAACTAAATCTGAGATGGAGATACAGATGTCAACTATATCTACTTGACATGCATGTGGGTAGATAAATAGGGGATAAAGATATTCATCTTGGTATGAACAACACAGAGATGATTTTTTAAAAAAATTTTATTAGATATATTCTTTACATTTCAAATGATCCCTTTCCTGGTTCTCCCATCACCCCCCCCCAAATCCCCTAACCCACCTCCCCTCCCCCTGTTCACCAATCAGCCTACCCCCTCTTCCCTGTCCCCTACACTGTGCCATGGCATCAAACCTTCCCAGGACCAAGGGCCTCTCCTCCCTTTGATGTACCACAAGGCAATCCTCTGCTGCATATGCATCTGGAGCCATAGGTAACTCCATGTGCACTCTTTGGTTGATGGTTTTGTCCCTGGGAGCTCTGGGGCGGGGGTACTGGATGGCTCATATTGTTGTTCCTCCTATGGTGATGCAAACCCCTTCAGCTCCTTGGGTCATTTCTCTTGCTCCTGTTACTGTATGGATGAGTTCATCCATGGGAGAATGAACTGTGTGCAAGGAAGAAACCAGTAACAAAGCCACAGGACAGGTTACAGTCAGAGTCTCATTAGAGGAAGGTTCTAAAAGAGTGATGGTTGAGAGAAGAAACCCAGGAGAGCACAGTGGCACAAATAGACAAGGACATAGAGGGTTAGATGTTAGACGAAGAACTAGATGAATAGTATAAACTACAGTCCCGGCTCCCACTCCAGTTCATAAGGATATTATACATCCTCATGACAGCAAGAATAGGAAACCAAATTGAAAAACAAATTCTCTTAAGTTAGTTAGGGAATTGAAGTCACAGAACAAATAGCTGCTCTAAGAATTAGAGACAGAAGCAGATGGGCACCTACACACTGGTCCAGAGAGAGTCAATAACAGGGAGAGAAATTTAAATTGTACTTGTGAAGTCACAGGGGAATAACGGGAACAACACTTCACACTTCAGAGAGCACTTGTACTATTGACAATGTGTTATAAAGTTATTAAAAAGAGGATTTAAAAAATTCAAAGATGGAGAAATGCATGACCTCCAGAAACCAATATCTATTAAGATTATATAGAAGGGTGGAGAGAAGTCTCAGTGGTTAGGAGCACTGACTGCTCTTCTGAAGGTTCTGAGTTCAAATCTCAGCGATCACATGGTGACTCGCAACCATCCATAATGAGATCTGATGCCCTCTTCTGGGGTGTCTGAAGTCAGCTACAATGTACTTACATATAACAAATAAATAAATAAATAAATAAATAGCCATTAATAGCCTTTCAAAACAGGCACATTAATAAATTCTACCAGATGTGAGGGCATTATAAAAATAAAGGGGCATTATTTTATGATATCAGCAGAAAACATTTTTTAAATAAGTAATGCCTTTCAATTAATGTACATTTGAAAAATATAATAAAAATAGATTATAAAGATATTTTATAGAAAATAATAAACAGAGATGGTGAATGAAATATGAAATGCATGTCACTATTCACAGAACAGGAATTCAAGTCATTGATAGAGGGACAACATGAGAAGAAACAGAAAGATGGGAGAACACACAACACCTGAAGATCATGTCGATGGGGAACAGGGGGAGGGGAGAGGGCTTATGGGTCTTTCAGGGAAGTGGGAACCAGGAAAAGGGAAACCATTTGAAATGTAAAGAAAGAATATATGTAATAAAAAAAAGAAAAAGAAAAACACTAAAAATAGCAAACAGGATACATTGAAACTATATAGCTGTTAATCTAATGCATGCTGCTTGGTTGGTGCTCAGTGCCTGGGAGCTCCCTGGGGTCTGGGTTAGAAAATACTGATCAGGTCAAGAGTGCTTGATCTTCCTATAGGTTTCCCCTTGTCTTCAGCTTCTTGCTTCCTCCCCGTAATTCTACCATAGGGATCCCTGGCTTCAATCCAATGGCTGGGTATAAGCATGTGCATTGGTCTCAGCTGCTGGTTGGGCCTCTCAGAAGACAGCTCCTGTCTGTAAGCACACCACAGCATCCCTAATAGTGCTGGGCCTTGGTGCCTCCCCATGAGATGGACCCCAAATTGGTCCTGTCACTGGACCACCTTTCCCTCAGTCTCTTCTCCATCTTTGTCCCTGCAATTCTTTAGAAAGGAACAATTCTGGGTCAGAAATTTTGACTATGGGTTAGTAACACTATCCCTCCACTTGAGGCTCTCTATCTATAGCAGGTGGACTCTTTGAGTTCTCTCTCCCCACTGTTGGGCATTTCATCCAAGGTCACTCCCACTGAGTTCTGAGTCTTTCACCTCCCAGGTCTCTGGTACTTTCTAGAAGATCCCCCATATTACTTTCAAACATGACTTCTTTTTTCTATAAGCTAAACTTACCTATTTTGTTTGGAATTAAAGGTGTATACTGTGTGTCTATATTCCAGCCAGAGGAATTAAAGGTGTGTCCTGTCTGCATGCTGGCCACATTATACAGACCTACGTTTTGTATGTAATCCATTGCCACAGCAGCCATATTCCTGGATTAAAATTCCTCTGTATTTGCTTATGATTTTGTGTGCTCAGCTCCATGAGCTAATGACATATAAATTGCTTGAACAGGTAGCTTCGGAAACTTGAAACATGGAGTTTCCTTTCTCTAAATTAATAATATAACTTACCCCTATTGTTTCCTCATTAATGACATATTTTATTTAACAAATTTACTCTTGTTTTTGTGTTAACTTTTTTAACTAGAGTTTCCAACTTAGATTTGTTGCTCAGTTTCTCATAATTCATCCATCCACCCACCCACCCATCCATCCATCCATCCACCCACCCACCCATCCACCCACCCACCCATCCATCCATCCATCCATCCACCCATCCATCCACCCACCCATCCACCCACCCATCCACCCATCCACCCATCCACCCACCCATCCACCCATCCACCCACCCACCCACCCATCCACCCACCCACCCATCCACCCACCCACCCACCCATCCATCCATCCATCCACCCACCCACCCACCCATACACCCACCCATCCATCCATCCACCCATCCATCTATCCATCCATCCATCCACCCACCCACCCACCCATACACCCACCCATCCATCCATCCATCCATCCATCCATCCATCCATCCATTCACTCAGATGTTCTCACAGTGTACTCTAATCTGGTCTGAAACTTACTTGTATCCCAGGCTGTCCTACAAATTGACAACATTCCTCCTGTGTTGGCCCACTGAGAGCCAATATTGAAGGTGTAAATGTCAGATATCACTTTCCTCTATCCACCATACACAATAAATGTTTTTGTTATTCTATTGTGGAGTTAAACAGATTCTTTTATGTTACTCAGCTATTTACTTGGATTTAGTGTTGGCAGCATTTTATGGTAAATATGTAAAAATATTACTGTGGAAAATTTGTTGGATCTTTCAGCTTGTAAACTCAACTCATCTAAACAAACATGTACAATACAATAAATAACTCTTATATTTTGGTATTGTGTATAATTCTTTCCTAAAGAGAGCTTATTTTTCTTACTGGTACTTAGAATTCAGTACTTAGAATGTATTTTCACGAATTTATGGTACAATCTTAAATAAGATGTTTAATTTCTTTGAGTGTCAGATTTTATAGTTACTAAGTGAGCTAATATATGTTAAACCACTTCTAGAGTAAAACTACTTGTCGTATATATTCCAAAAATTTTATCCAATAACCAAAGAGTTATTATGGGAAATCAATTATATATAAAGCACTGAGCCTTTAAAAGTGTCATTGTCAGGGGCTGTATAGATGGCTGAGCAGTTAAGAGTACTTGTGGCTTTTGCAAAATAACTGGGGTTTAATCCCAGTACCCACAAACACCTGCAACTCCAATTCTAGAAGACCCAAAAACCTCATTTGAATTTCTTGGGTACCAGACATGCATATATTAGACATACATATGTGCAAGCAAAATACTAATATACATAAAATAAAACAAATCATTTAATGTTATATTATATTTGATACAGGATGCACAATATTCAATAAATGTTTATGAGAAAGCAATTAATATACTTTTGCAGAGTAAAACCACTAGAGGGCAAGTTCTGAATATATTTTATGCATTTGAAAACCTGCCATATTATCTTTAACACATTCAATAACACATTTAATATAATTTTAGAGGAAAAGTGGAAATGCACAATTCAGGACTGGAAGAGACCTCACATGATTCATAAATAGTATAATGTGAAAGCAAATATCATATTTCTTTGTGTCCTGCTTACTATAAAGGTTTACTGAATTCTAAGTACCAGTAAGAAAAATAAGCCCTCTTTAGGGAAGGGTTATACACAATACCAAAATATTTATAGAAGTTATTTATTGTACTTACGTTTTTGTCTGGATGAGTTGAGTTTAGCAGCTGAAAGATCCAACAAATTTCCACAGAAATATTTTTATAGCCTGTTCACATGAGCATTATGGCAATTCCTTAGACATGAAATTATTTTAAACATACATTAAATTCCTCACTTTTCAGTCACGTAAATACTTATGAAAATGAGTGTTAGTTTTAAAATTGTCAAAAAGTAACTCTGTTGGGGGTGAGTTTTGTTCTCTGAAATCTCTGCATTAAAGAAAAACCATGACACTCTTTTTGCTATCTCAGTCTCTCTGGGATGCTGCAATAAACATACCATAAACTGGATAGTTCAAAGACAGAAGACATTTATTTCTCACAAATCCACAGTCTGGAGAAGGTTCAGCTGACTTAGTTCACAATGAACCTCTGCTTCTGTATACACGGCTAGCTTCCCTGGATCTTAACCTTGCGCAAGAGGTGAAGGGTCTCCAATTGACCTTTCATCATGACCCTCTATCCCCAAATCATAGGTCTCCATGAAATAGTCAACTCTTAAAAATCCTATTTCTAAATATTACCAATTGTAAGTTAGTACTTCAACTTCTGGATTTCTACCTGGTCTGTAGAAAGCATTAATATTGAAGGAAAAAGCAGTTATGAACTGCCTAATGTGGATACAGGCACTATATCCTGTGGATACTGTACCTTCTGGAAGAGCAGCAAATCATCTTAATTACTTAGCCATCTTTCCAGAACCCAGGTAGAATGTACATTTTAAAAGTGTACAATACAGGTTATAAGTGAAAAGGGAGGTTCCCTTTATAGTTTTCCATATATATTGTTATCTCTTTGCATTTTAATACAAATGCATAAAATCCTTATTTAAAAATGCTTTCAATCTTGCTTTCCTGAAATAATAATGTAGTCATGGACTATTGTTCTCCAAAACTGAAATACATCACTCAAATATATTGATAATTTTACAGACAAGGATAACCAATCAAAATGCATATTTGTGAGGTTTAAACCCAATGGATACATCTACAAACAACTCCCACATCTAAGGCTCAGGAGACATTGCAAATGAAACAGCAGAAAGATTGTAAGAGTAAGAGGATCAGGGAGTTGTCTGTGAGAAGGTGTCTCCTAGCAATGTCAGAAGCTACACCCATTAAATCTCACCACATGACTGTCTAAACATGAAATACACAAGGACAACAACAAAAGAAATACCAAAGTAGATGGAGGGAAGCCCAGTAGTCTTCAAACCCATGGAAAGAACCACAAACAAGTACAGAATGTTGAAATTAGGAGAAGTAGTTTCTCCCCAGGGAATTGGTATTCCAATATCTCCCCAGCAGTTGGTTATCCAATACCAAATGTTCAGTCCTTAAAACACCTACCAATAACATTAGATAAATTGAGCAGGTAATATTTAGGAATATATATTCTTAAATATATATTAAGATATATAAGATAATATAGTATATATCTAGGAATATATGTCACACATATATATTCATATATACTTAGGAATTTATGTTATATATTCATACTATCCATATTTATTTTAAAATATATTTATCTGCTAATATAATTTTACATATGTAAGAATACACACACACACACAAGCAAAACACTAAATTTATAGAAAAGAGAAAAAATATTAAAAGATGCAGGGGGAAATGGATATGTAACATACAAAGGCAGACCTATCAAAATTACACCTGACTTCTCAACAGAAACTCTAAAAGCCTGAAGGGCTTGGACATGTCTTCCAGACCCTAAAAGACCACAGATGTTAACCCAGACTACTATACCCAACAAAACTTCAATCACCATAAAAGGAGAAACCAATACAGTCCATGACAAAACCAAATTGAAACAGGATCTTTCCATTAACCTAGACCTATAACGGATACTAGAAGAAAAACTCTAAGACAAGGGGTTAGCTACATCCAAGAAAACACAAGAAAATAAATTTACAGTAAAGCACACACACACGCCCAAACACTGCCAACATTAAAATAACAGAAACTAACAACCAATGGTCATTAATATCTCTCAGCATCAATGGACTCAGTTTACACACACATACACACACACACACACACACACACACACACACACACACACACACACAGGCTAATGAAATGGATGCTTAAACAAGGTCCATCATTCTGCTGTATACAAGAAACATACCTCAGCAACAAAGATAGTCATTACCTCAGAGTAAAGGGCTGGAGAAAGGTTTTCCAAGCAAACAAACCCAAGAAACAAGCTAGAGTAGACAATCTAATATCTAATAAAATAAACTTTCAATCAAAAGTAATCAAGAGATGGGGAGGACACTTCATACTCATCAAAGGAAAAATCCACCAAGATGATGTCTCAATTCTGAATGTCTGTGCCTCAAATGCAAGGGCATTCACATTTGTAAGAGAAACATTACTAAAGCTTAAATCACACATCAGGATTAGGTGTAGGGAGAGGCAAGAGATGACCATAAGGCCTGGAAAATTAATGGAAATTGGTAGCTTGCACAGGGTATGGGAAATCTCTAGGACTGGCCAGAAACCCAGGATGGGGAAAGCTCCCAGGAGTCTATGTGGGTGACTCCTCGAAGTGGGGCTCTGGAACCTGAAGTGGACATCTCCTGTAGCCAGGCATGACATCCAGTGGAAGGATAAGAACTCCATTCCACCAACAATACTCTTGACCCAAAATATGTCCTGCCTAAAAGAAATTCAAGGACAAAGATGGAACAGGTATTGAGAGAATAGCCAATCAACAACTGGCCCGAGTTAATAACCATCATATTTGCACCACCAAATTCTGATACTATTAATGATTCTGTTATGCTTGCAGGCAGAAACCTAGCACAAGTATCTTCTGAGAGGTTCCACCCAGAAGCTGACTGAAACAGATGCAGCGACCCACAGACAAACATTGGATGAAGCTTGGGAGTCTTACGGAAGAGTTGGGGGAAGGATTGAGAGCCCAGGAGGGAATAGAAACTCCACAGGAAGACCCACAGTGCAGAGGCCTAAGTCCAGCCTGTGTATGTTCTTTGGTTTGTGGTTCAGATTCTGAGAACCCTGAGGGCCTACCTCAATAGGTAGCAGATTTTCACCTTGGTCTTCATGTGGGTCCCCAACAACTGGAGCTAGTCTGTGGATCCTCTTCCCCTAACTGTGCTGCCTTGTCTGGCCTCAGTGGGAAAGAATGTGCCTAGCCCTGCAGACAGTTGATATGTGTGTGTGTGTGGGGGGGGGGGAAGGGAGTATTAAGGTGGGAGGAGTGGGTTGAGGACAGAATATGGAGTAGGCTCCACCCACTCAGAGGAGAACTGGAAGAGAAATGGAGGAAGGGACTGGGTGAGAGGAAGGCTAGTAAGGGGTTATGCAGCAATCTGGACATAAAGTTAATAAATAATAAATGTTTGGAAAAAACTCCAAAGTATTTCTCTTATGTTATATTATTTGTAATACAAGGTACCTGCATCTTTTCAAATATACTTTATGGTCTTTGTCCTTTGGAGTTACAAGAATAAGATATTTACTGAATCATTGTGGTAAAATCTCAACACAAAAAAATCCTATCTCTATTAATGTATGTCCAATAATGTAAAATAAAAGTACGAATAAATGCTGATTCACAGAACGTTATGATTTCTGGCAAACACGGGGCTATCTTTTAAATGAATTTTGTAATATCAAAGAAGTGAAGTTGTATCTTTACCCTTAGTAATTACTTAGCACATGTAGCAGCCAATTTTAATATCAGTCTATGCATTTTTCTTTTCACATGACATCAGAGGGCAGAGCACAGTCTGAGAACTCAATATCAATGGCATATTTACTTTATGAAGATATTCGTTAGAAATCTATCTCTTTAGCATATTGTATTTCTTCAGTTATTTTCCTGTGCACTCAGCCCACTTTTTCTCTGAAGTGATTAAACTAGAAAAATAACCTAAAGAGCATGTTCATGAAATCCCTAATCTGAAGATTTAGCAAAGCAGTCCTTTTCAATTAAGTCTGAAGACTAGTGAGGAGAAAAACTAGTTGATTCATCACTTCTAGTCTTCTGGCTGTAACATGAACATTTAAATTCTATGAGGAAAAGTTCATGTCATATTTATAATATTATATCATGAAACATAATGATTTCTTTAAATCATCTGTCATGGTTTGAATACACCAGGGAGTTGTGCCATTTGGAGGTGTGGTCTTTTTGGAGTAGGTGTGTCACTGTGAGTGTGGGTTTTAAGACCCTTATCCTAGCTACCTAGGAGTCAATCTTTCACTAGCAGCTGTTAGATGAAGATGCCTACACTGTGCCTGCCTAGATTCTTCCACTGGTGAAAATGGACTGAACCTCTCAACCTATAACCCAGCCCAAATATATATTGTCCTTTATAAGATTTGCTGTAGTCATGGTGTCTGCTAATAGCAGTAAAACCCTAACTAAGACACCATCCTAGAAATGGACATAATTTGGTCAGACTTCCATTTTCACTTTTTGTATAAAACAATGCATGAGGTATTTTAATGGATTTTATGCAAATTATTGTATATCAAAAGGATGATATAATTATAGCATCATTGATTTCTCTCACACAGCCTAATCAATCAAATCATCTATTACTTTCATATGCTGTACAGCAGATTTAGTTTAGACACTTCATTTTTGTTTGTTTATTTATTTGTCTTTCTGGAATGAAATGGCTAGTTGAAAAACAATTCTGCTCAGAATCAATATATATATATATATATATATATATATATATATATATATATATATATATATTATATATAATGCTCAACACTCTGTATTTAATTTTATCTGTTTTCTGTATATGCACATTTTTTATTAATTAGATTTAGTCACTGACAATTTCATGTATGTTTTTAAGACATACAGGTTTGTTGCTCCTTGCTCTCTCTTATCTTTCTCACTTATCATGAGATCATGGGAAGATGGTTTTGTCCAACCTAGAGGATGGCATTTTGCAATCCTTCACTTTGTGTTCTGGCTTTCAGATTCTTCCCTTCCCCTCTTCACAGTATCTATTGGGCACAGAGGGAGAGGTGTACATGTCTTGTTAAGGCTTATGCCTTTAACCATAATTTATTCTTAACATCTTGAGAAGCTATGAGTCTACGTCTTTACTACAATTTTTGAAGAGAGATTCCTCTTATTAAGGCTGGGATCAGTTTTGTCTGTTAGTATAATAACATTTAGAAGAGAATTCAGAGTCATTTGGATTAATTTAACAACAATATTAGGTTTCTCCTAATATTGACTAAATATTAGGAGACTAAAACCACGCCAAGCTTGGTGTGTAGACTGAATTTACAGTTACAGGCCTGGGCTGAAAAATGAAGTTCCATCATAAGAAGGTCCCAGACCTTAACACAACTGACTTTATGAAGGCTATGCTGCTTAGATCACAAAGTACAGCACATAGACAGTACCGCCTGCCAAAATGAAAACAAAGATCTAATCCATCAATGTCCGTAGTTCTGGAAAAGTCTTTAAATGTGCTAACCTTGCTTTTTGGTTTTTGTAGTTCTTCTTTTGACTTCTTTTGCTCTTGCTAATTCATGTATGTTAACCTAAAACATGCTTTTGGTGCTTAAAAGCTCATTCGGAGAAAGACTTGATATTCTACTGGGATCCAGATATCCAGTGTAGTTGCCAGCTGGCTAATAGAGATGTTCTATCTGCTTAAACTCATGGGTAAACAGGTGCCTACTCTACAATGCCAATCATTATCCTTTTTTCTCTTGGTTTCAAAATTTAATGGGTTGGCAATGTGCATGATTAACACGTGTTTATTTATTGTCTACAAGATAAATCATTCAGGTTACATTGAAATCTTTGGCAGTCAGATACCATAACAAGATTTTCTTTCCAGAGGTGATGTGACACAATATACAACCCAACACTGCTGCCAGAAGCCCTCAGAGTTCCTTTCCTTATAGGTCCTGGATTCAGAAAAAGCCAAATACGTGAAAGGAATTTCAAGATGATCAAAGATCAGGTAGGGATGGAGTTTAATAAAAAGAGATTTTTTTTCTTATGGGAAAATTATTTAGGCAATAAAATGTTAACCATGCTAGCATGAAGGACTAAGTTAGAATCCATAGTGCATATGTTAAATGCTAGGCATAGCCTAGAAGGGCAAGGGCAGGAGGAATCTTGGAGTGTATTGGCCTCCTGGTCTAAACAAGTTATTAACCTCCAGGCCTGCCTAGAGGTACAATCTCAAAAAATAAGGTTGGGAATGACTGAGGAAGACATACAATATTTATTTCTTACCTCCACATTCCATATATATATGGAAACTGTAATCAGGATATACAATGTATTAAAAAGAATCTATTTTTAATAAAGGGGGAAGAAAAAAGATAAAAGAGGAAGACAAATTTGAAGGAATAAAACATGGACATGTAATTAAATAATTAAAATAAGAACACTGTGACGTCTGTCTTTAAGAGAACAAAATCGTTTACTTCTTTTTCCTTATTCATTTAAAATAATGGGAATTGATTTGTTGACATTAAAATGAGTTCTGTTCAGTTCCAGAACAGTTTTGTGTTAATGTGACAAAACATATATGTGTATATATGCATGAACATGTTCATGAAAATGATGTTTTCCACATTTATTTAAGCACTAGACCTTAAAACTTATGAAGAAAAGACCATAAATCACCCAAGTTCATGACTCTGGGCTTCTCAATAGAGAGTTACAGATAGTTATATTTACAGTATATGTATACTTATTTTCAAATGGATGCAAAGGAATTTAACTGAGATCCAAAGGTAATTCTTGCATCATATTGGATAATATTATAACTGATGAGGTTCCAGCCTAGGTCAAAGGGAAACAAGAAATCAGTATGTTTTCATTGTAAGCAAAAGTAAATTGTCTGGCCTATGATATTTCCAGAAACTTTCTGGAAGACAAATAAGGCAATACTCTACATACACTCTAGTACCATTTTAACATTCTTAAACATTAATATACTTTAACATTCATTAACATTTTAACATTGTTAAATCACTGTGTCAAAGAAAAGCTGTCTCTGTGGTGGCAGCTTTCACAGTAGCTGGAATTCTGTTTTCAGATGTCTTCTTTGAAATTCTCATACATGTATGTAATGTATCTTGATCTTAACCAACTCTCATTACCCTTTCAACTCCCCTCTCAGATCACCCCCATTAGGTCTCCCTCCCTACTTCATGTCCTTCTTTGTAGTTAATCAGCAATCAATCAATCAATCAATCAATCAAAGAATCAATGCACTGAGTTCAATTAATGGTGCACATGGGTATGGGCCCATCCCTGGGTCATAAGGAACCAAATAGGAGAGAACCTCTCATAGCCAAAGTGACTCACTACTTCAGATTCCATCACATAACTCCACGTTGGAATTTTTAAATGACATGTCCTGTGCAGGTAACTGCAGATGCTGGGAGGTCATGTGTGCATAGCACTCCTCATCCTCTGATTTTTTTACCCTACTTCCTGTGATATTTCCCCAAGTTTACTGTATGTATGTGTGAAGAAGGTGGGCATAGATACTCCATCTGAGGCTTCTTACTCAACTGCTTTTCCTCAAGACTTTGACCAGTAATAAGACTATGCACTAACCATTACCTACCATAATAACTCTTTCTGATAAAGGGTGTAAGCAGCACAAACACATAGGCTTAAAGGTAAATATTTAGAGGAAATATTTGTTGTTGTCTAGGGGTCTTGATCACATTCATTTGATTTCTGTTAAACAATGAATTAAAAGGAAGGAAAATAAATCTCAAGTGCAATGGGTAGTAGCTTGGGAAACATCAGACATAGCATAGAGAATTGGACAGCGAAGTACAACTTATATTAGTGTTGAGAAAATAAAAGCACAATAAGGTGTACAGAGAAACAGACCCTCTGCAGAGCAGAGACGGGACTTGGAGCTGAAAAACCATCTCACCTTGAGGGTTGGGGTTTTAAGAGTCTTTGAAGGTTTCTCTCCTCCTAGTCTAGGGGTGGTCAGTTTGAGCAAAGACAAGTCAATTTGTAGGTCTACAATTCTGGGATAAACATTTCCTGATCCATCCTTGAACCTGTTGGCCCTGTATGTGTGTCTGGCATGCTTACAGGTGGAGAAAACGCCTACCAGGCCTCTAGACCGTTGTCTCTAGTCAGAAGTATGAGGAATTCAGAGAAAGCTGGCCATTTTTATTATGTTTACAATCAATTTATGTATCTATCTCCTAGTCCCACCACCCCGTTTGACAGGATGCAACTTAGAAAAAAAGGTTGTATTATTTTTGCTTTTGATTATATTTCCTTCCAAACCCTACCATACATCTCTTTGTAATACTCATGATCTCTGTTCATTATTATGTACACACAGGCACACACAGAGAGACAAAGAGACAGACAGACAGACAGACACACACACACACTCTCTCTCTCTCTCTCTCTCTCTCTCTCTCACACACACACACACACACACACACACTTCAATACAAAGCAATCAGTCTATTCTTGGTTTTCTGGCTTTAGCCAGGCTTGAGAGTGAAGGGCTCATGTTTCTTCCCATGAACCTTTAAAATTCTCTTTCTATCCTGCAACAATTTGATCAAAGGCATTGGCATGAATATCTCTGGCCTGCATAACTATTATATTTAGTTGGTTTACTGAAAATTATTTCCATGTTATTAAATAACTGGATTTTTTGTTATAAAATAGTTTTTGGTCATTGGAGAAGACTGAAAAAGACATAAACAGTTTTCAATGGACTTCTTTATTATGGAATACATGCCAGCAGAAATAGGAGAATCAAAGAAGCATCATTAATATGCTTATTCCCAATGTTGCAAGGTACCCTTCAGAGAACACTTAGACTCTTAAAGCCAATACAAAGTCTTTATCTTCTGGCTGGTAGACTACAAGGGGAACTTACCCAAATCTTGTAGTCCTCGCTCTCACTGGTCTTTACCCTTTATGCACAAAAAACATATCCTGGTTGGCACACTTCAGTTAGAAAGACAGCAATAAAGTGGAACTACAGAAACAATGAAACAAAACAAAACAAAACAAATTTTGCACATTTAGGGACTTCCACAGAAATGTGAACTAAGATAGATTAAATCTTTGTTCTCCTTTTGGCAGGTGCTGGACTCTGCATGTTGAGTTCTTTGGTCAGAATGGTGCCTTGGTGCCTCTAACATGGTGTCGATTGTGCTATGGTCTGGGGACCTGTTAACTTAAAACCACTGCTTCTTTTGAAAAGGCAAGGAAATTCAATCATCCATAAGTTTTGCTTATTCTTTGTAGGGGGTTTGCTTTTAAAATTTACAAATACTCTTCATGTGTATTACAAATGTAATTTAATTATCAAAATACATTTAAATGAAAACTGCAGAAACATTTTAACTTAACTCCATTTTCTTTGGATATGAATCAACTTATGCAAAAATGTCTCAGTCAGCCAAGCCATACACTTTGGGGAGAGGAGTAATAGGGAACAAATATGAAGACCTGGAACTGGTCCCAAACCAATTACTATAGCCACAGGCATTTTACCCTTGTCAGCAAACTTAGCATCTTGGAATATCTTTATAAAAATCAAGTGATAAAACTATATTATATTAAAAAACAAGTCGATGGCCCCTAAATGAATAGAATACCTGGCCCATCTCTAAATCCACTGTTCTTCTGGTAGTCCATGTATATATTTTGATGCCAGTGGCTTCTTGGACCCAAGATCTTTTCTTGGAAACAGATACATCATTTTGGAGGACCAAGTGTTGAGCCCCTGTGTGCACCAAGAATTGAATGGGTTTCTCCTCCACTCTCAGAGTTAGCCTGGGTTCGGGGAGGGGGTCTGAACCTGGTCTCCCCTAGACACTGTCTTTACCCAGTGCTAACACCTTCACCATTTAGGGACACTCTTCCCAAGGCCTGGGACTTCCTGCTCCTGGCTTCCATTTGTTAGGGCACTCTTGGGCCCAGTGGCCTTTTTCCTTGTAGTGTGTGTGCACACTGGTCCTTTTCAAGGGGTTTAGATCTCTCTTTGGTTGGGGTCCCTCCTCTCTGCTTTCCCTAATTATTTTAGCCAGGACTTTCTGTAGATTCCTTCCCTGTTCCTTTTCTTTCTTTCTTTTTCTCTGTTCCTTCTCCTCCCCTGTCTCCCTGTAATAACAGACTTACTTAGCAACCTACACTAAATCCTTCAGCAGCTTATCTTGTCTTTCTAACCTCTGAAGGTTTTTCCTGATATCTCTACTATGCTGGACTATAAAAGCCATTGCCCCAGTAATTTTATGATCCTTGCTCCTGGGATCATAGGGTGTGTATTGGTGGAATGCCTCTGTGATCCACTCTAGCAATGCTGTAGTCCCTGTTTAACCTTACATACCTTGGTCAAATTTGTGGGTTGCCATGCACATTGGCTCCCTTGAGACCTGCCAATGGAGTCTGGTGGTGGACTTTCAGGTGCCGCTTACCTTTTACCATATTAAAATCCCAGTCAGGTCTAGTCATGGAAAGCCCATTGTTCACAACAGCCTGGTCAATTGATGGTGCCCCCGTGTCTGAGGAGGTATTCTTTCTGGCTTCCTGCATTATAGATAAAAGTCTCAACGGGGGATTAATCAGTCTCTTGGAAAATATTCCCTTAGTGAGAGAGCCACCACAGTACCAGGGGAGGTGACTCTCAGATCTCCCTGGTCCCATATGGGTGGAGCCATGGGGACAAGAATAGGGAGATATAGGGAGGGTCTCAGAACAACGGGTCTGCTGTTGAAAGGCTTTGGAGGATCAACTTCTTCTCAGGTCCTGATCTCTGTTCTCATGCTTCCTTTTTCCTGAAGGCCAGAACCTGTAAGGTGAGTTTTGGGAAAAGAAAGGCTTTTATCTATGAGGGGGAAGGAGGGTCCTCCACCAGATTCTTCCAGGTAATTATGCAGGGCACCTGGCCTGAGGGATTCTGGCCTAATGTCTTTCTCCTCTACTACTTTGGTCACCTGCAAGTCAAAGGTCCCTACGGGTGTGTCATTTGGAGAAGCAGAGAGTAACTAACTTGCCTTTCAGTCTAGTCTGTCCAACATCCAAAAAATGTTATCTTTCTAAGTCCAAGAACACAGAACGAGATACCACCAAACACAGAGAAATACAATTACCATACAGAAAGCTCGACCTTGCCATGGCCGGGTGTCGAGGTCCAAGAACACAGAGAAAGACAATCAACACACAGTGTGCCCCCTCCGTTCCATGGGCCCAGTTCACCCCTTCCACAGATGCAGAACAGAGTTGCTTGGCTGGCCAGCTCCAGCTGTGCAGAAACAAACCAGGTCCTCTTGCCCATACAGCAGGAGCCACATAACAGAGCTGCTCAGCCGGCTCTACGTGAGCCAAAACAGACCAGATAAACCAGGTTAACGCAAGACTCAGCTCCCTCCACACTGTTTTGCTGTTTCCAGCAGAGCCTTCCCAGCTCTCTTCCGGTGTCCTGAAGTTCCTGAAGCAGTCGCAACACCGCCAGACACCATAGGCTCTCTGAGCCTCCCAGATACTTGCAAGTAAACCAGAGGTTCAGACAGGCTTACAGACTCAGACTTTGACAAACAGTGAGACAGACAAAATAGGTATCTGCACTCAAGACCTCTGATTCATCGCTCCAGTGTTCCCACAGGAGGTTGATTCCTGGCCAATGTACCAAATGTAAGACTTGGGAGAGTCTTACTGGGACCTCCTGAGTGAATAATGTGGAGTCAGGAATCGATGCAAAAAGCAAGAGGAATTTATTGTTCCAACATGTTGGGGTCACCCTGCGCATGGAGAGAGAGCAACCAGGTGCAACCCATCCAGCAGGCTTTTATACAGTTCTCAGGGCAGCCACCATTATGCACAATGTGTTCGGCAAAACAGTGTTATCTTTAAATTAATTGGTTGTTAGGAAACAAGGTAGGTGGCCAACTGTCTTGGTATAACCCTGGGCTTCCTCTAGCCACAGGGACATCCCTGTGGTCTGAGGAATGTAATTTAGCCCCTCCCTTCTGAGGGGTCTGGGAGAATCTTCCAAAGTTCCTGGGCTGGCCCTTTCAATTTAAGTTATAAAATATATTGCAGAGGGATTATATTCTTTCAGCAAATTTAAAATGTATTTCGGGCCTTGTCTAAAGAATACACATGTTGTCAAATAGTTTGATACAGATATTCAACAGTTCATATCTCTAGATATGGAAGAGAATGGCTATTAGGATACTACCCTGTATTTCAAGTCCTACCTTATTAAACTAATATGTTGACTTCTGGCAAAAGTCTGCTTATATAGTTGTGGGTCTCCTATACACTAGTCAAAACAACTAAAATGCAAATATACCTTTTACAGATAATGATGTTGTGGTACTATAATCAGCGAGTCATGCACCATTAAATGCAAATATAAAATGCTAAATATACTTAGAGAAAACTGTGAACAACAATATATTCCATTAAGGGATGTCAGTAGAAATCAAGAAAGAAACTCATTTTGGAGAGGCATGTTTAGTATAATATGGTATACACTGAATAAGGGAGGGGTGTATCACCTTGTTAGTAGAAAGTGATGAGAGATGACTTAAGGTTGGTTTGTTAGCAGAGATCAGAATGTCTATGAAGAGAAAGAAGACTTGGAAAGAAAGGGTGAGCAAGGACTGAGGAAGAGAAGAATTAGCACGTGTACCCTTTCCCCAGCATTGAGTGGGTTCATCAGACCTTGTTTGCCACAGTTGCCTAACCCACCTGGAGTAGAGTCTTCTGACCAGGTGGAAGTCTCCTGTTTATCACATCCACAGTATTCCTGCAAAAACAACACTGCCTGCTGAAACTTGTTTTGAAACAAGAACCCAGCTGAAACTAAGGATGGGTCTTTACCTATATAAATGCAGAACTGAAAATTAAACTTTGAGCCTTGATCAGAGAACTTTGTCTTGGTTTCATATTTCTCTCACCCACCGGTCCTATCAAGTCCTAGCTTTTCTTCCAGGTACGAGGGTCTCCATGGTCACAGGCTTAAGAATGTTTTGGGCTAGACAACAGGATAAAGAACTCAGCTACTGATTGAGTTAAGGACTTGATCAGGACAGAGTTCCAGAGGCCAAGAAGATCTGCTATGGAAGCCTATTATACACAGAAAAGAATGTGAGAACGCTTCCTATTTACTGTTTTCTTGTGATTTTCTTAGGATGAAAACAATCTATGTTAAGCCCTTTTGGCTTGAAAGTGCTAGTGATCTCTTGGAGAGAAAGAAGAAAATGGCTTCTTTCTGAAGGCTTTTGCCATATCAGAGTAGTGTTTCTCTTAGTCCCTGTCCTCTGACATATAGTAACACCATGGGTAATTCTGAGGGATTAAGTACAGTGTTATGTTTACCAACACAATGCTGTCATTATGGTAGTTAGAGTCATAGTCTGAGACTTGAGTCATATGATGGAGTCTATAAAACCAGCAATTTGGATCTAAGGCAGGAGGGTTACCTCACATTCATAGCAGTTTGGCATACACAGTGAGACCTTGGCTCAAAAAGCATTCTCCCTAAAAAAGGAAAAGGAAAAGGAAAAGGAAAAGGAAAAGGAAAAGGAAAAGGAAAGGAAAAAGAAAAGGAAAGAAGGAAAGAAAGAAGGAAAGAAGGGAAAAGGAACAGAAAGAAAAGAAAAGAAAAGAAAAGAAAAGAAAAGAAAAGAAAAGAAAAGAAAAGAAAAGAAAAGAAAAGAAAAGAAAAGAAAGTCAAGTTTAAATCCAACATAAGATTTCAGGCTTTTCTTGTTTAAACTTCTCATCAGGTCATGAAAATCCCTACTAATTCTGAAATTGCCATGCATGTTCGTGATTGCTTTGCAATAATGACTTTTAAAATACCACGTAACTGACACAGCACTTACATTAGAACTATTCTTTAGATAATTTACATTTTGAGTCAGGACTAGGTAATTATTCACGTTAGCAGAAAAGATTAGTTGAGTTTACCTTTTCAGTTTATACCATGAATTAATATATGTGAGCAGAGAGAAGTAAATTAGACTATTTCAATCTTTGGCTAGGGAAGAAAGGATTTCACAAAAATATCATTAGAATTGTAGTTGTCTTTCCACCTACCTCAATCCTTAAAGCAAAGGTATTAATTATGGCAAAATTAACATTTTGGCTCTTTCATTGTCTTACTGCTCCAAGTTTAGAATGATCCTTTCAAAGAATTTTTCAGTCTTTAGTTTTGTCATTTACCATGATACTAATAAATGATTGAATTTGGACATAGCTGTCATGTTTACCTTTATTGGCTTGATGTTCCATTACAACTTTTAAAAAGATTACTAAACTTTTCTCCTGCATGTCTCTTATTATCCTTAGATGGGAAGCTCTGTCTTGACTCTAATTTTAACATCTTGGAGAATAAGAGTTATGCCACCTCAATTCTTGTGTTCTTTTCTTTCATGGGCCTCATGATTTTTCACTTATTTGTTTTCTAATCACCATTGTACATGGTACTTACCATGCTGCATATTGTGATGCGAGTCTATGAGACATGTTTCATCACACAACTCTTTTCTTTCCCCCCTTCACCTCCCCACCCATCCATCTCCCTTGGTTACCCTGAAGAGTTGACTTCTATCTCTATAACATCTAGGAACTACAAATGAAAAAAAAACATACATTATACTTCTGAAGTTGGCACAAATTGTTATATGATTAATTCCAGTTGCATTTATTTTTCTGACAATGAAATATATGACTTTTTTTAGTCTTTATGGGAAAAAACAACCAATACTTCTGATGCCTAGTGGTGTTGAACATCTTTTCATACATTTATTGGGTTTTTATGTTTTATCTTTTGGGAAACATCAGTCCATTTATTGGCGTGTTTAATAAGTTGTTTAGTTTTCATAGTTCTTATGTCTTGAAGATATAAGCATCAGTGAATTTTTCTCACCTTTTACTTATCAGTCTCCTTGCTGCCTAGAAACCATATAATTTCATTAAGTCCCATTACTCAGTTATTGGCATTATTTTCTGAGAAACTGAAGTATTATTCAAAAAATCATTGCCTATACTTTTTTATGTTAATGGATTCAAATCTCACGTTAAGATCTTTGATCTATTTGGAGTTTACATTTTCCAGTGTGAGGTGTAGGTGCCTGGATTCTTTCTTCTATGTAGGTACTGAGTTTCTCAGCTTGACAAATTGAAGAGTTTGTCAATTAGTTAATGTATATATAGTTTTTGCCTCATTGTGAAATTCAAATGGATGCAGCAGTGTGTGCTTATAATCGGCTTGTCTATTTTTTCAATTATTCCACATGATTTTGAGCTTCTACCCTTCCATGTTTGTTGTTTCTATTGTAACTTGAAATCAGGTATGGTGACAGCACACTCATTTGGGGGGGCAGGATATTTTATAATTTTTATGAATTTCAAAATGTTTTATTTCTATTAAGAATATTATTGGGGTTTTGTACTACATTTGTTGGTTGGTTTTGGTAGCATAACCAATTTTACCATAATGATGATTCCAGTCAATAAGCGTGAGAGTTCTTTTGATTGTCTAGCATCTTGTTCAATTTTATCTTCAGTGACATAAAGTATTCACTGTCAAGTCCTTTATGTATTGATTAGTTTTTTCCCTGAGGATATTTCTTGTAATATAAACAGGAAGGAACTGTCTGTTATGTCTTTTTCAGTACACTGACTATTGTTATGTGTCAAAGTCACTAATTTTTCTAGCTTAATTTTGTGTCTTGACACTTTGAT
This sequence comes from Apodemus sylvaticus, assembly GCF_947179515.1. Classification (NCBI taxonomy): domain Eukaryota; kingdom Metazoa; phylum Chordata; class Mammalia; order Rodentia; family Muridae; genus Apodemus; species Apodemus sylvaticus. The sequence continues at coordinate 21,489,616 of NC_067491.1, read as the reverse complement.
GAATGTGTCTTACACCCAGTTTTCTGGTGAGGTCTTTAGAGTCTCATATGTATATCATAGGGTGTGTAAATAAAGATATCTCTTTTCTATTAAATCCCCTTTTATTTCATTGTCATACATAGTCTTTATTATACTAATACACACCATCTAGTTCTTCTCTGTTCAGCAAAGTTTATCATAAAGAAATGTTGCTAAAAGTCTCTTCTGTGGATATGTAGATGGTCATGTGATTTTTGCTCTTGAGCTCATTTCTGTGATGACTCACATTTACTGACTTGCATATGATATTTCAAGCTTGGTTCTATTTCTCCCTGTATTATTTTATGGGCAGTCTGAGAGATCTTGGAGCTATTCTGTAAAGGCTCTTCTCCAAAGATCTGCTAGAGGGAATTAAACAAAGAATCTACCTGCAGCTGACTGTCTTCACCTGGTATATATTTTTTTTTCAGTTGCTATTTCAATTTTATTGCAATGTAGATGCACTACTACAATGTTAATCTAGTCTTGATTAAGTTTTTGGTAGCTTTTAGGCGCGTATGAATTCACAGATTTTCCAGACTTTCCAATTTGCTGAAATAACAATTTTTTAAGGCACTGCCTGATGATGTTTTGAATTTCATTGTCGTTTTAATGTCTCCCCTTCTTTTCTAACTTTTTGGAACTTCACTATGAATCTTCAACCTCTTTCTTTTGGTTGGTCAGTCTAACTAAGGGCTTGTTGATCTTGTTTATTTTTCCCAAGAAACATTGGTTTCTTTGATTTTTTGGCTTTATTGTTAATTTTAGCTTCACTAATTACTTCTCTAGTCTTATTTATTACCATCTACTGATTCTGGTTTGGTCTGATCTTGGTTTTTTTTTTTTTTTTTTACAAGTTTCTAAGGTGCATCATTAAGTGGTTTATTAGACACCTCTCTGGTATTTTACTGAAGATACTTGAAACTGCAAAGTTCATTTTCTCTTCACTTGGCTCAACAGCAAACAATTTTTACTTCCTTTTTACTGGGAGACAGTAACTTCTCAGATGCACTTCTATATAGAGTGTGGACTTTTCTCAGTTCTGCTTTGTAAAATTTCTTATCTTACTTTGTGAATAACTCTAGAATTTTGTCTATCATCTACTTCTTCCTATAGCTATTATATAGTTTTCCTAGTTTATTACCTAGAGATTTTAGCATTCACAATATAAATTGATAAAAGTATAGTATTCAAATATGTACATTAAAATTAAGTATAAACAAGTGTACGGATGCAAACACTAACTTGGGTCACATTTAGATAACAAGAGTAGGAACATTGAATGAAAAGAATTTACATGCCTTTTGTGATTTTTAAAGTACATATTTTTTAAGAATGAAAAGTGTATTTTACTAGATACTTTACAGAAAATAGATTGGGGGAAACTGAAGTTAATTTTACTTGGAACATTGCTTTAAATGCTCAATTTGCTTCTGTATCCATAGGCCTGCACTGTGAGATTAGGGCATGCACAATTCTATTAGGGTACAGTGGACTCTAAGGAACTGTATTTTAACAAGCTTTCCTGGTCTTTCTATATACAGTAAATTGGAAACTCACCACTTTAGAGAATAGTTTTAGGAGCAAAACAAACCCCTGAGCAAAACTGACCTGGGAGCACTATTTGAATTTCTGTCAGGCAGGAGATGAAATAGAAGCTATGACTACTAACCCTCTGAAGCATAAGTCAGATATGCTGATAACATAAACAACATTAGTGTCTCTCATTAAGTAAGCAATAAATCGGTATTTATTTTAAAATTGCTCTTTTAACTCCTGAGTACAAAATTTTTGGTTTTTTTTTAAACTTTGTTTTTGCAAAATCGTGAAGTGAAATAAGTCCAAGGGATGACAGCATGGGTTAAATTGTAATGTGAGCATAAGAATATATTTTCTGTTTTCTGATCTTATTTAGTTTTAATAAGGTGACATGGTTTTTATATTGTCTACCTTACTTAGAATATTGTTAAAACTTTCTCTGGAGGTGATGATAAACATGTTTCCTGACCATTAATTTTCTAGAATCTGGGATTTTTGTTCTTTCCCACACAGGGAGGACTTCATTGTTTTTAATAAATCAGAACCCTGCTGATTTTCCTTGGACAGCTGGCAGTCTTGTTTACAGCCTTAAAGGGAACATGCCAACATCTGTGCTTGATAAATTGCTCTGTGTGCATTGTGGCTCCTTCAACACAGTGTTCAGAGGTTCAGAGAGCTAGTGATAAATAATTAATGAGCACAAAAGCAGCAGTCTCCTTTTATTGTCAAACGTGGAGGAAGGTTTACAGCAAGGGCTGTAAACCAGGCTTTTCTTCATCTGTAGCTTCTCTTTGGTCATTTAGGCAATTGCAGACTCTGTCGCCACTCACCAAATATTAGGTATTATAACATATCTCCATTCTATTTGCCTTTAATTTCTTTTGTCAGATAATTAGCACAAATACTGCGAGCTTCTGTCCTTTAAATGCCATTGAAGTACGACTTCAGGAAACAATAGCTTGGCTTACATGTGGTAGGGGTGGGCACATCTACATTTTATGTTTTGCTTTAGGATATATTTTGGATTTGTAAAATGTTTCTAACACTACACACTAAAATATTTCACGGCTGGAGAGATGGATCAACTGTTAAGAGTGCTTGCTGATTGTATGAGGACTGGGGCTCTAGATCCAGTACCCAAACATTGTATCCAACTCCTGTAACACCTTCCAAGGGGTTAATCATACTCTCATGACCTCTAAAGGCTCCTACATTAACAAGATGCACATAACTCATGAATGCAAACTTCTGTATACATTAAATAAGTAAATAAAAAATATATTTTTGGGGTTCTGTATATATATATATATATATATATATATATATATATATATATGTGTGTGTGTGTGTGTGTGTGTGTGTGTGTATTCTATCGAATTTCCCTTTAATCCTTAGAAGGAAGGTATAACTGTAACTTGCCATAAAACAGTCTCACAGATACATTATTTCTAAAAATTGGTTCATGTTTATAATTCTTTTATGGATGTAGTCATTGAAACTTAACATAAGCTTTTATAAATACAGGAAAACAAATAATAGGTATTTTGTTATAATTTTCTGCTAAATAATGATATTAACTCATTGAATATAATATGTTGAAGTAATTCTTTGACTTTTAACAATAAAATCTTATTAAAATAAAATTTACTTATATTTGTTGTTTATATTTTTACAACTAGTCCTGTTGTGACATTGAACTCAGTATACACCTTCCAAATGACAGCTATTGAACTGTGGAATCCAAGAAAATGAAGCAGAACTTTCTTCATGCAAGGCACAGTACATTATAAATATCATCTCATTAACCACTCAACTACCTGTATAACGTGTATTATTTCTGTATTGCAGGAAGGCAATGAGAGAAGAAATTTTACACTTTTCTCTAGGTCTCAATATTCATGAACACCATAAGCACTGTTCGTATCTACAGTTTTCTTTCACTAAAATTCATGCTAATTTTACTGTAATTTCTTGTGTAATACTTGACTTCACCTTGTGTAATGACAATGTCACATACTTAGATGATAAAAGATTTTTTAAGGGCATCATTAAGATGATGTCTTCTGTTACAATTCTACTTTTACAGTTTTAAATATAACTTCTGGTCCCTTCTATGGTAAGCCCAGATACTTACTCCCCATTTTGTGTTTTGAAATAATAACAATTATTGTTTACTAACAATTATTTACTTTGGTTATGCTATTGTTTAAAAAATAATCACTTGTAGAATAATTGAATTGGTCTAATAAACCCCAAGATCTTTCATTTTTGCTTACTGTGAAAATTAAACTCTTTAAGAAAATTCCAGTACTGCATTATTATCAACTATAGGCATCACAATATGCTTAAACCTTCTATACAGTACATGATTTTTTTGGGATTCTATAATAGCAAATCTGCCTATTATATCTATCTGTCTACCTATGCTATTATCTATCAATCAACATTATTATCTATCATATATTTATCTATATCTATTAACTATTTATTATCTGTCTTCTCTTTATCATCTATTTATCTAACCTATCACCTATTATCTACCCATCAATCTATTCATTCATCTACTTATTTATTAAATATTTGTATATTTCTTACTCATTGCTGAATGTATAATGGTAGGAAAGACTATATTAATATTCAATCTTGTTTCTTCTTCAAAGAATAGCATAGTGGCATTAAAATATAACTGGTAGACTAGAAGGTAATATTTTAGTTGTCATAGGATTATATTGGAAAGCAGATGGATACTCAAGACTGTTGTTTATTAGTGAAATGGCAAGGGAACTAGGAATTAAAAGGAATTTACTGTCTCAAATTTTAATTTTATAATATACTTACACAGTGATACATACATGTAGAGAATATATATATACATATATATGTATATATATATTAACATTGAAGAAACTACAAGCAAGATATTTTTGTGTGATGAGTGTCATTAGTGTCTAGGGATTTTAATCTAGCAACATGGCTACTGTGGCTGGCATACAGACAGGCTCTTAATATGTGCTTTTAATCTCAAACAATGAAGGGAAAGATAGTTTGTAGGAGGAAGCAGCCATGTTTAAAAGTGATGTCAAATTGAGAGGCAGATGAAGTGATGAATCAGAGAAAGATTTGACAGAATAGGATCTGCCCGACTCTCAGGAGAACAGAGAGAAAAGAGGCTACTTAAGAGAGAGCAGTGCAGAGAGAGAAGGAGAGAGGGCAGTTTTATTGGACAGTCATACAGAGATAGGCTGCAGAGAAAGAACAAGGAGGACAAAGATGAAAGAACAAGCCAGAGAATTAGAGACAGCCAGAGGATTAGAACATATTGTCAAAGTTAGTGTGAAGCCAAGCAGAATAAACCAGTCAGAAGCTCAGAGAAGCCAGAGATGTCATCACAGAAAGGAATTCTGAGCCAGAAGTTGAGATTACCTGGCCAGCCAGTCAGCCAGATTTCAGAACGAGCTAGAAAGTGTGAGTTTATTCAGCAGTAAGTCTCACAGGCTGAAAATATTCTAGACCTAGAAAAGACTGTATCCTAGGACTATACCTAGGATAGCAGGCAGAGGCAGTAAGCCTCCAAGATGACAATTACATCAAGTGAACAAATATACTTTTACACATTAGGGCAATGTTTTCTGCGGACTTTGACTAGCTTTCTGTCAACTAAAATTGTCAACGTGCTGTTTGATGCTATTAACACTGTCTCTGTTTTCTTTTTTTTTTTTTCCGTTTTTCTTTTCTATATTTTTTTATTGAAAAGGGAAGTAAAAACACTTTATGATAAAATAAAAGATTTACATGGAAAATATTTCAGATAAACACGTTAAAATTGACAATTTTCATGGAAAATTAAAGAGTAAAGTAGTAGACATTGCTAAATTAATTGAAATATGAAATAGAAACATTTTATGATAGAATTGAAGATTTACGTGGAAAATATTTCTGACCAAATTGTAGAAAAATGTCAAAAACCATGTTATAATTGGAGATTATCATGGAAAATTTTATATAGATATAATAATGGTAGGCATAAAAGTATTCCTAAGTTGATTAAAAGTGGAATTATAAACATTTTCTGATAAACTTGAAGATTTACATGGAAAATATTTCTGATAAAATTGAAGAAATATATACAAAAACATGTTAAAATTAAAGATTATCATGGAAATTATACAGATAAAGTGATGTTAAAACTGACTATTTCATGGAAAATTTTACATATGAAATGGTAGATACAAAACCTTTTTCTAAATTAATTGAAGGTGGAATTAGAAACATTTGTGCTAAAATCAAAGATTTACATTGAAAACATTTCTAATAAAATAGAGGAAGTATATAGAAAGACATATTAAAATTGAGGATTATCATGAAAAATAATGCAGATAAAATGGTAAGTATAAAAACTTTACTAAGTTAATTAAAAGGGGAATTACAAACATTTTCTGATAAAATTGAAGATTTACATGAGAAATATTTCCTTAGTCTATATCTTTTAATTGGGGGAGTTGAGTCCATTGTTGTTAAGAGCTATTAAGGAATAGTGATTGTTTCTTCCTGCTATTTTTTATGTTATTTTTATGTTTGTGTGAGTATCTTCATTTGGGTTTGTTGGAAGAAGATTACTTTCTTGCTTTTTCTAGGGTGTAGTTTCCCTCCTTGTGTTGGCATTTTCCATTAGTTATCCTTTGTATGGCTGGATTTGTGGGCAGATATCGTGTAAATTTGGTTTTATCATGGCATATCTTGGTTTCTCCATCTATGATGATTGAGAGTTTTGCTGGGTATAGTAGCCTGGGCTGGCGTTTGTGTTCTCTTAGGGTCTGTATGAGGTCTGCCCAGGATCTTTTAGCTTTCATCGTCTCTGGTGAGAAGTCTGGTGTAATTCTGATAGGTCTGCCTTCATAAGTTACTTGCCCTTTTCCCCCTTACTGCTTTTTAAGATTCTTTCTTTGTTTAGTGAATTTGGTATTTTGATTATTATGTGACTGGAGGAATTTCTGTTCTGGTCCAGTCTGTTTGGAGTTCTGAAGGTTTCTTGTATGTTCATGGCATCTCTTTCTCTAGGTTAGGGAAGTTTTCTTCTACAATTTTGTGGAAGATATTTACTGGGCCTTTAAGATGTAAATCCTCGCTCTTGTCTATACCTATATTCGTTAGGTTTGGTCTTCTCATTGTGTCCTGGAGTTCCTGGATATTTTGGGTTACCAGCTTTATGCATTTTGCATTTTCTTTGACTGTTGAGTCAATGTTTTCTGTGGTATCTTCAGCACCTGAGATTCTTTTTTCTATCTCTTGTATTCTGTTGTTAATGCTTGCATCTATGACTCCTGAATTCTTTCCAAGGTTTCCTATCTCCAGAGATGTCTCACTTTGTGCTTTATTTATTGTTTCTACTTCCACTTTTAGATCCTGGATAGTTTTGTTCAGTTCCTTCACTTGATTGTGTTTTCCTGTAATTCTGGAAGGGATTTTTGTGTTTCTTCTTTAAGGGCTTTTACCTGTTGACCAATGTTCTCCTGTATTTCTTTAAGGGAGTTATTTAAGTCTTTCTTGAAGCCCTCTATCAGCATCATGAGATACGATTTTAAATCCAACTCTTGCTTTTCTGGTGTGTTGGGGTATCCAGGACTTGCTGTGGTGGGAGAACTGGGTTCTGATGTTGCAATGTGGCCTTGGTTTCTGTTGGTAGGGTTCTTGTGTTTGCCTTTTACTATTTGGTTATCTCTGGTGCTAGTTGGTATTGTTGTCTCTGGCTGGAGTTTTTCCTCCTGTGTGCCTGTAAGCCTGTGTCCTTACTCCTGTGAGCTCAGAAGTGAAAGCACTGCTGGGAGATATCTCTCTCCAGGAGGGCTATGGACAGAAGGCTGTGGGGTTTCCTAGTTCCCTGGTGCAAATGGTGGCAGGAAGACTTCTGTCCCAGTTGCTCCCTGTGTGCTCCTAGATGGTCCCCTCAGAGAGAAGGTGGAGATCTCACCTCTGTGCTCAGAAGTGAAAGCACTGCTGAAAGACCATTCTCTCCTGGTGTGCTATGCACAGAAGGCTGTGGAGTCTCCTGGCTCCCTGGTACCAATGGCAGCAGTAAGACTTCAATCCCAGCTGCTCTACTGATCTTATGCCCTGTGTGCTCCTAGCTGGTCCCCTACAGAGAGAAGGTGGAGATCTCACCTCTCAACATTGTCTCTTATCTTTCAAATATCATTTCTGTGATTTCACTTAGTCTTTATTGCGAATGAAAGTGTAAGTTCAAGAAAGATGCAGAAACAGAAGCCAAGGCCATGAAATTTAAGATCTGGGTCTGCATATTGTAATTATTAGATTGGAAATTCACAGTACCTCATTAACCCTCAATATATAAGAAATATAAGAAAATATATTAATATAAGAAAATAAAAGAAAAACATGCTTGACTTATCCACAAAACACATTTAATTTATTGAAAGTCAGAAATACAGTAAATAAGAGCAAAGCAACCTATCCAATGGCTCTGGGTTCCTAGTCGTAAGTGACATCACGTGATGTTACATTCCTACCTAGTAGTTGATTAAGCTGTGTTGTGAGGATCAGGCTAAATTATACATGTGGACTAGTACAAGGAGCAGGGTAAATATCATATATAAGTCTTGTCACTATACCAATGCTCTTGTATTACAAGTTATTAATAAGTTGATTTTTACTTTGGTGCTTAATCTGTTTATAGAACTGAATAATTATCCAAGTCAAAGCAAAACTGGCTTTTATATAAAAATTTTAGTAAGAGGATTTTATCTCTTGCTTTTTACTCTATTTTTTTATTTTTTTATCTATTGATTCAAGAAAGTGTGTAAAAGATCAGTATTCTAGAAATCTCAAATGCAAAGGAGACAATGCCATGATACTCAATCCAGACACTGTTAGGCCTTCAAAATTCTCTCCAGCTGCACTGGCCATCTGACCTAGGAGTATCACTAGGTTGAGAAGCTATTTCTTCTTTTCAAATTATTTGATTGCCACAAAGTTTGTCAGACAAAGTTCTTTGCTTTTCTAGATTTAAAGTGATCTGCCTTAAACACATGTGCATAAGAATAACATAGAATGTAGCCAGCAGTTTGTATGTGTGTGTGTTATACATATGCATGTATAACCGTAATTATTTAAGAGTAAGAAGTCATAAATGGTTGAGAGAGTGACACAGGGAGGACTTTGAAGGGAGAGGACATATTTGGAAATATTGTATAAAACAAAGAATAAAATAAGACTTTGCTTCACATGAAATCTTTAAAAAGTTGGCAATCAATATTTCATATTTTATCTTGTCAAGAATTGTGCAATTTTTGACATTCACCACAGATTTTTTTCCTTTTACTTGTTTTTAATCTTTTCCCTCCCTTAGCAACTATATTCTTATATAGTTGCTGTGCCTGAATATGGACTTGGATTTTACTCAGCAAGAAATCAGCCTCTATGCTAGTTGCTAGGTTCTTGAATCATTTAGTACATGATTTTTAGTCTAAGTCTAGTCTTAGTCTAAGAATGCATTCTTGAACTTGTAACAGTGGTTCAGTATCCCTGTGTCTTACTAATTTCATGGTCAGCATAACTCCTGACACTTTGTTTTCCTTAAAGCTAATCTCCATTTTCTTATTGTGTACTCACTAATTTATTTTCAGAAATGATTTTAAGACATTATAATTATTTACATGAAAATTCCATTTATGTCTAACCCATCATTCCAACTTGATAAGAGATATTGAGCTCACACTCCTTTGTAAAATATATTTTAAATTATTTATATTTTGAACACTCTTGGATATGCAATTATATACATTTTATTACTTAATGTATGTCTTATTTACTAATTTTTAAACAGAATTATATCAACTTAAAGTTTTAAGCTTTTATTTTAAACTGTTTTTTTCATTGTGTATATACATATTTTGGCAGATGATGATGAAAGTCTTGAAGAAATCTAAGCAGTAATTCTTGAATACCAGATTTGTAGGGTCACAGCAACATAGCAATACATAGTAGATGTATACTATTGAGACTTGAAGGGTTTTTAAAAACCACCATTCAGTGAATTTAGGAGAGCCTTACACTTTCTATTCTCCACAGGTCATTATCCTCATTGATTTATATTCATTATTTCATAGTTTATGCTTCTGGTCTGGCCCCTGGAAGCGTCTGAATTTGAGAAGACCATCATTTCTCTGATCTACCGGCTTTCTCTCCATGCAAGTCTCTGAAATTTATGAACTCATGCCTGGGAGTATAAATTACCTCTACTGTAAGTTCAAGCATATTTCTCTTAAAAATTTTTTATTCTTGAAACTGTTTTGGTTTAAACCTAAGGCCATTAGTCTTGAATCTAACTTTTCTATCTTTCTGCAAGGTGCTCTGAGTCAAAACATTCTCAAAGGTTCTAGCAGGGATTTTGGTCATGGTGCTAAGATCTTGTTTGCTCATGAATAGTGCCGAGTCAGGGTTCCCTTCCCCTAACAGAGATTAAGGGAAAGAAGTCCTGTTGTTTTGTTTATTCCAAAAGGATGGGTCTTAGCTCAGACCTAAAGACATTCCTGGCTATAAAGTACTTGAGAGGATGTGAGTGGATTCGTCATCTCAAAGAGTAAAAACTTCCTTCTCCAATCTGCACAGTTTTTTTTAATGATTATAGAAATGATGTGCTATCTCATACTCCCATTCTCAACTGTCTGGGATTTAACGCTATCAAACATGAATACATGACTTGATGTAGGGCAATCCTACATCACCTAAGGTTAAATTTTTTATATTTTAAAGTTCAGTTTCTTATTAATATTTCCTTAGACTCCAAATAAATGGCAGGGTACCACAATCCCTGAGAGATTAAAACCTAGAAAAGAGAGTAGTGCTGTGGATCGGTAGTCCTGTGAACTGAGGGGAGAGGTTTCTTTTATTGGCCCTCCTGCTTTCCTAACTTTAGACAGGTTTCTTCTTTAACACATGCATCGAACTTCCTTGGTTATGGAATATTTACTTTAAAAAAAAAACCTAGATTTTTCTCTGCATCCTGAAGCTGCTCAATCCTCTCTCAGTCTATTAAGAGTTTTATAGCAAGGAATGTCTTTATTTCTGTCCTAGGACCCATCCTTTGGAAATTATCAAGAAAAGATGATGTCTATCTTCTGATCTCAACATGGGGTTAAGTACCCTGACCCAGCCAGTGTTCATGAGCAAACACAGGATCTCAGCCTCTTGACCAAAGTCCCTGAAGAAACCTTCTCAAATATTTTGACGCAAAGGAACTATGTGAAATCTCTGTCCACTGTTGCAGTAATTTTGAAGTGATTATTAACTTCATAACTTGTGAATTATTATTTGACATCACTAACTGACATACATTCCTTTTTGTAAAAAACAACAACAACAAAAACTTATATTGCTTGTCTGACTCAAATACATGTCTTGCTTCAGGGTTGTCTGAGGGAAAAAAATTCTACTGTGGCTATGGGTTCTTAGATAAACAAACAGCCTAGACAGGTTTAATCATTTGCAAAGACTATGGAGCAAGAACAGAGCTAAGATGGCAACCCTCAAAGGCAAGGCTTGGTTTGTGCCTTTTACATTAGGGTAATAATCTACTTAGAGGCAAGCAGCACTTGAGTACAAGGAGTTACTCTCTCCTTTCTGAAGTTGAATTTAAATCTCCATTTGTGGGCTACATTTTAAAAGGATGCCTTAAGATCTGAACTGAGTTAAGTAAGTGTTTGGTGTCAGATACCTGACAAGGGAGAAGGTACATAGTTTATGTACCAGTCATCAGGTTCTCTCAGCATCTCTCAGTCCCAACTTGGCAAACCCTGCCCCCAGCCCTGAACTTTCCAGTCTATGGGCTGGACTGCCCTTCCTGCCAGAGGCTCTTCCTGTGTTACCTAAACATTTTGGTCTCTCTGAGCCCTTTTCTCCCCCACTCTTTCTCCCTCCTCTACCTTCTTCCTCCTTTCCCCATGGTGACTTCCCTGGCCTTGGTCCTTGGGCTAGTGAACTCGCCCACCCAGAGAGCAGCTTCCCAATAGACCTGCCTTTAATATAATCTAAAGTGCTTTGAATTGGCTCATTTCACCGGCAGCGGAGAAATAACCTATCAGAAAACAGATCCGTTTTCAGGGGATCGCCATTCCTCTTACAGCCAAATATCCATCTTTATTCTTACCTGGCCATCATCTTTCTCAAGTTCCTAGTTTATTTATCACATGCCAACCATCTTCCCTTCTAGCTATCAAAGAATTGAAAATGACATAGCCCCTTTCTCCAAAGGTTAAACAGCATATGCCATTTTCCAAATAAAGTAATGAGGCATACAAGGTAAATTGCTATGAGAGCAGGACTAACGAGATCTGGTAGCTGATAGGGAAACTTTTTAGTAGTGATATTGATGGTACTGTCTGTCCAATTTATTCTTTGTCAGGAATGACAAAAGGGAATAGCCTCACAGCGATCCACTAGACCATCCCAAGCAGCCACAGTGTGTAAGCTGATCATCGCCTCCCTGGGTATCAGGGGACATTTTATTGTTTACTGGATTTATTAATATTTTGTTTCAGTCTTAATGTTTTAATAAGATACTTTTAAAGACCATATTCAAATTTCAAATGATACAAATTTATAACATTATTTCCTGTAGATTTGGCTTATCTTCTGTTTACTTAAGATGCTTAAAATTTCATTTGAATTTTGAGGAAAATGGTTTTAAAATGATTATTAAAACTCTGTATCTCTCTTTTTTTAAAAAAAAAAAATAAGGTTTTTGTTTTGTTTTGACTATTTATGAAACAGGAATCAGATAGCCCAGATTAGGCATTGAGATTGCTATGTAGATCAGGCTGCCCTTGAAGTTGCAGGAATCCTCCTGTTCTCTCTTTCCCAGCAGGAAGGACAAGCATCCTGCATCATGCCTGGAGAATTTTCATATTTTACTTGGAGTTGTAATTTGAAAACAATCCTTTTAGGCAAGTATCAGTTTAAAATTAGTTGAGCTAAAAACAATGATGTAAATGAATGAACTTGTCATAGTCAAGTTACTGCTTTGTATGCTAACTAAAATATTAATTACAAAAATTTTAAAGACATAAAGGCAAGCACCCACCCCTGCACTTCTTCCCCTTCCTCACCTTTCCTTATTTAGGAATCTAGGTGAGAGCACTTTAGTTCTAGAGAAGTAAGCTGACTGATAGTATATGCTGTTCTTGAAGGGAGTTGGGACTTTTCAGAATCCATAGTTGAGGCAGCAAGCAGACTTAGAGCCTGGGCACACCCGACAAGCTTGAAGCAAGGTTGTGGTTGAGCCATTCCACAAACAGACCGGCCATAAAAGATAAGGGCCATGCCTGCGAAAACTCCTATGGGTCAGACACCATCTGGACTGGAGTCTCCTGTCTCCTGTCCCTTGGATGCAGTTTACTAATGTCAAAGTGACCTTCCTGCTAACAAAAATAAACCACCCTCCTACATTGCTGACGGCCCGATCTGCACGTATGCCAAAAAAGCCCACCCTGCGCGCCAGAATCCCACCCCCACCGCCAATGTTTGAATCAGCAAATCATGGGTAACTGCAGCAAACCCCCCTGACAACCCCCTGACTTTTCCTATATAAACCCCTAACTTTTGAGCCTCAGGGTCGACTCCTCTGTCTACTGTATGAGATACATGTCGGACCAGAGCTCTGATAATAAACTACCTCATGCGTTTGCATCAAGTCAGTCTCTCGCGTTTCCTTGGGTGTACGCTATCCTGAGAATGGAGTGTGGGGTCTCCCCAAAAGGAGGTCCTACATTCTGTGTTCAGTCTTTTGAAGCCTTTTGGGAAATCTTAGTGAAAGTAAAACACTTGAGAAAATGTAAGAAGAAAAAATTAAAGTCAAATACCTGATAAGCTTGTATGTAACTGCAAGTTTATGTTTAACTTCATAGAGAATCAGGAAGTCTCATTTGAAGAGAGAAAAACATCCTCCTTTGAAAATGCAAGGTACGTTTCCTTCTGTAGAGTTTAATAAACTGATATAAATCAGTATCTTCATGTTCTACCTAGAATTGGAAAGCAAAATTATCTTTCTGACCAAAATAGTGACACATAATTACTCATTCTCTAAAGAAACTATTAACGGCGCAGCATTTTCGAGTGCACACTTGCCTAAACGTGATGTCCTTCTTGAAGGGGGTGATTTAATGAGGTAAATTCTGTCATTCTCTCGAATTTAGCTAAATGAATAGGTAATGAAACACTCATCCCTGAATAGAGTAAGCCCATATATTCATACAATGCCCACAAAAATATGAGATTGTGACTTTCTCTGACTCAAAGGCATTAACCAGCAACCTACATATTCCTCATTTTAAACAGTAGAATTTATTCAAAATGGTAAAAACATGTCTTTCACTCATTCTTCCATGGACCAGACAAGTATAGATGTTGCCTTTAAAAAAAATAAAAAAGAAACAGCTTCATTAACCTAAATGAAAAATCTACAAAGAAAAGGAGATACTGATATGAGCAGGCCACAGCATACAGGGATGATATTTTGAATTACATAACTGACTGAGGATATGAACATTTATTTCCCATATTTGAGAGGAGAAAACTCTTCCCAGTTCTGCCTACATCTACTCTTTACAACTTTGTTTCCTCACCATAATAACCAGTACATTATTCTCAATAGAGTTAAGGTCTTTTAAAGGGCTGCTTCAGAACCTAGATCACAGCTGTACCATTCCTAGAAATGAGAACATATGCTCCTGTATTTCGACATTAATATTAACAAAGGGAAAATTACAGTCATTCAAGATAACCATTATTATACAAACAATGTAGCATAAACATTTATCATCCAGTAGGGAAGGAAGATGGTGTTTGAGTTCAGCTGGGGTGCATGATAAGATGATATCTTATACTGTCATTGGCTTGTTTTTATGCCAACTTTACACAAAGGAGGGTCTAGGACAAGGGATCCTCAGTTGAGAAAATATCGCCATCACATTAGCATGTAGTCAAGTCCACAAGGTATTTTCCTAATCATTTATGTGGGAAGACCCAGCTCAGTGTTAGTGGTACCATTATACAATCAGACAGGCAGTCCCTGATTGTATAATGAAGCAAGCTGAGCAAGGTATGAGGACCAAGCCTTCATTTTTCTGCTTAAGTTTTAAAAATGGCTAGGGTTTTAATAGACAGATATTAACAAAATTGATAGCTTTGAAAGGACAATGTCAAAAGTATATGAGAATTTGGGGACTGATAGTGCTTCTGCAGAGAAGAACAGTTGCTAATGATAGGACCTTGAACAACCTAAATTCAAACCATGGAGATCTTAAAAGTGAGGTTAACTAGTGAGTCTTGTTTCCTTTGAAAACAGGAAAAAGAATAAGAAATTAAACGTACTATGCCCAAATATCGTTTGGGAGCTTCTAATAGAGTAAATTATTTCATGAGTCAGAACTTTAAGTTGCAGTTAGCACTGTTCAATTCCCAAAAACTTATTGTAATGTAATATATATGTATATATAAAATATTACAGTATGAAAATGAGAAATTAGATACTTTTAAGTTTTAAACTTCAAATGCTTATAAATATATAACTTGAAAATCAGATTAATATAGAATATGCATTGAGAGATGCTTTTACAGACTTAGAAAATTTAATAATTTTCCAGCATAACTGATGGTTTTAGCGTTTTTCCCACTTCATGGGGAGCACAGACGGAATGCATGTGAATTCACACTGATCTAGCCAGCAGGAATGACTTGTAGACAGTGTTCAAAAATTCATTCAAAAATGTTTTACAAATCCATGAGACAATTTAGGTAACTAATAAGGACCTAATGATATCATCCATACCATATATTATATACATTTTATTTGTAAGAAATATTTTTTAAAGAAACTAATTTCATGAAACATAGTTTATTAATTTGCTTGGTTATTTTCATTGTGAAATTTTATTTCTTATGTATGAGTCTTATGATTTTTAAAATTCTTGGACTGGTATTTAGTATTGAATAACTTAAATAATGATTTAAAATCATCTCTATAAGAATATGCCTTGAGTTTTAAAGCATTAACTGCGAAAATCTTTACCAAATCAAACACAATGTTCAAAAATTAAAGTCCACACAAATTTGTTTTCTAATGTCTCTTAGTATTGAAAGGATAGAAAATAATACAGCCTAACTCTAATGACCCCAAGAAGTCAGAAGTTTAAAATGCTATCTCACTTTGTTAGAAACTAGGTAAAAGTTCACATTCCAGAGCCTGCCCTTTGTTTAGACCAGCAGAAAGGCCTTGAATAGGTGATCCTGGCCCCACAGGGTAACTGGAAATGGGCTAAGCTTATCTTGCTTCTGTAAACTGTTTACCCTTACCCCTAAGCGGGAGTTCAAGCAGCTGTACACATTATAGGAAACTAATTGGTCCACTGAGCGCGGGCTCCGATAATTTAAACTGATTGGCCTAAAAACTATGGAGTGGTACAAATCAATTGGCTCGCATTTCGCGGGCTCTCCATGCTAAGAAATGATTGGTTTGTAATTTGTGGGCTTTGTTGTAAGCTTATAAAAGCTGTTGCAATTCTGCACTCGTGGTCCTCAGTCCTCTACCCCTGCGTGGTGTACAGCTGTGGAACTCAGAATTCTGGAATAAAGAAACCCTCATGTTATTGCATCTAGACCATTTCTAGCGAGTGATTTGGGTGTTGCCTTCCGGGGTGTGGGGTGCTGGGGCATCCTCGGTTTTGGGGGGGGGTGTCTTACAGTATATAGTATTGAAAATAATACTACTTTGAAAAGTTAGTCTTAAGGACCAGCATAAGCATGCACAGTACAGAATTAATGTCTCCAGATTACATGTTTCTTCTTCACGACCCAACTCCCCTTCACTGTCCATTTTTATAATAGAATATAACACCTTTCTGTTCATACAAAAAATAAGTAAACTGACCAAGCCAGCTCAGTCAGGCTCTCCAGTGCACGAGTGAGGATTAAAAAGAAAAAAAAAAGACAATTAGATAACACTGTAGCAAGACCCCAGCAGGTTCTGAGGCTGAGGCAGATTTATTTTTTCCCAATCTGCTTTTATACCATTTTAATCATAAGTAATAAGGGCGAGCTGTACAATAAGGAGCAGGCAAGGCAATAAGCAAAGCCCTGTTGTCACTCCCCTGACAATTGTTTCCAAGGGCACCACAGAATGACCAAAATATCTGAGCCCACTTCCTAGTCTGAGCCCAAAATCAGATTCTTGCCTGAAGCCTGCTTCTTTTGTCCCACCCCACAGTTAAGATTCCTGCCTGAACCTACTTCCTGGTTCTAGCCTAAAGTTAAGATTCCTGCCTGAGCTTACTTCCTTGGCATGGCCTAATGTCAGATTCCTGCCTGAGGCCCTTTGTCCTTGGCCAATGTCAGATTCATGCCAAGCAGCCCCCACAGCTCTCCATAGAAGACAAGTAGATGCAGATTCAGGCAATTCATTTAAATATTTAATATTCCAAATGCTAAATATATTACCTGGGACTCAGTAAACATATGCTGGACAGACGAGTGAGATCATTTCCCAGTTTAAACAAGTACACATGGGGTGAATGAACAAAGCCAGAGCTGATAAAACCTTAGGTCATGAATTATTCACCATATGTTAGTTCACTAGATCCACAGAAAACCAAGAGACAGTTTTATTAGTTAGTGAAGACTTCCATTGCTGAGGCAACACCTCCTGTCTTATGCTTCTCTTTCAGTAGATTTTTTTTTCTACAGTCTCCATTTCCCAGCTGCTTTGCCTGTAGCTGGAATTGGGAAGTGAGGACAGGTTGTACTTGGCCCAGCTGGCCTTTAAGTTACTTCAGTCCTCATTCCTGACAGAGCCCTTATCCCTGACAGAGGACCCCACCATTCTCTACTAACCCTATGCACTCAAAACATCATGAAGTATTTCCACAAGCACTATCATAATTCCTATGTTTATACTATGCTGCAGCCACAGTGGTCGGAGTGGCAATACTAAATTTGTTAACAAAGGAATATATTTCCAGATACAGTATTGGAAAAGGAAGGCATGCCTGTATGAAGTAATGACCAATAGGAATCACCAAAGTTACATGGGTTAGGTTACTCATACAAGTAGGTCATCAGTGTGGTAGGCTTAAGATCATGACAGAATTTTACCTCTGACATTTCCATTCCCTTTCAATGTACTTGTGTTAGCTGCTGTGAAAGAACACTGGGAGCAAGGGGATTTTTAGATAGAACGGTTTATTTGGGGCTTACAGCTTCAGAGGGATTGGAGTCTATGGCCATCATGGTGGGAGAATGAAAGGAGGCATCGCGCTAGAGCCCACAAACAGGAAGCAGAGAACACACTGGGAATGAATGGCCCCAGTGTATTGAAACCAGGAAGTCCACTCCCTCCTAACCATTCCCAAACAGTTCTACTAACTTGGGAACAAATCTTGAAACTCATAAGCCAGTGCGGGCAATTCTCATTAAAGCTACCGCTGTAGGTCTTAAAAATACTAAACATAGAAAGCACTTAGATGCTGTTTTCAATTATGAGAACAGAGCCTGAATGAACACGAGTTAACTAGAAATGCCTTCTGTCTTTGTAGAACTAGGGGGATCGGAAAGAATAAAAAAGAGGAAAAGTCATTAGCCTGGTGTCATCATTAATACCTTTAATCTCAACACTAGGGAGGAAAGGGGAGTAGGATCTTTGTCAGTTTGAAGATAGCCTGCTTGAAACAGTGAGCTACAGGACAGTCAACACTACATAGAGAGACCATGTCATAAAACAAACAAAAACAAAAACTCAACCCCCCCCCAAAAAAAAACCCAAAGCCAAAACAAATAAATAGATAAATCAATCAATCAATCAATCAATCATCAATCAATCATCACAGTGTATTTTGTTTTCTTTAATAAAAGCTTTGGTGCTGGGTGGTGGTGGTGCACACCTTTAATCCCAGCACTTGGGAGGCAGAGGCAGGTGGATTTCTGAGTTCGAGGCCAGCTTGGTCTACAGAATGAGTTCCAGGTCAGCCAGGGCTATACAGAGAAACCCTGCCTCAAAAACAAAAAACAAAACAAAACAAACAAATAAATAAATAAATAAACACTTCGGTTTACATAAAATTCACAGTGATGTTCTTCTCTTCTATAAATTGCTTTATTATTATGTATTATTTTGGTAAGTGTATGCATGTGTGTGGTGATAATATCATGTATTATTACATGATATGTATTGTGTGTTCGAATGTGTGTGAAACATGAGAAGGAGCATGTATGTGAGGAGCATGTGCATATGTGTGTGAGTGTGGAGACCACAGACTGACTCAATGGTCTTTCATGATTTCTCTTTGACTGCTAACCGAGGCAGAGCCTCCTCAAATACAAAAGTCACAGATTAATGTTCCAAGATATTTGATTGTAGCATCAACCCTGATATTGTGTTATTTACTGAAAACAAAAACAAAAACTGGTTTTAATTGTTGCAGTGTGGCTCAGCTTTAGAGCACACCTTTAATCCAAGAGCGTTCTACTTGGATAGTGTAAACAGGATTACAGGAAGTCAACCATAGGTTAAGAGGTGGAGCAGGCAACCAAATGAAGTGAATTTAGGGTTATTAAAAAATATAGAGAGTAAGAGGGAGTGAGGAGGATATATTGACACACAGGATCCCTGGCGCAAACAGGTTAAGCAGAATCTATTTCTTTTCTTTTTTTTTTTTTTAACAAAATCTCAATCATTATATTTTATCATCTGACTGTATAAGTCACTGTATTTTTCAGTCTATGATTTTTTATGATCTACTCAGGACAAAATGATCTGCTTTATTCTAAAATATGTCTACATGGACACATATATCACACTTTATTAGTAATTGGAGGTTTATAACAAGCCTGGGATATTGAGTTCCTATTTTGTTTTTTATTTCTCTCTCCCTTTGATAGGGGTTTCAGTGAAGCATAGGAAAAATATTTGTAAATGAGGTTTCTTCATAAGGGATTTATCATAACTCTTACAGCAGTGCAGCTAAAGCACCTCAGATAACACTGTGCAAACATATTACACTGTCAGTAAATGATAGAAAGAAACTCCAAGTCCATTTGTTTCCATGGAAATGCTAATGAAAGGGCACTGAGCTAAAACTGCAAGCACACAACATAACAGAACAAATACCCAAACAGACATCCAACAACATGGAGTACCAAATAAGAAGTGGAACAGCTAGGAGCCTCACGTGCTGTTACTATGGCTGTGAAATAGAAAGGATGCTTTAGGAATGAAGGGAGCAGTGGCTACTAAAGGCAAACATGTGCTGAAGAGCTGGGAATTCTCCTTCAATAATATATTTATGGAGCCAAGAATATGGAAAACAAATGTCCACAAACACAATGACACCACTTTCAAACTATCTGATCATGTCTTATAAGTTAATAGATAAATGCAACGTGTAAAATATGCAACAGAACAGCGTTTACCAATAAAAGATAGTATTTGCTGGGAAGATAAGGTACTTGAAAAAGCTTTTCCTGTATTAGATATAAAAATCTGTCTCCTATTTGGGTTGAGAGACTACACACATATGCCAACATCATTAAATTGTACCCTTACAAAGAATGATATTTTGAATTTTAATTATATCTTAAAATTTAAGACATCATGGGCACGGGGGGAAATCACCAATAGCTTATGCTCTAAGATCAAGAATTGACAAATGGGACCTCATAAAATTACAAATTTTCTGTAAGGCAAATGACACTGTTAAAAGGACAAAACGGCAACCATCAAATTGGGAAAGGATATTCACCAACCCTACGTCTGATAGAGGGCTAATATTCAATATATACAAGGAACTCAAGAAGTTAGACCCAGGGAACCAAATAACCCTATTAAAAATGGGGCACAGATCTAAACAAAGAATTTTCACCTGAAGAAATTCGGATGGCTGAGAGGCACTTAAGAAGTGCTCAACATCATTAGTCATTAGGGAAATGCAGATCAAAACAACCCTGAGATTTCACCTTACACCAGTCAGAATGGCTAAGGTCAAAAACTCAGGAGACAGCATGTGTTGGCGAGGATATAGAGAAAGAGGAACACTCCTCCACTTCTGGTGGGGCTGTAAGATGGTACAACCACTTTGGAAATCAGTCTGGCAGTTCCTCAGAAAACTGGACAGGACACTTCCGGAGGACCCTGCTATACCTCTCCTGGGCATATACCCAAAGGATTCCCCAGCATGCAATAAAGACACATGCTCCATTATATTCATAGCAGCCTTATTTATAATAGCCAGAAGCTGGAAAGAACCCAGATGTCCCTCAAAGGAGGATGGATACAGAAAATGTGGTATATATACACAATGCCATACTACTCAGCAATTAGAAACAATGAATTCACAAAATTTTTAGGCAAATGGTTTGATCTGGAAAATATCATTTAAGTGAGGTAACCCAGTCACAAAAGAATACACATGGAATGCAATCTCTGATAAGTGGATATTAATTAGCCCAGAAGCCCTGAATACCTAAGGCACAAATCGCATAACAAATGACTCCCATGAAGAAGTATGGAGAAGGTCCTGATCCTGGAAACGATTGATCTAGCATTGGAGGGGAATATAAGGACAGAGAAAAAAAGGAGAGAGGTGATTGGAGAATGGATGGAGAGAAGAAGGTTTATGGGACATATGGGGAGGGGGGATCCGGGAAAGGGGAAATCATTTGGAATGTAAACAAAGAATATAGAAAATAAAAAAAAATATATATATATAAAAGAAAAGATAGTGTCAAAAATAAATAAATAAAGAGAAAGAGATTAAAAAAATTTAAGACATATTAAAATACTTCACTTATTTATCAGATAAATCTAACATTATTTCTTACCCTCATAAACTATATAACAAATACATGTATGTATGCACACATATACATTTCTTCCAGTTTCTTACATTTGCCTCCTCAATTATGTTCAATAAAATATGAATATTTTCATAAAATTAATTTTTGAAAAGGAGCAAATTTAGCTAATAAAAATGTTTCAAGAGTTGCAATTGAAAGACATCAGTTTATCTAAGCTGATTTTAGAAACCTTGTCTCTAACCATATAATTCCTCCCCTAGGAAAACATGTGTCCATATAACCATCTTTCTATATACATGTGACAAATGCAAGAATAATGTTAATACTTCAAAGAGCAGGAAGGAGCTCTCTCTAGCTTTGGGAGCAGCAGCTGTATAACTTTATACATATTTTTCTTTAGTTTTTTTTTTTTGTAATAGGATATTGAAAAAAGTTTTTCTTTAGGTGAATTGATTATAAAACTAATGAAAAATACATGTGTTGTGTGGAAACTTCAAATTAAAAAGTTAATGAAATTAACAGACTCAACTGCGTTGGTGAACAACTACTTATGTTGAAGGCGATGACCACACTTTGCTCAAGCAGTATAACATTTTAGGAGAAACTTAAATGTCTAGGTTTCTTTTCCGGAGTAGCAGTATGCATCCTACAAGCGAGAGCAGGAGACAGTGTGAGACAGGAACTGGTCGGTGACTCCTGGCACTCTCAGGCTATTTGATTGACTACAGTTGTCATCTGTTTTTACAAAGTTTGTTCCAGCTTTCAAATTATCAGTGCAACACTGAGTTTACACAACCAGATGATGCTTTTTTTCTTAGGCCTGTTCTGATTTTGTAGAGCGAAAAATAGTCTGATGCAACCAGGTGTTGGAATTCCCATTCATTTGATACCTTAGAGGCTGATGGAAAATAAAGTTATCATAAACCCATGCTAAACATGTGTGATAAGCAAGAGATTACGTTGTAGTGTTACACCCTCTGTGCAGTGGGGTTTATATGTTAACAATGAAGTAACTAAAACAGCCTATCAGATTTGCCAGAAGTAAAGAACTGGATGTGGTATTTCCATTCTTAGGAACTCTTAGGGTGGAATCTCACCACTATGGCGAACACTGGGCATTATTTTAATATTCCTGAATAACAAAAAGTACTTAAAGGTTCACTTTTCTGTCATAGTGACCATATTTCAAATTTTAGTATCTATGTGTTTATCAAGATTCATATTGACTTGTCTAAAGAATTTCTACTTTAAAGTACTACTGAATAGGATTTCTATAAACTAGAAATATATACACTATTTCTGAATATCTTCATGAATGTTAAGAAGCCTATGCATATGATTTATTTAGAAGTTAATATATCAGAAAATAGAAAGTTTCAAATTTTTTTATTTTTGAGCTATCTTGAGAAGAATCGGAGGAACCGATATTATCCTTTAACTTTTTTTTTCTGTAAACTTTTTAAATGTATAAAATAATATTGAAGTTTTGGAACTGTATTCAACACATGTATTAGAATAGGAAGGAAGAATACAGATCTATTATATAAGAAGCATAGATTTATTTTTTCCAAATCTAGACATTGAAATCAGGCCTCACTCACACTCTGCACCACTGACCCAGCTGGTAATGTAGCTTTAATAATAGATGTCTGGAATTACAAATAATTGTGTGCTTCTTCAATATGGCATAGAAATACAAATATATGGTGATATATTAAGAGAAGGACATAATGTAGTTTTTAGGTTAAACTGACTTATGGTGTCCTCACGTTTGGTTCCACACAACAAGGCATTCTTATCTGAAAACGTTATTAGTACTGCACAGCATGGCAGGCAGATAACCGGAGCTGAGAGTGCGATCCTCAGTGAGAAGCAAGGCTGTGGATGCTTAGCCTCTTCATTTCTCTAGGAGAAGCACTCGAAGGAGAGATGGTCAGCTTCCCAATCCCCACCTCCAAATCTGTGGTCTGATTTCAAGAATCAGTTTTATGGGAATATGGTTAGGGACATCTCCCGAAAGAGTAGGAATGTCTGGGCATCAATAAGAGGGACTTGTGCAGAGACTTGTCATCGGGGATTATAACATTGTCACCATTAAACCAAGTAAAAGCATGCACATTGACTTTCCATCTGAATAAAATTAAAAATTCCTGCTCATCGCTCAAGAAGCCGTGGCTGATGTCTCTGGCAGATATGTGCTCCCAGGTAGACATGGGAGATAGAGCACCAGTGTGGCCAGCTTCCTCTTCTGCCTTGCTTTCCTGTAGTCTCCTATCTCCAGCTGATGTCCAAGGCAGCCTGAATCCTGGCCATGTGCCTCAACTGTAGGCAACTGCAAAGAAGTCTCTTCTAGCTGTATCAGCAGCCTAATGAAGCAGAGTGGGAGAATTTCCCATTTTATTTGTGATGACTTCTATTCTTTTCTGCATTAGCCCATAGTCAATTTTAGCTGTTAATCTACCTATCCTAATAGCTGATGAGATCAAAAAGAGTAGGAGTTTTCTCTTTTCTTGACTTCCCATCTTCTATAACAATGCCTAATACATCAATTATCCAGCAAATCTTTATTTGCAGAAAGGATAATATAAAAAGGGATGAAAACTAGAGAGAACTTATCCACAGAAACATATGGTAATGAGAGAGAAAAAGACCTTGAAGATATTGTAATTGTGAAGTCACCCAGAAATGGCAAATAGAATGAATAGAGCCCTTCAATATGAGGTCACTTATTTGGCAGGTGAATAGAAAACCAAAAGAAAACATCTCTAAAGACTAGAGAGTAAAAGAACATGGCATAAAAATACATTTTATTTATAAACTCATACACGAAATGTATTGAGTATTGAGTATAAATGTTATCGGATGAGATTTGAGCACTCTTCATGTATCAGAATCTTAAAGATTTACCTCAACATACACATGTTTATCAAATATCACACTGGCTACTCTTTGAGTCAACCAAGTTTCATTTATTAAGTTGTACTGGCTGGTTTTATGTGTCAACTTAACACAGGCTGGAGTTATCACAGAGAAAGGAACTTCAGTTGGGGAAGTGCCTCCATGAGATCCAGCTGTGGGGCATTTTCTCAATTAGTGATCAAGTGGGGAGGGCCCCTTGTGGGTGGTTCCACCTTTGGGCTGGTGCTCTTGGGTTCTATAAGAGAGCAGGCTGAGCAAGCCAGGAGAAGCAAGCCAGTAAGGAACATCCATCCATGGCCTCTGCATCAGCTCCTGCTTCCTGATCTGCTTGAGTTCCAGTCCTATCTTCTTTTAGTGATGAACTGCAATGTGGAAGTATAAGCTGTATAAACCCTTTCCTCCCCAACTTGCTTCTTGGTCATGATGTTTGTGCAGGAATAGAAACTCTGACTAAGACAGAAGTTGAGGTTATCTTTTCAGAGATAAGAATTTGCAGATCCCTAGCACTCACCATGTTACTGATCACTGTGAAAAGCAAGGGGATATACTTAGCAAAGCAAAAACCCTTCTTGTTCATGTTATTTTGTGTGTATGTATGTTTGTGTGTGTGTGTGTGTGTGTGTGTGTGTGTGTGTGATTTTCTCTCATTGTTTTCCCTTATATATTTCTTCCCAATCAGTCATTTCCCCTGGATATCTGGGATTTCAGAATTTAAACAATGCAATAAATTATTTCACACACCCTCTCCTGGACACTGTCCAAGCAGACTGCCTTGATTCTGCTGTTTTGTAGAATCTATATGGCGTCTCTTGATTTTATGGGACATGTCAGTGGTACAGAACATTTAATTGTGTGTGGGAAAACATGGCCATACAATTTCTCTAGTTTATCTTCTGTGTAATGTGTCCTTTAAGCCATCTCATAAATAAATCCAGGCGTTTTCCTCAGCATGTCCTCCCTTCACAGACACATGCTGGAAGTCACGTGTGCAAATCCTTTCCCTCCATGTTGCCCCACCCTCAGGAGAAGACTGGCAATTGCTTTGCCTTTTGAATTCATGTTGTGCCGTGGTGTTCCCTCTTGATGAATATTTATGAACTGTCTTCATTACTTAGCTTAAAATTCCAGGTGTTAAATCCAGGATCCTGTGGCGGTGCCAGGCATCAATGGGAGGAGAGGCCCTTGGTCTTGTGGAACCTCGATGCCCCAGTGTAGGGCAATGCCAGGGCAGGGAAGCAGGAGTTGGTGGGGGTGTGGGGAGAACCCTCATAGAAGCAGGGGGAGGAGGGAGGGGGGAGGGGGAGGAGGGAGGGGGGAGGGGGAGGAGGGAGGGGGGAGGGGGAGGGGGGAAAGGGTGGTGCAGGAGGGGAAACCTGGAAAGGGAATAACATTTGAAATGCAAATAAAGAAATTAACCAAGAAAAACAAAAAAAATCTAGGATCCTGAAGGAGGTATGGCAGCCAGCTGAGTATGCCTAGATTTTCTGCTGAATCACCATGCTTCTGATGTCACGTGACCTGGCGTGGCACTTATGTATGGCAAATTCACTGCACAAAACTTTGCCTAGCATGCTCCCTGTAGGAATCATTTTAGTTAACCCAGTCTTCTAAAAATCTGAAGATATGCATCATAAACGGCAATGTCTTAAAACTCACCCTGAGTGGACACCATTTAAAATGTCTTGTGCCCGTCCTATGCCTGAATGTAAGATGTACTGGGTCACAAGAGTACCCTCACAAGCACCACTGGCAGGAAGATTCCGTCAGAGTTATGTTTTGGTTGTTCAAAATTCTCAAATCCATACAAAGGGGGAGTTCGACAATTTCTGGATTGAGATTGCCAGGCGTTTACATAGACCTAGGAAATCAGACACTGGCCAGTTTGATTCCAAGTCCATCTTTTCATTTTGCTTGCATGGACAAGCACGCGTAGAGCATACAGATGAAGATCAGAGGAGGACTTGAAGAGATGTGTCCCCCACTCCACCCTGTGGGTCCTGAGAATCAAGCATCAGGCCCGGGGTCAGTGCCTTTTCCCTCTGAGCCATCTCACCTGCCTGAATTTAGACTTCAAAAACGAGTTGACTACACAGTAAAAGGCGGGGAACGTTTCCTCCGGATGTAAAATGATGAATGCTCGTCCGTCGTTACTGTTCTTAGAGATGCTTTTTATACTGTTTTTATTTTTCCCTTGCTTTGAGTCTGACAGCTGCCGTTGTTCACGGCTGCCAGGATCCAGGATCCGCGCTAGGAGCCATCCCCGCGCTGACTAATGTTCTATAATGAATCACATTCTAAAACTGCAATAAATATCGCAAGCACACATCAGCTTCTTTGCACAATTACAGCAAATATTCTGTAATGGTAAGTTCAAAGGTCTCCCTTATGCATATGGAAACAATTTTGATAATTACCGGATTATAGAAACAGCTTCGCTTTCTGCTTCCCTATTTGCCTTTCCTGTGCTCTCTTGAAGTCCGTTTGCTGCCCTTTGATGGCAATTCAGAATGTACTGTCTTTGGGGGTCAGTTTCAAATAGGAACATTTCCAATCCAATCTAAATGAAATCATTAATCTTGCATTCCATTTGAGCTTTTATCTCTCCCTAATTCAAGCCTAAGGGTATTATTGGTCCCAGCAGAGAGGAAGGGATGGGATGCAGGAAGAGATCTCGACTTCCCATATTTTATTCCAAAAGCTCATTGTTTCATTATTTTCTTACCGGTTTCTTCTCTGTGGTTCACTCCTTTGATTTTTGGCTGTTGTCTGTCCTTGATATATTTTCTGGACATATTAGTGATTCCTTGGCATACATCAAGAATAGTGCATCATCCCCTTCCGTCCATGGTGTGATTTGTTTTCTATGGATTCCTGACTCCACCCTTAGGAGCTTTTGTGCTGAACCACTGAGCTGAATGTTCCTTATGCTGCAGATCTTCCTGGTCTGCATTTTGTAGGATTTCCTGTGGGGTTAACACAAAACTTAGAGATTTCTTCCTGCATAAAGAAGAAGCTTAAGTGTACCCCATTCTCTACCTTTATACCCCTCTTTCCAACTTTTATTCTGGTTCAGTCAGAAACCTTTTGACTTGTGAAAGTCAGATACTTGCTCTTCTGTTCTAATTCCAAGAAATGTTTTCCCAAAAGTCTTTTCTTCCCCCTCACCCCTTCAAATTTGTTTGCTTTGGTTTTGTACCTCTCTCTCTCTCTCTCTCTCTCTCTCTCAATGCTGGGAATAGAACCCAGTGCTTTGCATGCGCACACAGAAAGCCAACCCTCTAATACTGAGTTATAGACCACACTCTCCACCTAAGTTTCTAAAGATTATGATGAGCTTTTTCTCTAATATATGTAACTGAAAGCTGTGCAAATTAGGTTCTTGGGAGTCTACAATCAGTAAAGAAAAGGGACCTGGCTTTCTGACTCCAAGGACAGGGAAAAAGAGAAATAGAGTAATAATACCACAGTAGCATGTATCACTAAGCAACACGAGCTTTTGTATATCGTGTGCAGCCTGGGCATGGGTATAGATAGAGCCCTGCCCAGCCAGTCCTTAGGAAGAACTAGTGGGCTTGCTTTAAAACCACAGCAATACTTCTCACTACCTGTCCTGCGGCATCAAAGAGTTAATTTTTTCTCAAAGGAGACAAGTAATAAATAAACCCTGTCACAAGTGTACTGTTTTTGAAAAATCAGGGATGCCACAAATAAAATTCTTCTAGAACATAAGAGACTCACATATCTCAGCATCCTTTACTTACTTTCAATTACTCTTCCTCTGTTTAAGGTATTTCAGTCTGAATATTTATGTCTTGGTATGAAATGGATATTTCTTGTTCTGCAAATTATTAATCTTTCAGAATCTGTCTTGTAAAACATTCCTATCAATTGCACCAGGTACTCTATTATGTTATACTTAGAGTCCTTAGGGAATTGTAAAAATATGTGTGCTTGCCAGGAGCGATATTGTTGCTTTCCATAATTTCTTCTGAAGTCTGTAATGTAATTAATCTGAGCTTGGTGCTCTATCAACTTCAATAATTCTGACGACCTTATTACACTTTCCAGCAGAGAGATAACTATTAAGTGGAGCCTGAGGGGATTAGATTCTACTGTCTTTATTGTCAGCCAATGTTTTTAGAAACTATTCCACCCTCTGTGAGTATGTGTATATGTGTTTATATATATATATATATATATATATATATATATATATATATGTATACATATATATGTATATATATGAAAATATATATTAACAGAATGAGTAGAGCTGTTGTGTTTGCCTACTCATTTTTATAGCAGGAGGAAAGATTTTGGAGGAGAGCTAGTGAGGATTCTAATAAGGAGGAAGAAAATTAAACTGTGTCTGGGTAGGTGAAAATCAAGAATCTATTTTCATTATTAAAGCTGTTTGTCATTGTAACCAACACAAGTTGTCCTGGGGAGCACTGTCTGTGCCTGTGTTTTTATAAAACATCTTTTCAATTTCTCTTTGCTTCTTCTGACTTGATTGCTAGGACAGTATTTGATCAGGTACCTGGATAATAGCAAATGTTGGCGTGCAGTTTGGAAGGGTGACGCCAAAGATGAGAGAAGTCATGGTGGCTTAAACCCAGGCTAAATTTATGCAAAAATTTGGCTAGTCAAATGATGAACAGATGCAGTCGAGCCTTTTCATCGTTCTTGTTAAATATCCTGAAAATGATTCTGGCTGGTTAAACAGGAAAATTGCATCAAAATGAAACATGTACATGAGTAAAATATTAATGACTGGGATCAATTCAATAGGCTATAGATAATGAAGCTCTTTCTTCTTCCCAGCTGGGAAAACATAACTTACTTTTCTTGGGTGCAATGCAGGGGGCAGGCTTGTCATTTTAGATTCTTTAAGTATAATTTATTATTTATTCATTTTTTAGGTTATTTGGGGGACACATTTTTCCTTTCAGGGACATCTCCAGCATTGTCAAAGTTGTCTCTTAGTTGCTGGAGTTTAGTTGGAGCTTCTGACCTATGAGCATCCAATAGTCACTTGTGTGTAGTGGACTGTAAGAGTTTACAGAGGCCTTAGTGCCCGAAATGTCCTTTTAAAAGGAGACTTGTATGTTTGCCTCCCTGGCCACAGTTTGCCAGGGCTGGACTGATGAAGACAGACTTAAGCTGTCCCTATACTATGTAAAATCTTGGCTAAATATGTAAGATGCCTTCTATTTTGGGGGAAGAAACAAAGGTGTAAAGCCACTAGGGAGGGATCATTGTAGGCAGAATACTAACAGTGAAGTTAAATGAATGTTAATCCTGATAAAGCAAAACCAAAATACAAAATGAGTATCTAGTTACATCAGCAACACTTTTGTGTAGTCCAATAGCCCACAGAGAGATCATTCTATACCTACAAATCGGGCTTAGAAAATGAGACATTAAGTAACTTGTTCATAATCATCCAGCTTCTTGTATTTGTTTGGCCCCAGAGTTTACATCCTTAAGCACTAGAATTAGTAACTGTCTTCAGTCACTGCTAGAGTAGTAGGAGGAGAGTTGAAACATAATTGAGTCCTAATAGTCCCCCAAAATGAAACTTCCAAGCCATTTAAACCTTCAAGCTGAATTAATCCCAAGTCTTTAAGATCAGAATATGGAATGCGAAAAAAGTCTGCAGCAGGGCGGTGGCAGCAGCAGTGCAGCAGTGGCTGGTCCAGCTGAAGGGCCATCAGCAGTGGAACCAAGGCGATACAGGATCCAGTTAGGCCCTGCGCCCACGACCACTGACCTTCGCTGACCAGCCGTTGGGGGATCAGCAAGCAGCTGCGGTTGTGCGGCGCCTTTCCTGCACGGAAGCTACTTCAGAACTTGGCCTCCCACCAGTCAGGAGAGGCCATCCATCTTGGTTTCGGACTCCAGGGATCGGACAGACTGAGATCAGCCTGGGCGGCCTCACCACATCTCCAGGTCCTGCAAGACGCTAGCTGGGCTTCCGGGCGGCCAGCTGGGAGAAGTCAGTGTGCTCCAGTGAATCCAGCAGGCCCCAGCGGGAGACTTCGGGTGCCTGCCTCGGGATCTGATCAGCCTGGGCAGCAGCACCCTGTCTACAGGCAGTGCAGGGGGTAAGCTGTGCACCAGAGGCCAATTGGGAAGGGGCAGCTTGCACTGGTGAGTCCAGCACTGACAAGACAAACTAACACCAGTGAGAACTAGATGGCAAAAGGCAAAAGCAGGAACGTCACTAACAGAAATCAAGGCAATATGGCAACATCTGAACCCAATTCTCCTCTACCAGCATGTCCTGGATACCACATCACACCAGTAAAACAAGATTTGGATTTAAAATCAATGGTCATGATGCTGGTACAGGAACACATGAAGGACATACTTAAAGAAATTCAGGAGAAAATGGATCAAAAGTTAGAAGCCCTTGCAAGGAGAACACAAAAATCATTGAAAGAAATCCAGGAGAATACAAAAGCCAACAAGGCGGAAATGCAAAAAACACTTAAAGAAATACAGGAGAACTTTGGTCAACAGGCTGAGGTCATGAAAGAGGAAACACAAAAATCTCTTAAAGAATTACAGGAAAGCACAAACAAGCAAGTGAAGGAGCTAAGCAAAACCATCCAGGATCTAAAATCAGAAGTAGAAACAACTAAGAAAACTCAAAGGGAGACAACTTTGGAGATAGAAAGCCTTGGGAAGAAATCAGGGGACAGAGATGCAAATATCAACAACAGAATACAAGAGATAGAAGAAAGAATCTCAGATGCTGAAGATTCCATAGAAACCATGGACTCAACAGTTAAAGAAAATGCAAAATGCAAAAAGTTTGTAACCCAAAATATCCAGGAAATCCAGGACACAATGAGAAGACCAAACCTAAGGATTATAGGCATAGATGAGAGTGAAGATTTACAACTTAAAGGGCCAGCAAATATCTTCAATAAAATTATGGAAGAAAACTTCCCTAACCTAAAGAGAGAGATGCCCATGAATATACAAGAAGCCTACAGAACTCCAAACAGACTGAACCAGAACAGAAATACTTCCCGTCACATAATAATCAAAATACCAAATGTTCTAAACAAAGAAAAAATACTAAAGGCAGTAAGAGAAAAAGGCCAAGTAACATATAAAGGAAGACCTATCAGAATCACAGCAGACTTTTCACCTGAGACTATGAAGGCTAGAAGGTCCTGGGCAGATCTCATGCAGACTCTAAGAGAACACAAATGCCAACCAAAACTACTATATCCAGCAAAACTCTCAATCACCATAGATGGAGAAACTAAGATATTTCATGACAAAACCAAGTTTACCCAATACCTATCCACAAACCCAGCCCTAAAAAGGATAATAGGAGGACAACACCAATACAAGGAGGGAAACTTCACCCTGGAAAAAGCGAGATAGTAACCTTTCATCAAACCCAAAAGAAGTTAAGCAATCAAATTTAAAAAATAACGTCAAAAATGATAGGAAGTAACAATCACTATTCCTTAATATCTCTTAACATCAATGGACTTAATGCCCCAATAAAAAGACACAGACTAACTGACTGGATACGTAAACAGGACCCTACATTTTGCTGCTTACAGGAAACACACCTCAGGGTCAAAGACAAACACTACCTTAGAGTAAAAGGCTGGAAGACAATTTTACAAGCAAATGGTCTCAGGAAACAAGCTGGAGTAGCCATTTTAATATCAGATAAAATTGACTTTCAACCCAAAGTCATCAAAAGAGACCCTGAGGGACACTTCTTGCTGATCAAAGGAAAAATACAACAAGAAGAACTGTCAATCCTGAACATCTATGCCCCAAATGCAAGGGCACCCTCTTTCGTAAAAGAAACTTTATTAAAACTAAAAGCACACATTGCACCTAACACAATAATTGTGGGTGACTTCAACACTGCACTTTCCTCAATGGACCGATCAGGAAAACAGAAACTAAACAGGGACACAATGAAACTAATTGAAGCTTTGGACCAATTAGATTTAACAGATATATATAGAACATTCTATCCTAAAACAAAAGAATATACCTTTTTCTCAGCACCTCATGGTACCTTCTCCAAAATCGACCATATAATTGGTCACAAGACAGACCTCAACAAATATAAGAAGATAGAACTAATCCCATGCCTCCTGTCTGATCACTATGGAGTAAAAGTGGTCTTCAATAGCAACAGAAACAACAGAAAACCCACATACACGTGGAAACTGAACAATACTCTACTCAATGATACCTTGGTCAAGGAAGAAATAAAGAAAGAAATTAAAGACTTTTTAGAACACAATGAAAATGAAAATACAACATACCCAAATCTATGGGACACAATGAAAGCAGTGCTAAGAGGAAAACTCATAGCCCTGAGTGCCTCCAAAAAGAAAATGGAGAGAGCATACATTACCAGCTTAATGACACACCTGAAAGCCCTAGAACAAAAAGAAGCTATTTCACCCAGGAGGAGTAGAAGGCAGGAAATCAAACTCAGGGCCGAAATCAATCAAGTAGAAACAAAGAGAACTATACAAAAAATCAACAAAACCAGGAGCTGGTTCTTTGAGAAAATCAACAAGATAGATAAACCCTTAGCCAGACTGACCAAAGGGCACAGAGAAAGTATCCAAATTAACAAACTTAGAAATGAAAAGGGAGATATAACAATGGAAACTGAGGAAATCCAAAAAATCATCAGATCCTACTACAAGAGCCTGTACTCAACACAACTGGAGAATCTGGAGGCAATGGACAATTTCCTTGACAGATACCAAATACCAAAATTAAATCAGGACCAATTAGACCATCTAAACAGTCCCATAATGCCTAAAGAAATAGAAGGAGTCATAGAAAGTCTTCCAACCAAAAAAAGCACACGACCAGATGGCTTCAGTGCAGAATTCTACCAGACCTTCAAAGAAGAGTTAACTCCAATACTCTTCAAACTATTCCACAAAATAGAAACAGAAGGAACACTACCGAATTCCTTCTACGAAGCCACAATTACGCTGATACCAAAGCCACACAAAGATCCAACAAAGAAAGAGAACTTCAGACCAATTTCCCTTATGAACATCGATGCAAAAATACTCAATAAAATTCTTGCCAACCGAATCCAAGAACACATCAAAACGATCATCCACCATGATCAAGTAGGGTTTATCCCGGGAATGCAGGGTTGGTTCAATATACAGAAATCCATCAATACAATCCACTACATAAACAAACTCAAAGAACAAAACCACATGGTCATTTCATTGGTGAAATGCTGAAAAAGCATTTGCCAAAATTCAGCATCCTTTCATGCTTAAAGTCTTGGAGAGAACAGGAATTCAAGGCCCATACCTAAATATAGTAAAAGCAATATACAGCAAACCGGTAGCCAGCATCAAACTAAATGGAAAGAAACTTGAAGCAATCCCACTGAAATCAGGGACCAGACAAGGCTGCCCCCTTTCTCCTTATCTTTTCAATATTGTACTTGAGGTACTAGCTCGGGCAATTCGACAACATAAGGAGGTCAAAGGGATACAAATTGGAAAGGAAGAAGTCAAACTATCATTATTTGCAGACGACATGATCATCTACCTAAGTGACCCAAAAAACTCCACTAGTGAGCTCCTACAGCTGATATACAACTTCAGCAAAGTGGCAGGTTATAAAATCAACTCAAGCAAATCAGTGGCCTTCCTATTCTCAAAGGATAAGCAGGCTGAGAAAGAAATTTGGGAAATGACCCCCTTCACAATAGCCACAAACAGTATAAAGTATCTTGGGGTGACTCTTACCAAACATGTGAAAGATCTGTATGACAAGAACTTCAAGACTCTGAAGAAGGAAATGGAAGAAGACCTCAAAAAATGGGAAAACCTCCCATGCTCATGGATGGATAGAATCAATATAGTTAAAATGGCCATTTTGCCAAAAGTAATCTACAGATTCAATACAATACCCATCAAAATCCCAACTCAATTCTTCACAGAGTTAGAAAGAGCAATTTTCAAATTCATCTGGAACAACAAAAAAACCCAGGATAGCTAAAACTATTCTCAGCAACAAAAGAAAATCTGGGGGAATCAGTATCCCTGACCTCAAGCAATACTACAGAGCAATAGTGTTAAAAACTGCATGGTATTGGTACAGTGACAGGCAGGAGGATCAATGGAACAGGATTGAAGATCCAGAAATGAACCCACACACCTATGGCCACTTGATCCTCGACAAAGAGTCTGAAAACATCCAATGGAAAAAAGATAGCCATTTCAACAAATGGTGCTGGTTCAACTAGAGGTCAGCATGCAGAAGAATGCGAATTGATCCATCCTTGTCTCCTTGTACTAAGCTCAAATCCAAATGGATCAAGGACCTCCACATAAAGCCAGACACTCTGAAGCTAATAGAAAAGAAACTGGGGAAGACCCTTGAGGACATCGGTACAGGGAGAAAATTTCTGAACAGAACACCAATAGCGTATGCTCTAAGAGCAAGAATTGACAAATGGGACCTCATAAAATTACAAAGTTTCTGTAAGGCAAAGGACACCATCAAGAGGACAGATCGGCAACCAACAAATTGGGAAAAGATCTTCACCAATCCTACATCAGATAGAGGGCTAATATCCAATATATATAAAGAACTCAAGAAGTTAGACTCCAGAAAACCGAACAACCCTATTGAAAAATGGGGTACAGAGTTAAACAAAGAATTCTCACCTGAAGAACTTCGGATGGCGGAGAAGCATCTTAAAAAATGCTCAACTTCATTAGTCATTAGAGAAATGCAAATCAAAACAACCCTAAGATTTCATCTTATACCAGTCAGAATGGCTAAGATTAAAAATTCAGGAGACAGCAGGTGTTGGAGAAAGAGGAACATTCCTCCACTGCTGGTGGGGTTGCAAATTGGTACAACCACTCTGGAAAGCAGTCTGGCGGTTCCTCCCAAAACTGGGCACCTCACTTCCAGAAGATCCTGCTATACCACTCCTGGGCATATACCCAGAAGACTCCCCACCATGCAATAAGGATACATGCTCTACTATGTTCATAGCAGCCCTATTTATAATTGCCAGATGCTGGAAAGAACCCAGGTATGCCTCAACAGAAGAGTGGATGCAAAAAATGTGGTATATCTACACAATGGAGTACTATTCAGCCATTAGAAACAATGAATTCATGAAATTCTTAGGCAAATGGATGGAGCTAGAGAACATCATACTAAGTGAGGTAACCCAGACTCAAAAGGTGAATCATGGTATGCACTCACTAATAAGTGGATATTAACCTAGAAAACTGGAATACCCAAAACATAATCCACACATCAAATGAGGTACAAGAAGAAAGGAGGAGTGGCCCCTGGTTCTGGAAAGACTCAGTGAAACAGTATTCGGCAAAACCAGAACGGGGAAGTGGGAAGGGGTGGGTGGGAGGACAGGGGGAGAGAAGGGGGCTTACGGGACTTTCGGGGATTGGGGGCCTAGAAAAGGGGAAATCATTTGAAATGTAAATAAATTATATCGAATAAAAAAAAAGAATATGGAATGCATATTTTTTTTCCTACTGAGAACTTTGGACAGTCCTGAACCTTGATGTCCCCTTACTCACTAGCATATTAAAAATACTTAGGGAAGTGGAATAAAAATCTGAGTCACAAAAACACAATCTGAAGAGTGGAGGACAGAGGAGGCCCACCAGGAAGAAACATCAATCACCCTAAAAGAACAATGTGCTTGGCATATGTTCATCTTAGGAACTTAGGAAAGCTGAGTTCTACTCCCCGGGAGATCATTTTCATACTACAGATTCCTCAATATTGAAACACTATAAAAGTAACTGGTATTTAAGAAAGCCCCCAATAATCACGTTTTGAATGAATAAATGGGAGGGGAAGCATAAATGAAAACTGGAGAAAAAAATAAGCATTGGGCTGGTCGTGAAAGTCAAGTGTCACTAACTGGGGAACTAAGAATATGGGTGTTTCAAATGAGAAATGGTTAATTTGTGTCAACTTGACACAGGCTAGAATCATCTGAGAGCAAGGAACCCCAACTAAGAAAATGCCTCCATAAGGCTTAGCTGTGCAAAGTCTATAGAGTGTTTTCTTTCTTTTTTTTTTTAATTTTTCTTTTCCTTCTTTTCTTTCTTTCTTTCTTTTTTAATTTCCTCACTTTTCCTGCGGATGGCAGAGCCCTCCCTCTTCTCCTTCCAATCCCAGTCTTACAGAGCCTTTCCCCATTACCCCCTCCTATTCTCCTCAAAGAAGGGGATGCCCCCCAATAGATACCAACCTGCCCTGGCATATCAAGCAATCCTCTCCCCCTGAGGTCACACAAGGCAGCCCAATTAGGTGAAAGGGATCCAAAGGCAGGCAACAGATTCAGAGACAGATATAAGAGCTCACAAATTTTCAATACCACTTATGACTTTTTGTATCTGTCTAAGAATGACAGTTGTGTGTGGCTGATCTTTCTTTACTAGTACTTTGGGAACCCAAACAATGAAATTTGAAGTATTCTCTTAGGTTGCAAAATGTAAATAAGGTGGATTAAAATTCCCCTAAGAACCTCCTTCACCCAGGTAGACAATTACAGTTTGATTAAAGCATTTTCTTTTTAGGAGACCAACATTATTAAGATCATTACAGTGTTGGGAAAAGCTAAAAAGCTAGGCTATGCAGGTAGACAACTCTGTAACAGCTTAGTCTCAAATTTTATAGTTCAATTTTACAAAAATGAAAAAGATCTTCTATTTGGTAGCTAACTATAACCAAACCAAAGCAAACCAAACCAAACCAAACCAAAGCAAAACAAAGCAAAACAAAACAAAATAAAAACCAAAAATAACAAAAACCGTGTTTATAAGAATACCACAACAAAACCATGTAATAAATCTTAGCGGTCTGCAATTGAGTTTAGCACAAAAACAAAGAAATCTCCTGACTTAATTTCTCTATATATCTGTATAATTCTTGCATCTGTCTTTTGGTTTTCACTGTTTTATCTTAAAAATTAATTCACCAAAGACTTCTTAAAAAACAAATCTGGCATATATATATATATATATATATATATATGTATATGTATATGTATATATATATATATGTATATATGTATATATGTATATATGGAAAATGAATAAAAAATTTATATTTTGATTAATTTCATTCATTGACTAGACAATAGCAGCCAATTCCAAGGCCTATTTAGAGTAGCAGGTAATTTAATACAAGTGGTAGATGTCACGTTCAGATAGAAATTTTTAACAATCACTTTTCAGCAGAATTCAAACAATGGAAAAATCACATTTAGATTTGAGAACAAAGTCAGTTTATTTGTTAAGAAAATAACAAATAGCTTATGGGTCATTAAAGCTATCATCTTAAATGGCGCTCACTCTCCCCCCAGTGATTTTGTTCTTGGCTTTTAATTATGTGGTTTTGCAAGAGGTCAACCAATTACTGAGAGTTTCAGACAGAGAATGAGTGAAGTGCCTTGCGAATTACTTAATGAAATTTGCCTTTGATCTGAAAAGAATTCAACCATAATCACAAAGAAGGATTAAATGAATTTATTTGACTATTCCAAAGTAACTTTGACAGACTGAGTTAAACCCTCAGACTAAAAATTAGGAGACACAAAAAATTTGAATCACAAAATGTCTTGCCAGAATTGACAAATGGTCTCAAATTAAAGTTTCTTTCATCTTTGAAAGGAAATCTTATTTCCCCCCATAGCCAATTTAGTGATATTTATGTTAACTAAGGTCACTAATAGGACAGGATTTTGAAAATATCCACGAGCATTATTCTTGTTTACTGCAGATTTGTCAAAGCTCAAGGACTGTTGCAAGAAGTCATCCAAAGCTTGCTAATATTTTCAGCAGAGCAATGTAGTGGAGGACTCATGAATGACCTTCAATTTAGTATGTTATCTGATATTAAGATTTAATATTTAGTAATTTAGTATTGGTAATTTATATTATGGTTATATAATTATATATAACTAATAATGGTAATATTAG
Source organism: Apodemus sylvaticus (assembly GCF_947179515.1). Taxonomy (NCBI): domain Eukaryota; kingdom Metazoa; phylum Chordata; class Mammalia; order Rodentia; family Muridae; genus Apodemus; species Apodemus sylvaticus. The sequence goes on along the minus strand of NC_067491.1, from coordinate 21,451,271 downwards.
TAATTTAATAATCAGATATTAAATCTTCATATGAGATACATAATGTTAACTTTCAATGGTGTTATCTGATGTTGATCATTTTACTTATCTGATAATGCATAAATTACTCTTTTTATTTATCAAAAAACGTGACTTCTCCACGAGTTTTACATTTTTGTGTCTATATGGGCAAACAATGAAGTTACATATCAAGTCCCCTAATTTCATGGTAAGATTGTTTAACAATCTATGAGAAAAATAAAAGGCACAGCAACTAAACATTTAAAATTGCACTTATCCATGTGGATTCTTAGATTCTCCACGATTCTCACAACATTACATGGGAACATCCATGAAAATGATTTGCATAGAGACTTTCTTCACACTTCTCCAGGCTGTTTCTTCATTTACTGCACAAACTACAGAGTGGAAAATCTTAGGTTTTAGGTTTGCCAATGCCAAGACTTGTGGCTTGATAACAATTTTTCTTCATGGTGTATCTTGATGATTCTAAAATTTTAGCAATCTTAGTTTCTCTGCTGTTGCAGGATTGTCAGCATATCTGCTATATCAGACCTTGATTCAAATTAGTACAATGGCAAAGTGATTATGTGCATATACTTTGAGAGAGAGAGAGAAAGTACAAGTACACAATTTGTGTTGTGTCTCTGTTGGCTCTAATTTTCTCCATGTTCTTGTTCTGCATAATGACTCCATCTATTGACAATCCACATATATAAATTACATGATATAGTCAAGTCATTAAAACATATTACTCCTCTGATGTAACACAAGTATGTACTTTCTATAGACACTGTTATCTCTAACTTTTATGTTCCCATATGTTGGCAGTCATCTGTGTATGATATTCTAAACAATACTGAGTGGTTGTGTCTAAATAGTTAGCATACCATGGCCATAAAAATTCCTTTAGGGGATTTGTCAGGAGAAAAAAATCTATTATGACTTTCATTTTGTACCCACTCTCCAAACTCATATGCTAAAGTCCTAATGACCAGTATTCTGGGATATAGCTGCATTTGGAAATAGAGCCTTTAAAGAAAAGATTTGGGTTTAAATGAGATTTTATATATGGGTTTTGACCCAATTTGACTTGTGTCATTCTAAAAAAGAGATATTAAAATACAGAGAGCATGACAGAAGCAGAAGATGCCCATATTCAACACATATCTCAGAGAAGGGCCCTCAGAGAAATATGAGCGCTACCAACAATTTCATCTTGGACTTCTGATGTTCAAAAATAAACTTTTTCTTTAATCTGCTCATTTTTGGGGTGATCTCTAGCAAACTAATACAGCTCTATGTTAAAGCAAAAACTTTTTTTTCAGGATTTCTGATCAAATTCTTTTAGTATAACCAGGTGTCTGTGCATTCTGCTAAGTTGTCATAGAATTATGGTTAATGTTCACATGTTCCACTAAAAGTAAAGAAAAAGAAAGTGAAATAAGTTTCCCCAAAACTATGCATATTTTGTGCCAACAATAGAAACTTTAATGCCAACAACAGTTCCAGAAGCAGAACAGAGGCTATCACCATACCACACAAAACCAACAGGATAGATAAATACAAGCTGGGGAACAGCAGGGTCAGTTGGAAACGCTCCAAGACAAGGTTCCATGCCAACGAGATGGTTTAGCTCAGAAAGTCCTTGCTACAAGAAGTTCCCAACCTGAGATGGATCCCTAGGGCCATGGTAGAAAGAATGAACTGACTCTGAAAGATATTCCTTGACCACCACACACACACTGGATAATATCACACACACACACACACACACACACACACACACACACACTCATAATGATAGTGGTAAATTTTTTAAACATTAAAGAAGGTGGTGGGAATATCAGGCATTTTATTCATGAATTTTCAATAAATTTGTTAGCTTTAAAAATTCAAGAAGCAAATTTTCACATATTCTATTTTATATTGAAAGTTGATTATTAACTAGTTTTGAAACACTCTGGCTGGCCACAGAGTACATGAGTGTTAGTCATGAGTGTTACTGAAATGTGCATGTAGCCAGTTTGCATGGATTTGTTTTCGATTTTGCTATCAATCTAGCATATATACAGAAACAAATAACCCTAATAACTTTGGCTTGAACAGCTTGGTGAAACGAAATTGTCAAATAGTGGCATATTTCCCCATTCGTTTAAAACAAAAACAAAAAAATTACAATTGGGTTTTTCTCCCCATGAACAGTATGTTTGTTTGGAAAAACACAAATAAAGCCAAATAGACAGCATGGGGATATTGAGTAAATTATAAACAAAAAGAGCAGGCTTCATCAAGAATAAATTTGTAGTCTAGACATAGTGGAATATGTCTGTGTTACCAGCACTCAAAAGGCTACCACAGGATGTTTACAAGTTCAAGGTATGTCTGGCCTTACAAAGAGAGAGAGAGAGGCAGAGAGAGAGAGAGAGAGAGAGAGAGAGAGAGAGAGAGAGAGAGAGAGAGAGAGAGAGAGAACCAAAGAAGAAAAATAGAAAATAAAAACCAAAAGGAAACAAAGCAAAACAAACAAACAACAACAAAACAAACAAAAGACCACCAACATGAAAAGACCACCAACATGGCATACTGTTCATGGGGAAAAGTACCCAAATGTATGTCTTAGTTTCTGTTACCATTGCTAAGTCAAAAAGTGACATGGAAAGCAGAGGGTTTATTTGGCTTACACTCATATCTTCAGTTCTCCTCAGCAGAGGAAGTCGAGACAGGAACTCAAATGGGACAGGTAACTGGAGGCAGGAGCTGATGGAGAGACCAGGAAGGAGGGATGCTTACTGGCTTTATCCTTATCAACTGCTCTGCCTGCTTTCTGATGGAACTCAGGACAACCAGCAAAGAGTGTGCCTCCCCCCTCAGACAGACAGACAGACAGACAGACAGACAGACACACGCACACGCACACACACAAAATGGGCTGAGCCCACCATACCATAAGGACAATTGCTCAACTATATTCATAGCAAATTTTCTGTAATAGCTAGAAACTGGAAACAATCTTCAAGAGAGGAATGGATAAAGAAAATGTGGTGCCTTTACACAACTACTAAGCTATTAAAAATAAAGAAATTTGCAGGCATATGGGAAGATGTAGAAAATATCATCTTGAGGGAGGTAATCCAAACTCAGAAAAGATACACATGGTATGTATTCACTTATAAGTGGATATTAGTTATAAAGTATAAGATAATTATGCTACAATCCACAGAACCAAAGAACTTTAGTAACAGGAGGGCCCAAGGAAGGATCCTTGAATCTCACTCAGAGGGAGATTATAAAATAGACATCGAAGATGGATGGAGGAACTGAGGGGGAGAGGGGGTGTGGAGGAGAACAGAGATGGAAATCAGGTGTGGGAAGATCTAGGCAGAGGAGTGGAGGGGGAGGAGAGAGAATGGATAATGATGTGGGGAGGCATCTTTTGGACAATCTGAGACTTAGGAAGGGCAGGCTCCCAGGAGTCTAGGGGGCTGACTCTACCTGAGATTTCTAGGAGCTCGGGATATGAAGACAGAGTGGCTGCTACCTTCTATAGCCAGGTGCGACTTCCAGCGGAGGAGTATACTAACCTACCCACAAAACCTTTGAACCAAAACTTGTCCTGTCTACATGATGTGCAGGGATAAAGATGGAACATTGAGGAAATGTCCAACTAATGACTGGCCCAACTTGAGAACCACCCTGGGGGAGAGAGCCAACCCCTGATAGTCTTAATGATACTTGGTTTGCTATGTTTGCAGACAGGAGACTAGCACAACTCTCATCTGAGAGGTTTCATCGCGGAGCTGATAGAAACACACACAGAGACCCACTGCCAAGCAATAGGCAGAGCTCAGGTGTCTTGTGGAAGAGTCTGGCAAAGGAATAAGGGAGCCAGATGGGTAAAGGACGTTACAAGAAAACCTACAGTGTCCACTAACCTGGACCCATGGTGTCTCACAGAGACCCAACCACCAGCCAAAGAGTTTGCATGGGATGAATTGAAGTAGGTCCCTTACACGTATGTAACATATGTGCAGCTTGTTCTTCACGTGGAACATGAAGCCCCCTAACAAATGGAGCAGGGGCTATCTCTGACTGTTGTGGGCCTTTGGATCACTTTCAGTCCTGCTGTGAATTAATGCATAATAGGGGGTGAGTTGAGGAGGAATGGGGATGAGGGTGTAAGATTGGGACTGGGAAGAGAGGAAGAAGGGGGCCTTCAATCAGCCTGTGAAATCAATAAATAAATTAATGGAGAAAAAAAAGAGAAGCATTGTAAGGAGATAAAGGTTTATTTTGGCTCATTATTTTAGGGTTATAGTCCATCATGGCAAGGGCGTTATGGCAACTAGAGCTCAAGGCAGTCAGTCACAGTACATTCTTTGTCAGGAGGTGGAAAGGGATGGATGGTAATGGGTACCTTACTTTCTCCTTTTCATTCACACTAGGACCCCAGTGCATGGGATTGTGCCACTCCCACTTAGAGTAAGGTTTCCTTTGTGGAAATGCCCCGTCACAACACACCACACAGGTGTGTCCCCAGGGGATTCCTGATCTGGTCAGTTTGAAGATTATTCATCACGGTATTTAATAGAAGTTCAAAATACTTTCATTGATGTACTACAAGTGACAAACAGAACAGATTTTTATAGACATTTTTCATGGATCATTTCAGATTGCCCTGTTGGGCCAGATTGTAGAGACCTCGAACAAACATTAAGCCCTTATAACAAAGGAGGCTCCTGTACAATTGGTCCAAAGATACACAAAGATACACAAAAAGATATTTCATCCTACCACCAAAAAATTTACACAATCATGTTCATTGCTGCTCAAGTCATAAGAGCCAGAAATTAGAAACACCTAGATGTCCTTCCAAAGAAGAATAAATCTGTTGCATTTGCACAACTGAATATTATTCAGCCATTAAAAATATGACATCATGAAATTTTGCAGGCAATCAGATGGAGCTAGAAAAGACATTCATAAGTGAGATATCCCCAGAATCAGAAAGACAAACATGGTGGGTATTTGTGTATATATGGATATTAGTTGTGAAGGCAATTATAACCAGGCTACAATCCATAGCTACACAGAGGGTAGTTCTAGAGTAGGGGACTGAAAGGAATTGACAGATCTGGTTAGGAAAGGGAACTAGAACAGATAGCTATGAATAGATGAAGGCAGTGTGTAGGGAGACCCAAACGGGGAACAAGAGAGGAGAGAGCAGTGTGAGGGAATATAAGGAGTGACAGCTAAGACTGTGGCTATTTGAGGTGTACAATGGGAACCTAATGCAGTAGCTACTTCCAAAACTATCTGCATACATGGAGATCATCTAAACGAAATTGTTAAATAATGAGCTTGACAGAGTCCCAGCTGGGTAGTTCTTGTTAGCAAAGAAGCTTTCGGTAAAAGGACTGGATTACATCTAATTGAGCTGTTAGCTGAAGGGGCCTTACTGAAATCCCCAAACAACCCAGACTGTTGCCAAGACCATGGGCTGCTCTCCACAAACAGTCTGCAAGGGCCCATTATGGAAGACAACACCTGTACAACTCATTAAAAGCGGAGATGTTGAGATGGAGTTTACACAGAGCCTTCACTCCTGCATTCCAGCATTTTTGTTACAGATGCTTATTCTGCATGTTCTCAAAAGAGAAATGTAGACACCAAGGCAGCCACAATACTTATTGGCAATGATGTCCTTCCTGCCTGCAAGATATGCTGAGGCAATGGTGGTGCAAAGCGTGTGGGAACAAGTTACCAATACGTGATTTGATTTAAGGCCCACTCCAAGAGATGGACTCCATACCTGACACTGCATGGGTGACCTAGAACCTGACACTGCATGGGTGACCTAGAACCTGAGATGAGATGGTTCAGGTACCTAGGGTAAAACCAGATAATACTGGTCTAAAAAAAATGTAGTGATAAAACTACCCCTAATGATATTCTGCAATACTCATAGTTCAACTTCCTGAAGTAGTGGGAACAAATTATGTAGAGAGCGACCTTTGAACACTCAGCCCTCAATGGTTTATCACAGTCAAACCCTTCCCCTGAGCACTCAGTAAACCCCAAAGGAGAGTAGGCAGAAAAGGTGTAAGACCTAGAGAGGTTGGAGGATACCAAGAAATCAAGACCCTTTACATCAGCATGGGAAAAACTCATATAAACTTCTAGAGACTGACACAGCATGAACAAGACCTACAGGAGTCTCTACCAGGTCCTCTGTGAATTTAAATTTTGTGTGTTATAATGGGATTCCTGGGTGTGAGAATGAAATTGTCTCTGATTCTTGTGCTTTCTCTTGTCTTTTTTTAATTTTTATTTTATTTACTTATGTATTTATTTATTTATTGTCTTGCCCAACTAGGATGTAATAGATTTTGTTTTATCTTATTCTATTTTATTTTTAAATAATTAATGAAAACCTAGTAACTACAGTGAAAGTTAACAGCTGAATTGTCACCTATATCTTGTAGGAGAGGGAAAAATTGGTTTTCACCATTAGAATGATACTGGGTATATCTGTAAAAGTATCTTTTATTCACCTAAAGTTGTCATCTTGGAAGCTTAGTGCCTCTCTCTGCTAACCTAGGTATAGTCTTGAAAGCTTCTAACTTCTGCAAAATCTTATCTTGGCCTGGAATTCTTGCAGTCTCTGAGATTGACTGCTGAGTATGCTTACCCTTTCTGGCTCTTTCTGAACTCTGTAGCTGATTCAGCTCAGCTGTTCTGGCTCAAACTCCTCTCCAAGCTGACTGATTCTCTTTGGCTTTTCTCTCAGCCTCTTGACTTTTCACTCTCCTTTGTCTCATACTTACTCTCTAATCTGTTCTCATCTGGCTTCTCATTCTCTGACTCATTCTGTCTTCATCTATGTCTAGATTGTTCTGTCTTCAACCTGTCTCTGAAACTCTCCTTGTAAAGCTGCCTCCTCTCTCCCTCTGCACTGCTCCTCATTTAGCTTTCCTGTATTCTCTCTTCTTTTGAGAGATGGAGGTGTACTATTCTGTCAAATCTTTCTCTGATTCATCACTTTGTCTGCTCCTCAATCAGGCATCACTTTCAAACACGGGTGCTTCCTTGTACAAACGAGCTTCACTTCCATTGTTTGGAATTAAAGGTGTGTACTAAGAGGGTTGAGCTACACCACAACTAGAAACAATTTTCACCCCAGTAAATAACTCAATCTTGGGTTTCACAGCGTGATAAAATATTCTGCAACATATAAACATATATCAACCACACCAAGACAGGCCTTATGTTTAGGAGTAGTTGACCAACCAACATATATTTGGATTTCATTTTCTCTCTCTCTCTCTCTCTCTCTCTCTCTCTCTCTCTCTCTGTGTGTGTGTGTGTGTGTGTGTGTGTGTGTGTGTTTATTTAGTTACAGTTTGATTTTTTTATTATCTTCTTTGGATATGATTTTATCTTATTTTTCTCATTTTTGGTAGTTTTGTTGTATCTTTTTCTGAGAAATAATTCATTTTAAGAATGCATTATTATTTTATCAATAACTATAGTTTTATCAATACATATTTAAAACTATGAAATAAGTTGATTTTATTGAAATTACATTTCAATCATCTGTTAATAAATTTTACATTTTAAAACTCTCCCTATGACCTAAAAAGAAGTACCAAGCATAAGACCATGACTAGTCAATCAGAGAACAAGATGATTGTTTTATACTCAAGATGCCCAAGCAAAACTAAGCTGGACCTGCACTTCTCACTCTCTCTCCTTCATATCCCAAGCTTTTAACCATAGAACAGTTGTGATATTAATGCAGAAAATAGTTACAAAGTACTTCAGACTTTACCATGAAGAGTTAGTCACATTATTGCATTTAATTTGTTGCATTTGATTTTCCTGTTATAAAAAATCTGGCAAACTGGGGATCCTGTCATATACTAATATCATTCATAACTACAAAATGATGCACAATTGCTTCAAATGTTTGATGCCTTTCAGTTGTAGTGTTTGTATGGAAAAAAAGGTAAGGTTAACTTGTAGTTTAGACAAACTATATTATCCTAAGAATTTAACCATAAAAGAGCATCAAATGCAGCAAAGTATCCACTTTTCATACAGAATATTATAGAACCTAGGGATGGAATATTATAAAGAAATCCAGACTTATGTTTAGCCAGTTAAATTCATCCTAATTGTTATTTAATCTAAATTAGAACACTGGTTATACTTCCCATAAATATATATATATTTATTTAAATAATATTAGTAGTATGAACAGAACTCTAAATTAGTATGTGCACAAATGTATAATATATGCAATGTTAAAAATTTAAAGTTTTTCATTTCTCATTGATTCTAAAGAGCACTTTATAGTCTTTGAAAAAATATTATAAAAATATCAAGTGTTTTATGTTGAATCATGATTAGGGGTTATAACCAGGCTCTTTTCTAAGAGAAAATGGTTTTTTGTTCTGTAAGTATACAGAAATGTATTTCTTTTCTCATTTTTATTTCTCCAAGAAGTAGTTCTTTGAAATTATTGTGGAATAAGGAAGTATCCAAATGAATCTAAATTTCATTTTTTCCATTGGTAAAAATGGTAAAAACAAAGTGACTATTTCATAGATGAGCATACCCATAAAATGGTAAATAATGCATTCCATGCGGAACTCACTGTGAAGCCATAAAGTCCTGCCCATTCAGCACACCATGCCATCAGAATAATTTTTTCTTAATTTTACTAGCATCAAAACTCACTTTTCATTAGACCTTTTAAAATGCCCTCTCTTCCACCCGAACTTACTGAATATTACAAAGCAGATTAAAGAAGTACATAGTCAAGTTCAAGTTCTTCATATAGCAATTTACCTGTTGCAAAAGCCTGCAAATGTTTGTTTATGTTTCCCTGTTCTGTCTTGATCATACTCTATTCAAACTGATATCACCGTGCTATTTAAAAGAAAATAGTGTGGTTCTGTGTACTCTTTTCTGGGTGGAGGAAACAGCTGGGGAAGGAGACAGTAGCTCCTGTCTGGTTGGAATTTACCTTCATTTCTGGTACAGTACTTGTTTCATACTCTCTTCCAACTGAAACAACGGTCTGTAATAGAAAATTCTTAAGCTGGGCTTGGTGGCATGTCCCTGGAATCCTACACTCAGAAGGCTGAGGCGGAAAGGATTATAGAAAGTTTGAGCTAAGCTCACCTGCAGAGTGAGACACTGTGTCTAAAACAATCAACCACACAAGTGAAAAAACTTAGAAAACAAGAATGGAAAACAGTAGAAATTATATGGATGAGCCAGGTAGTAGTGGCACACGCCTTTAATCCCAGCACTTGGGAGGCAGAAGCAGGCAGGATTTCTGAGTTCGAGGCTAGCCTGGTTTACAGAGTGAGTTCCAGGACAGCCAGGGCTACACAGAGAAACCCTGTCTCGAACGTACCCCCCCAAAGAAAGTATATGGCTGTTCCAAAAATATTATGTATCCTGTAAACTTGTTCACCTTCTGAATAACTTATCATGATAAATATACATCACATTATATCACTTGCAGTCCAATCATGTGGAATCTGATATCCCATATCCATAATATATTAAAAATAAATAAAATTACTTAAGCATGTTATTCATGTGCTGAATGCTGTTTAGAATCTAGCGTGCAAGAGAGATTTTATAATTATTTTTACATGTTTATTAGTTGATATATTATTTGAAGTAAAACACGGGACCATGATTTATCATTGAAGATAAAAGTAGTTTACTTTCCTGGTGTATTTATGTCTTACTTTGCCATCTAAGTTGTAGATTTCATTCAAAAGTTGCATAAGTCTGGCTTATGCATCTAGTGTTGTACTGATACCCATTTTTTTTATTGGTTTCCTCTCTGCAAGCCTCCTCTCCCATTCCTCCTCCCCCACCTCTATGAGGGTGTTCCCCTTAATCACCCACCCACTCCCACCTCACCACCCTCATATCTCCCTATGCTGGGGTATTGAACCTCCACAGGTCCAAGGGCCTCCCCTGCCACTGATGGCAGAGAAAGCCATCCTCTGCAAACCATTCCCCCCCCCCCCATGAGGGTGCTCCCCCTAATCTGATTTGAGCAATAAGGGCCTGCAATGGTTAGATCCACAGGAAGAAACATGTAGGTTATTTGGGTGTTGGTTCCAAACTGGTAAGGGGAACACTGGAAAATTAGAAGACATAAATGGATAAAATATAATCTCAAAGAAATGTACTTTAATGATTAATCACGCAGAGCATAGAACATGAAAAAGGATGAAATAATGCAGATGAAAAGTTTGGACTAAAGCCCTAGAAACAGAACATATAAATAATTAGAGTATGCTGAGTTTTTTTTCTGTAGCTTTTTTTAACCCAAATTCCTGTCTTCAAGTTTTATGCAAGATGTAATAGTTGTCGGCATAGCATTGGCTTAGGTGCATGTATAGCACCTGGGCCTGCATGCAAGCTGGGCAAATGCTCTGTGACTAAGCTGTACCTCAAGTGCCTTCAAGAATATTTTCGTGTAATGTAAACTTGACATTCACCTCTAAAGACCTTCCTGGAAAATAACAATAGATCTCAGTGTATATGCTTTAATTTGACTTTCTACTATATATCAGTCAAAAGCACAGCGAAAACTTTATTTCTTCAGCAAGTATATTACCAACATGGCTTAAAATCTTTATAACATACTGTATGGGCAGACAGATCATCCGGCTTCAAAGTCATTATTGGAAGTGTGGCCTAGATGATAATTACTCCAAAGTAGCCGGTTTAGCTGAGTTCTCATCTTGCCTCAGTTAGAATGCCTGATATCATCAACCAGACATCTCCCAGTGAAGCAGGCAAGTTTGTTGAGGAGGAGGAACCAGAATGCAAATTGCTGTAGATACTCTGGAAATCAGTGTGGAGCACCCGCAAAAAGCTAAAATTAAATCGTCCAAGTGACCCAGCTATACCATATACTACTCTTTGGCATTTATGCGAAGGATTCAACACCATCCTCTACAAATACCTTTTCAGCAATGCTCACAATCACCCTTCTCAGAATAGAAAGAAAATGGAAACACCATGAAGCCTACTCTTGGTTTTTCAACTTGACTACATCTGGAATGAACTAACATCTAAAAATGTCTGGGAACACCTGTGTTGCGCTTAGCTCAATCATTTGAAGTGGGAAGATTGACTTCTAATCTGGATCTTGGAGGTAGGATGATAACCTTTAATTCAGGTCATCTGAGCTGAGAAGACTCACCTCTAATTTGGACCACACCATCAGCTGGAAGCCTACATAAAGGACGCAAGAAAAAGACTTTCTTTGCCTGCTGGCTCTCACTTTCTCAGCAAGTCTGTTCCTTGGCTGACATTAGAGCCAACTTCTTCAAGATTCTGGCACAGACTGATGACCAGCTGTGACATCCAGCTTCCTAGACTAAAGAGCTACTGCATTCTCTGCCCTTACATTTGGAGACATCCATTGTTGGACTATCTGGACCACAGACTGTAAGCCGTCTGTTGTCTGTCTGTCTGCCTGTCTGTCTGTCATCTGTCTCGATTGTCTTTCTGAGATATAGGATACAGAGGTATATTGTGTAACACCCACCCATGAATGAGGTAGCAAACACTGAAAGAGAATTTATATAAACTCAAAAGGCAACAAGTTTACTAAATGTAAGTGATTTTTGGTTTTGACCCTAGCTTTAATGACTGAGCCATCTCTCCAGCACAAATGTAAGCAAGATTCTAAAGAACCAATATACTGAAAGTGAAAAAGCAGATTGTGCCTTTTCCTTGCAGCAGTAAATGTGAAATTTGAGAGAAATAACACACTAGATGATAAAGAACATTTCCATGTGACATTATAAACACTTGTTGAACACAAACCAAGAAGAAATTACAAGAGCAATTTTATTTCAGAATGAAAATTTAGGTATAAGGAGAATATTCGAGAGTCTGGCATGAGTAGCTTCAAACTGCAGAAGGGGCTGGTTGCTAGTAGGATTTGTTCTATAATAATTTACACAGCATCAAGATAAAAAGCTTATGAAGTAAATTATTCTGGCTTCCCTATCTCAGAGCTGTCCTAAAATTAAAAGCTGTGTGTGTGTGTGTGTGTGTGTGTGTGTGTGTGTGTGTGTGAAGAGTGACAGAGAAAAGAGGGGTTGCAAGCTGGGACACTGGGGAACTTTAAGATGGAGAAGTTACTTTTGGGAAAAAGAAGCACATTAAGAATGACAAGGTCACAGCAGATAGAATACTTCATGTGACATAAGTAATATTTACCATGCACACACAAAAATTGATGTTAGCCAGAGACTGCTTGCTCACAGCTCCTTGGAATAATTTCTTTATCATTTCTTCACTTCAAATATAAAGGGCCTATGGCAGTAAGAAAGTTTATCATCTACTGACAACTCCAAGAAATAGCAAACATAAAATGGTAGGCCAGGGGAAGATGCAGGTTTTATGTTAAGAACACATTTCTCTGAATGACACACACATATGCTTTCTCTCTCCCTCCCTCCCTTCATTCTACCCCCCCCTCTATCGCCCCCCCCCACACCAGTTCAAACACCTCCCCCTTATCTCCACTCGCCTCTTACAACCTTCCTGAGTTCTGTATCTACTCACTGGTGTTCAACCTTCCTAATGTTGAGACCCTTTAATACAGTTCTTCACGTCGTAATCCCCAGCCATAAAATTATTTTTGTTGCTGCTTCAGAAATATAATTTTTGCTGTTATGAATTAAAATGTAAACATCTGATATGCTGGATATCTGCTATATGAACCCCAAGGGGGTCGTGGACCAGCATTTGAGACACTGATTTACACTGAACAAATCCATTCTAACAACTCCCTCTCCAGTTCTCAGCATAACTGTCTTAGCAAACTCGTCATTCACAGAAGTTACCTTCCACTTCCCTTAGGCTAAAACTTATTCAGTAATTCCAAGAAATATAATGCTACCTCCATTATTTTACACACAATGTTTTCATTCATTCATACTCTTCCCCATGTCACTAATCAATAGAAGGTCGAGGATTAGAAGACATATTTTGATTGTAAGGGCCAAGAACTTTCTTTTCCTTATACTGGATGTATACTGGATGCTGCTTCAGTAATAGAATTCATTCTGAAATTTCTGTTACTGCTGTAAATCCATCCAGCACCTCCTCTCTTCAATTAAACAGTTTTTATTTCACCAAGTCTGTGTGTTACTTTCTTCCTCTTTGCTTTAGTCACTTCTTGCTTTTCTTCCATAGCTTTTATAAACTTCCAAAAAAAACCAAAAACCAAAAACCCAAAACACCACCTCAAGAACACATCCATACCTCTGTGTTCAGTTTTTCAAGTTATCTGTGGAAAATCAACTTATCTTTTCATAACACATAATCTCTGGATTTTAATATGTAAAGAGAAGATAAATAACAGTATCTCTGGAGTTGTTTCATAAAAGAAACATTATCAGTATGTGCAACCTTAGATGTTAAGGGACCACAAACCTAACCATAGACTCTGAAATTGTACAATTTTCAAACAATAAATGTAAAGACGGGGGATCTCATTAAATGTCTTCAACAATATGGGTCAAAACATTAAAAACAAAAACCTCTTAGTTTCAGTGTTAGAAGTATCAGAAAATAGTCAAACCAGTATTTAAGTACACTGCCCAGTGTGCTGCCTCCTGTGTACAAAGAACATGACAGCAGAGAATCTTCTCTTCCTTTGGTGAGGCATCATACCCTTCAATTCTGACAAGTTTACTATTATTGTCAGTCTCTTAATGTGTTACTTAGAACAGCCATCACTTATGATTTGACAATTCCCCTGCTTAAATGAGTGATTGGGTCAAGCCTGCCCAAATACTGCACATATTTGAAGCCAACAGATTTGATAGTATGATTAATTTGTAAATTTCCTTCACAACAGAATTTAAACTCATGGTGGGCTTAAAATAACCAAGGTGTCAGGAGCAGTGAAAGGCAGAGAGCTCACCACACAGCTTTTTATGTTTATGGCCATCAGCATTTTGAAATGCCCATGACCTGGATTTAGCATCACTTTGCCTTACTGCTTTACTTTCCTCGGATACATTATCTGTCCTGTTCAAACAAATTCCCCTGTGTATATTGGCAATTTCTCTTTGAGTTCCTCTGGCTGCTTATCCGTGGACTTTATAGAGTGTGAGCCATGCCCCCAAGGCTGTAGTCAGCCATCATCTGATCAAACCCATGTCCACTCCCACTGTTAGTAGTTTCCCTCCCTGCCTCCCTCCTTTTCTTCCCATTTCAATCTTTTTCAGTTTCTCCTTTTCCTTCCTCTCTTCCTCTTTCATTCCCCCCCCCCCAGCCCCGCTTCCTCCCTTCCCCTACACACCTTATTATCTGCTACTATAGTATGTAGGTTTATCATTGGGAGACAAGACACTAAAACCTGTTACTGTTCTGTGACAACTCTTTTTAATTTGTCCCTTCTTTTATCAGTTTGATTAAAGTTTTCTCCATTATTTTTATTTACGTTTTTCATGTCTAGAAGTACTATTCCTTTTGTATTCGATACTATATCAGTATACTCTTTTCAGTTTTTATTCAATTTTGTGTGTGTGTGTATGTGTTGGGTGCAGTATATGCACTGGCGCAGGGATGTGCCATGTGTGTGCTAGCATACACTCGGTAGAGGTTGATGTTGGTGTCTTTTCTTGATGGTTCTCCAGTTTATTGTTGGAGATTACAGATGTCACTATTCCTCACTTTTTATGTAGTTACTGGAGATCTCAGCTTAGGTACACACACTGGCCAGAAAGAACTGAAGTCATGGGTGTTATCTCCCTGGTGTTAAAATTCAGTTACTCATTTAAGGTTTTTCATTTATAGCAGGTTTTATTCTGTACCCAGTAATATTCACACAAGAAAGTTGTGTGAATAAAGAAATGCTAATTCAGTAGCATTAGGCAAAATAATTAACAGAAAACAATCCTTTAAGTAAATGATTAGGTATAAGTATGAGGGTACAGATGAAATTGCCAATGAAATGTGTATTTGGTATGAGTGCATGTTTAGTGCAACTCCTGAGGGAGTCAGGTATCACAAACTGTTAGTGCACACACTTAACTTCAGTGGAAGGAGATGGAAATGGGCAACAATGTAGACAGATTTCACTTATTTCAGCTTGGGCTGTCATTTTTTTTTTTTTTTTTCAGTTCCTCATCTCTTCTCTCTGAAGAGAGGGAGGTATGTATCTACTTACCTACTTCATTGTATCATGCCTGCCCATCCTTTCCACATGGGTGTAAGTATTTCAACAGGGCCTATTACACCACATTCCAAATGGTGTCTACATTTTTCATAGTGCAATTTGTTTGCTTTCCTGTTTCCGCTTGTCTCTTGAACTTTGTATCACAAGCTGAATGTGATGACACGTGCTTACTTTTTTGTGGCGAAGACAGGAAGGCCTTTGCTGTACACTTGCTCTGGCTTAACTGTTCCATACGACTGAGAACTGATTATCCTTTTATCCACTTCCGCTGAGTTCCCGTTCTCAACCTCTGTTCTTTTCTCCCTTCTTTGTATTCATACTCTCAACATTCCTCCTCCAACTTTATAAACCATAATGCCCATTAGCTCCCCAGCCCACTTATGCTAAAACCTTTATCTCATCAATGAGACACTTTCTAGGTTACCTCAATGTTATTCAATATTTTCCAGTTCCACCCATTCCTATGCCAATTCCATAATTTTCAATAAAGTTCTTATAACAACAAATTTATCTCAATACATAGCTCAGTAAATTCCATTCCTCAGCACATTTTCATTCTCCATTTATCTGTTGGTGGGCATGTAGTCTTTCATTTCCTCCCTACTGTGAAGAGTAGCAATAAACACTGTGTGAGCATGTCTGTAGTAGGATGTGGCATCCAGTGGGAATGTGCTCAGTATAGTCATTGCCATTTTAGTCTACCACACTGAATAACATAAACTGTTGATTCTAGGTTACATTTTTCTGAACTAAACAGGACCTGTTTTCATATCCTTTTGTTCATTTAGATATTTTCTTATGAGTTGTTATTTTATTCTGGACATTTATAAATTTTATAATACTTATAAATCATTTCCTACATAATACCTATCAAAAGGAGAGCAAAACTGTGATATCAGGTTGTTTGCTTATTTCTGATTTCATGAATAAGTTTTGATTTTATTAAATCTTTTATTGTTACCTTTAAATATTTGTCTCTATACACTTATAAAGCTGTCCTGCATTTAAAAAGTTAGCTTTCTACACTAAGTTGTTAATCTGCAGATAAAATTTTATAACTGTAATGAGATTCTGTTATCACTTATAGTTAATACTATTCCTTAATTATACCAGCTTATCAAAATGACAACAATATGTGATTTGAAATAAAGTCATAATGTGAGAAATTTGTTAAATTTGAATTAAAATGTTACATGGTTATCTATTTTTACACACCATTTTCACATAAATCTTAACCTACAGTGACTGAAATCATTATACAGTTAAGGCTGCTGTTGAGCTCCTGATAATCACACTTCACTTCTTCAGCTGAGTTACAGCCAAGACCACCATGCTAGGTTTAAATCACCTTTGACAAGTTGTATTTGCAACATTTCATTCTCAAATCAACTAGTATAAAGTTATTAAGTATCATGCTTTCTTTTCTTTTTTAACCACACAGTTTTAGAAACTTAACTTTTGTTTTTACTAAATTATTTCAGCAAATGAGTACTGGCTTAAGAGTCACAATATTTACATTTTAAGTTTCTTTCTGTCACATCTGATGACTTTAGGGTTTAGTCCTGATAACTTTCAGGTGCCAGCAAGACCCATGCCATTTTCAATTCTAAAATCAATTTTAATAACTTGTCTTTTAGCACACATATTTCCAATGAGGCTCAAATAGAACTAGAAATGTTTTAAATATGGGAAAAGTAAATTCCAAGGCCTTTCAGCTTTTTGTGCAACATATTTTCAATGATTACATCATATGACCATTCTCTTCTGAAGTACTATCAAGAGCATCTGATGAATTATGAATGACATACCTTCTTCAGCACAGAAAACTTTTAGAGGTATTATCTCAAGGTAAGCTGAGAGCTGACACTTTGTTAATGTAACTTTTCAGCATTAATGTGAAAAACCACTTTCAATTTGTGTTTAAGCAAGTAGATATCAGCTCTTCATTTGTTAAATGAACAAAATAGATATTGACATGACAACTCAGGTTCTGAGGGCAGTTATCATTAATGTCTGCAGAGAAAGTTTTCCTGAATCCTTACTACTTCAAATAACTTGAGATGACTAAATCCGGCATACAGAGTTCTGAACTATTTGATAGCATTTCTAACAATAAAGATATTATCTATAGAACATACTTGGTCTTTAACTCATTTTAGAGAATGAAGAACTATATTAAATCTAATTCCACAATAGGATGTTTATATCACATAATTTAAATAAATATGTATTGTAGATTCCCATGTAGATTTAACAGGAATTTAAGGAAAATCGAGATATTTTTTAGGATTTTGCATAGTAAACCTGTCACATTACCTTTAACAGAGTCTCTTCCACCATTTCCTTTTAAAATAATTTCTCAACAAATATGACTGTAGGTCTTACATGGCCAATTGCATTTAATTATAACTCATGATCATGGAAGAGAAGGCTATTTGAAGTATTCAACTATTAGTTTCCTACTCTGGACCCTTTCTCGTGACTTTTGACACATCTATTTCCCACCTTGAGTGATCTAAATGAATTAGAAAGCTGGGTAGAACATGGTGACTTTGAACAGAACTAAATTTTATGTACAATTTCTAGAAAATTTTCGAACTGTATATTACAATTAAGATGTTATTTAAAAGCGAACAAAAACCCTAAAGGAACGGGACAAGCTAAGGGTAGCTCCTACAGCAGGTAGGAGCATTTTCTGCTACTTGACATTTGTCAAATTAGTTTGATGATGATGTATATACTAAAACAAATTCTATACAAGTTAAACTACCACAATGCACCGTTATTAGCCTCCTAGCCTGGACTATATTTTACCATCTTCTTACCTCATATGAAAAAGGGAAGTCTATATATTTCTTTTTCTCTCACTGAATAGACAGCTAAATTTGAAGCATTATATTGAGAAAAAAAAGGCTAGACATTTTCTCTATGGATTCTGATGTTCTTACCATTCAAGTACCTAGATTCAAGAGTGGTAAAACAGTTTGTGAGGCCAACCCCTGGGAAACATGCCATTAAAAAGATGAGTCAAAATATTTTTTTTTAAATTTTATTATCATTTAGCAATGGGAAAATGCAATTTATTTACACCAGCAGCCATATGGGCAGGGGGAACACAAGAGTTAATTAGCTATTTGTATAGGACAGATTACTTATTAAAAAATAAGAATCTCCAAAACAAAGGACAGTGGTGAATTTCACACTACCCTCCCCCAATGATCCCAGCATGCGATAATGCCAGGTAGTGGCCCCTGGGCATGCGGTGGTGGGAACTAATTTATGGAAGAAAAAACCACAAACCACAGAAAATTTAAAGAACCCCTTCCCCCCATATACATACACTCAGATACATAATAGGATTACAGGGTGGTCAATACAATTAATAGAAGAGAAAGGATAGAATTCTGTTGTTACAGGAAGGGTGGGGGAAGGGGAGAGTTCCTAACCACTGTCAACTATATGGTGGAGAACATTTGCTCCCAAAAAAGTAGTTTGTTCCCTCAGGGCAATAATAGCTGGACTGAGCCCACCTCCTATCTACAGAGTGGGGAGCTACGGCCCTAATGGAAATGTTGGAGACAAAAAATAAAAACAACAAAGAGGGAAGTAATATGAGCAAACCATCACCCCAAACTACCACCCACATATTTATGTTCTAACCAGAAAAGGCAAGAAAACTAAAGTCACATTTGAACTCCCTATCTGAAGGCAAGAGTGTGTGGGCCATGGCCTTTCTCCCTTTCAAGTTTCCCAAGTACTTTACATAAGCAGGAATCTCAGACTGCCTTTGAAAGTATTTTTAGCTCCTGCCAAGGTTTTATTCAAGTTCTCAAAATTCTTGGACTAAGGATCCAAACTGTAACTAGGCCCCAACCCTGAGCTGTAAAACTCTGAGAAGGCAATAACAGAGAGTCTCAAGGCCCAAGCACTATAGTTTCCTTAACTCTTCAGAACAGTAATCCATATTAGTCCACACAATTCAAACAGCTCCTGGGAGAAGGAAGATACACAACAGGGTTAGAAAAGTGGAGCAGAACCAACTCCTTCCTTGTGTATGCCAGCATTCATGGTTCTGCAGTAAGTCCTAAGAGGCAGTATCCAAGTAGCAATGGGAAGAATGAACTCATGACAGGCAGGGAGATATACTAGCAAGGCAGGCTTATTAAGAGAAACACGTAGACATGGCACTGCCTTGTAAATTTAGATTTTTTTTTTTTTTTTTTTTTGTTATTTTCCCATTCTGATCCAAACAGAGGGAGCCATGAGAGATTCTGCTCGAAGGCTTCCATAAAAAACAGGTAAAACAAAAACCAACAAAAAAAATTTTAAAGTTAGAAAACGACAACAAAACAAAAGGGAAAAGGAAACTTGTGTAGGCTTCAGAGGAGGAGCACTGGAAGATGAGCTGAAATTGGTCAAGATAAAACCTAGAATGGCAAGCAGCACCTGGAATCATGAGCTGCACCAGATAGGCAGTGGAGCAGTGACAGGAACATGGCCAAGCCAGACAGATGAGGCTGGACCCTTTACTGGGGCACAGAATGAGGTAAGAAAACATTTCAAATAAAGCAGCACCTTTCTTTCCTGCTCACCTCAGGACTCCCACCCTCCACAAACTCCCATTTAGGGACTAAAACACAAAAGTTTGATATGCCTCTCACTTCCTGTTTACTTCTAACCCTGCCTCTAAAGTCAGGGAAATCCCCAACTTTCCAACACAAAAAATACAGCCCCTGCTCTAAGGAGGTCCTGAGGACCAAATGATGAACTTCCATCTGTGAGGGCAGAGAAGGTAGAAACAGTCTTAATCACCATAGCAGAGGTCTGATTGCCCAATTGAAGAAGGGATTCTGCAACCACACCACTGCAACCACACCAGGTAAACCAGGCCTGTTTCAGGGCTCTTAGCATTACACTCATTCACATTATTAAAGGCAGATGGAAAAAGTTCCCTCTGGGCTCAATTTTCAAACACCCTCCTGCAAGGCCATGACACCTTCTGTAGTTCAGTGGTACCACTGGAGGACAGTGACCTGTGATAATGATCAAGTCAGAAACCATGGGCTGGTTACATCACCGGCAACTCAAAAGCAGGAAAAGGCCGTCCCACCAAACTTATGTCCAAAGTATGTAATTCAAGACATGAGTCTTCAAGGTGGAGATGATATGCAACCGCAGAGGTATGCTTCATCCTCATAGCATCAAAACAAAATCTTCAGCTGTTTGTAAACCACTTTGTCCTTTGCCAAACCTTTGCCACACAGTCCGATGGAAAGACAGGTCTTTTGATGAGTCAAAGGCAAGGCCTTGTCCCCACAAAATGCTGGACTTTCGGAAAACAGGTGGTTCTGGACTTCTTGTAGACAAGGGCACAAGGGCTTCCCCCAAAATTCAGATGGGAATTAATATTTTTAGTATTTTAAGTCTCATACCTGACTTCTATTCGTATCAAAGAGGCCCAATTGGAGGCTTAGAAATCAGAGGAGCAGTCCACCGAAGCTGACCAGGTCCTGACCATCAAGAGCATCCAAAACTTCACAGGAGGCCCTTAACATCAAGCAGATGCAAAATCTGAGAAACAAAAGAATTTTATAGGCTGGGTACACAGCTGCTCACCTGTGTACTGAGGGCAGTTCAGGGGATCTTGTACATCCACGTATTAACACAGCTCAAAAATACAGCATGGTGCCTCTGGACCTTCTGTCCAGGAATTCAGAGCTGGCACTGGGTACCCTTTCAAATGGACCCGGATTCCTAAATTCTCCTCTTTGGGTTTGTTTGTTTGCTTTTGTCTTCTTGTTCATGTATTTTAATGCTAAGATCTTTAAGGGGGAAATGAGACTTCTGTTTGCTTTTCCTTTATTATTATTTTTTTTTTTTAAATTTTTCTCTCCAACTTAGCTTATTTCTCCAAGCCACGGGACCAGTCTCTATTATTGTCCTGGTCACTGTCGCCCTCTCTCATGTCGTTGACTACTGGAATTCTGGAGGTGAACGCTGCAGCTCCGTCTGAGGCCCATTCCCAGGATCTCCAGGAAGGGAGCAAAGCGGGAGGCGGCATGCTCCTTTGTCTTCCACTGGCTGAATGCCAAAATCCTTCACGCTACCAGTGTCTGCAAACTCCAGGTAGAAGTAGCCACACTTGACTGCCCGGTGCACCTCAAAGCAGAATCCCAGGCAGGAATCCTCTATCAGGTCTACATAGATCTCCTGGGCGATGGCCTCCAGCTTGTTAGTGTCCAGGTTGGCCAAGGAAATCTCCTCCATCTTAATTGGTAAGCGACTGTGCAGAGGGCGCAGGGTTTACTCACGGCACACTCGGGCTCCGCGGGCCGCGCTAGGCCTGCAAAGGCCTCTCCGGGGCCGCGTCCTCCGGGTCGGCAACGGCGGCGTCCGCGGCGACAGCAACGGCTGCTCCGGAGCTCCAACGATCGCTCGGCTCCGACGACACCCACGTTCGGGATTCTGAGCAGCACCCGAGCCCGACTCGCCGCTAAACCGTCTCAGCGCCTCACCCTGCCCGTTCTGGCCTCTTCCTCTCGCTGACGGTCTGGGCCCGCCCCCCCACTTCCGCCCGGTGCTGCGCCTGCGCACTGGCTCCGCGGGGGAGGGGGGCGGGGGGGGAGGCTGGGCTTTGGCTCTGGCGCAGATCGCAGGTTGGGAGTTCTGTGGGTCTGTGAGAGCCAGTGGTGACAGCTGTCATGCCTGTCTCTCTGATTCTCCCGGTTCATAAAATGCTATCGACGATGCTAGGGTATTTCGTCTAGGGATTTAAACGTTCGCTAATGAGTTTACCTGTTTCAATGATTTCCTACGTAAACGGAGGAATAATAATTACTGGTCCTGTTGTGCAATCAATCGAATAATGATTACAGGCATAATTATCCATATACGCCTGGAAATTTGACGTACAGGATTGACTTGCAGTTATTACAGTACTGCCGCAGTTGTCATTTAACTCCACTAGATGGTGCGAGGAAACAAACTGCCCTATAGTTTATCTTTGAGACTTTCTTTGAATGAAAACAACTAGAATCTTGACACTAAAGGCATAATTCAAATATATTGATCAAATAAACCTAAGACATTTATCTCACTTATAAGACCATTAAGTCAGCGTGACTGTAAAGAAATGATTATATACGTCTCCAAATGTGCTACAGGATAAAAATGATGTGTGCATTGTTTGGGGGAGGCAGGGAGAAGGAGGGGAAGATTTTCCTGAAGATTGTGAGAACTGAGCCAGCCCACCAAATCCCCTGCAGTCAGCTCATAACAACTTTTCTCATTTGACTAAAGCAAGTCTTTATTCTGTGGTTAAAGCCATTGATAAAGCACTGTACTAACTACCGTGCACCAGAAGAAGCCAGCTATTCCGAAACAGATTAGTTGTTAAATCAACCATAAGGAAGTCGCTGTACTATTTCTTCTATCTTTTTCTTTTTCTGTTTTTCTTTTTTCTTCATTATTTGATCCTCCTCTGCAACTGCTTTACTTTTGTAATTTATCCAAAAGGAACTGCGGCTAAAGAAAATTTCAAATGCTCATTTATAGATTTCTTATTCAAGATTTCCAGATTAGAGAAAAGCATACAACCATCACAACATCCTGATTTCAACATTAATTAATATATATGTTTCCCTCAGTACAGGATTGCCTTACAGTGACTGGTTTAGAGTGTGAACTATTTGAAAACAATTGTATTTTCTAATTGTCTATTTAGTCATTTTAGATATCACACATTGGTAGAGATGGATCCTTTAGCTTATGCTACTTAATTTTTATCTGCCCAGAGTTCTCTTTTTTTTTTTTTTAAATTTAAGACAACTTTTTTTAAATTTGGACTTTTATATAATCTACATGTGTAGATTCAAAAAATTACAATGTTGATGAAATGTGGGATCTCCTAATAGCCATACAATAAACCATGTAATGATGAAGCGTCCACGATACTGAATCAGACTGCCTCCTACAGTAAATGCCTATGTAAATCTTGTGTTTGAATCTGTTTTCATGACATTTTAGTAATAGATGTCATCACATAGTTTTGTGGTGAGACCCATGGCAATAAATATCAGAATTTTCACACAGTGCCTGCCTTGATGTGTAACAGTGTAAACTGTTGCATGCTGAGTTGGGTGAGAAAAATACAATGATGACTTTAAGCCTCCTTGCTCAACTTTTCCTCTTCAAGCCAAGTGTAAAACTCTACTTTCTACGTATAGTACGAATTCCAAGACATTTGTGAAGTTTAGTCTTTCTCCACATGTCTTGGTTTGGGAATGACCATCTGGCTTCATATCTAGCATGGTGCTAACACATTAATTGCCAAGCAGAAGTTCTTATTAACAGACAATCATCCTCTGCCATCACTGGTGTATAATTTGTTCTTGCCAGGTCATCAAAGAGTCTTAGTTCCCTTAATTTGAAAAAACAAATATGAGCTTGTCTTTCTGCATCTTATACTGTGGGAGTTGCAAACTATCTTGTATTTAGCTAATAAAGTTAGTACAGTTCAATAAAAATTATTTCAAAGTATATGTGCTTTTATGTTCATTGAAATTAAAATAAGGTTAGAATTATTTAAATGATTCTGTCAGTGTTTGATTCCATTTAGTCTTACTAAATCAACAGTGTTGTGTTGAAAATTTGTAGTCTCACTCACATTTTGTCTTACCTTTTATTTGTATCACTAGCTAAATTTTCTTAATTTGAGTTGAAACATACTGGCTATTTCATTTCACATCAGGAAATACAAATGAGAAATAATTTAATGGTGATCTTAGTGGAGTATTGAATGTAATGTATTTTCTAATATTTAGTTCATTTTCTAAGTGCAATGCAAATAATATGGAATGCTTCTTCATAAATGGCCTTAAAGTATATGCATTAAAATACATAGTGCACCAAAGGAATACACTAATACCACCCATCCCCCATCTCATCACACCCATCCCCCCTTCCCTGGGTCATCAAGTCTCTAAAGGTTTAGACACATCCTTTCCCACTGTGACCAGGCAAGGCAGTCCTCTGTTATGTATGTGCCAGGGGCCATAGACCAGTCCCTGTATGCCCTTTGGTTGGTGTCTTAGTCCCAAGAAACTCCCAGAGGTCCGGGTTAGTTGATACTGTTGGTCTTCCTATGGGATTGCTATCCTCTTCAGCTCCTTCAGTCCTCCTACTAACTCTTTCATAGAGTCCCCTACCTCAGTCCAGTGGTTGCCTATGAATATCTACCTGCATCTGTCTCAGTAAGCTGCAGGTAGAGCCTCTCAGAGGACAGCCATGCTAACCTCCTGCCTACAAGCACAGCAGCTTCAGTACTACGTGTCAGGGTTTAACATGGGGAGTTAACATAAAGCTTTCCTTCCTTCAGTTGCTTTTATCAGGGTTTTGATTTGTTGTTTGTTTTTATTACAATAAGAAGTACAATCAACACATATGGACAAGAGAAAATGTTTTAAGGATGTTAATTCATTCAATGGGATCCCATAGTAAAATTCTTTTAATAGGTTAGAATGGTACAGCAATGCCATCTGAAAATGAAGATGGTTGTGAAGAAAGGTATTTATTCAGAAACTTTCCAAGGCTAATAACAATCAGGGTTCCCTTTATACATAAAAACTCTCCGCAATGTCTATTAAATCAATGTCTAAGTGACAGTTTATTGATTCCCTTTCCTTCCCTGATAAGCCATGTCCTTTAATAGATCTTGATCTTGCTAACTGTACTTTGTCCAAACACACTGGTGTTTGGAAACATAACCCAAGAGATTTGGGAAGAGTACTATCATGACAGCAAAACTATTTTTTAGGCCATTCTAGATTAGTAAAATGTGTCTACAAATTGATAGTACTCCTGAGAGTAAACAAAATGGTATGGGATATTTGAACAGAAATCTCTCTGAAAAAAGATTGATGGTCTAAGATTACACGTGTCCAACTTAATAGAAAATACAATAAAACGAAAATGATGCTTTCATTTTGGATAAATGTTAGAGATGTCAAGAGCATTGTTCAGTTTGTGTGTGGCAAAATTAGTACCAAGTGCTAAGTCTTCTGACTCATAATCTAATTCCTTTCCTGGTACAGAATTCTTTCCCTAATGTCTGTTGTCTTAGCAGCAGAAAGTTTAGTGATGGCTAAATGTATGTTAAAAAGCTAGAATAATTTATATTACTAGTACTATCAATATAGAATGTACTGCTTAATGAAAACTACATGATTTTATGGACTTGGTATAATGTAATATTAGTTTTGTTATTCAGAAAAAGTTATAATATTTCAAATTAGTGATTAAAAAATTCAAACTAGCAAATGATTCAATCCAAAACCTATTTAGAAATGCATCACGTATTCAATTATGTGATCTCTCTCTCTTCTCTCTCTCTTCTCTCTCTCTCTCTCTCTCTCCCCTTCAATTTTTTTTGACATAGTCTTGCTCTGTAACTCAGGCTGTCTTAAATCTTCAGATCCCTCTGTCTCATACTTTTTTTTTTTTTTTTTTTTTTTTTGGTTTTTATGGAGACAGGGTTTCTCTGTGTAGCCCTGGCTGTCCTGGAACTCACTCTGTAGACCAGACTGCACTTGATCTCAGAAATCTGCCTGCCTCTGCCTCCCAAGTGCTGGGATTAAAGGCGTGTGCCACTACTGCCCTGCTAGTTTACCTCATACTCTTTAGTATTAGGATTATAGTGGTGTACCACCAACCGTACCCACCTGTCTTCGTCAGGGTTTCTATTCCTGCACAAACATCATGACCAGAAGAAAGTTGGGAAGGAAAGGGTTAATTCAGCTTACCCTTCTGCATTGCTGTTCATCACAAAAGGAAGTCAGGACTGGAACTCAAGCAGGTTAGGAAGCAGGAGCTGATGCAGAGGCCATGGAGAGATGTTCCTTACTGGTTTGTTCAGCCTGCTCTCTTATAGAACCCAAGAACAACAGCCCAAAGGTGGTACCACCCACAAAGGGCCCTCACCACTTGATCACTAATTGAGAAAATGCCCCACAGCTGGATCTCATGGAGGTATTTCCCCAACTGAAGCTATTTTCTTTGTGATAACTCCTGCCTGTGTCAAGTTGACACACAAAACTAGCCAGTACAATTGACCCCTTGTCAACTTGACACAAAAAACACATCATTATTAAGCCTCAACCCTTACTTTCTTATTCATCCCCAAGATCTAAATTACTTTGAAAGTCCCACAGTCTTTACATATTAAAAGTTCAATCACTTTAAAATGTCCAATATCTTTAAAATTCAAAGTCTTTTAAAAATTCAAAGTCTTTTAACTGTGGGCTCCACTAAAATACTTTCTTCCTTCAAGAGGGAAACATATCAGGGCACAGTCACAATCCAAAGCAAAACTCAAACTCCAATGGTTCAATGTCTGGGATCCAATTCACGATCTTCTGGGCTCCTCCAAGGGCTTGCGTCACTTCTCCACCTCTGCCCTTTGTAGCACGCAGCTTGTCTTCTAGGCTCCAGCTGCCTGTACTCCACTGCTGCTTCTATTCTTGGTGGTCATCGCATGGTACTAGCATCTCCAAAACTCTGCTATCTTCCACTGTAATTAGGCTTCACCAATAGCCTCTCATAGGCTCTCTTCATGGTGACAAGCCTCTGCTCCTATGCATGACCCCTTCAAGTCCTGGGCAATCAATTGCAACCGAGGCTGCATCTTCACCAATGGCCTCTTCCGTGGCTTCTCACTGTACCAAGAGCCTCAGCTGCTCTTCATGACCCCTTCATGCCTTCAAAACCAGTACCACCTGGGTGACTCTTACACAGTACCAAGTCCAGCCACAGCACAAAATACAACTGTAGCTATCTCTAGAACACAGCCTCTGTGCTCTCAGAAAACACTTCCCAGAAGATTTCATCTTAGGGATGCTGGTCTCTTCTTAATCACCGCTAATTTCTTAGCTCCAGCTAACCAGCATCAATAGTCCAAGTAACACAAAGGTTTGCTTTAGTGGTTCTGGTATCTTGTTAATCACAGCCAATTCTTCAGCCCCAGCTAACCAAAACCACAGAATCTTCACAATCAAAACATGGCCCCTTTAAGAGTCTTTAATCTACCCTCTGAAATTTCACAAGCCAGGCCTCCATTTTCTGCAATGTTCTCAGCATTATCTTCCCAGCTCCTACAGAACATTCCACAGAGCTCTTAACACTGAATGGATCATCTAGCCCAAAGTTCCAAAGTCCTTCCACAGTCCTCCCCAAAACATGGTCAGGTTGTCACAGTAATTCCCCACTACACTGGTACCAATTTGTCTTATTCAGGGTTTCTATTCCTGCTCCTGTTGGGGAGCAAAGGGTTTATTCAGCTTCCACTTCTGCATTGCTATTCATCACTAAAGAAGTCAGGACTGGAACTTAAGCAGGTTAGGAAGCAGGAGCTGATGCAGAGGCCATGGAGAGATGTTCCTTACTGGCTTGCTTCCCCTGGCTTGCTCAGCCTGCTCTCTTATAGAACCCAAGAACACCAGCCCAAGGATGGCACCACCCACAAGGGGCCCTCCTCACTTGATCACTAATTGAGAAAATGCCCCACAGCTGGATCTCATGGACGCACTTCCCCAACTGAAGCTCCTTTCTCTGTGCTAACTCCAGCCTGTGTCAAGTTGACACACAAAACCAACCAGTACACCACCTTAAGTGTGGCATCATTTCCACATTTTTCAACCAAGTCAGAGTTTAATTGTTTGAAATAGTTAAAGTTATTTCTATGTCCTTTTCCACAGTGCTTTGCCTCTCTGTTAGGAAGACAGTTTGATGTAATTAATTGAACGTACATTGTTGTACTTTGACTAATGCCCATTGGGTTTGTTTCTGTTTCTCTTCTCCCATGAAGAACTATTTTCTTAAGTCAAGCTGTTAAACTGGTGGGTGGTATGCTTTTATTTCTTGTATTCCACAGACCGTCATCTGGCATATGTCACCAAGTAAGAGATTGATTTTCTTTGAAAAAAATGGTACACGGAAAATTAAGAGAAGCTTAGTTTTCTAACATGAGAGTAGCTCAGAAGTTGGGCGGTGGTGGTGCACAACTTTAATCCCAGCACTTGGGAGGCAGAGGCAAGCAGATGTCTGAGCTTGAGGCCAGCCTGGTCTACAGTGTGAGTTCCAGGACAGCCAGGGCTACACAGAGAAACCCTGTCTTGAAAAAACGAAACAAAACAAAACAAAAACAAAACAAGAGAGAGAGAGAGAGAGAGAGAGAGAGAGAGAGAGAGAGAGAGAGAGAGAGAAGAGCTCAGAACTGGCTGTGAGTTAGTTACTAATATTCTTTAAAATTCTGATTTTTTTTCAAATTAAATATTATAGCATTGTTAACACTTTCCCTCCATTTGTGGTGAGTCTGGTCTTTACTTTCTACAGTTTTGCTGTGCTATTCATAGGGACCATTAATTTCTTTCTAATCTCTCTATTTCTTTAACTACTCTTTTATTTATCCTACCTCTATTTTATTGACCTTTTATATTTGTAGTCATTTACCACTTCTACTAATTTATTAGCCACTCCATACTATTACTATAATTTTATTTTAGTGAACTATGAATAAACCTATCATAGTCATTGGATACAAGCACACACACACATTATTTTTTGATTCATATGGTTCTTAGTTCCAGAACATTTGGGCATTTATTTAATAGACATACACACATTGAATGTGTACATCATTGTTTGTATTAAGCACAATACTATGTGCACAGAAGATTCTTCATACTCCATAGTAAAAATGAGCTCTATCTCAGCAGGTTTTAGATTTGCACTTTATCTTTTAGTATTCCAACCTGATAAAATTGATGCTTCTGACAGCTTTGTTCTCTCTGAGGATTGTTCCAAAGAATAAAGAGAAATGTCATTTGAGAAAGATTTACAAAACATAAATAAAGCTTCTCAGAAAAAAGGTAACAGCATTCCAGACACATATATGAGTGTTATAGAGTATTTAAATAATATATTTCATAAAAATTCATAATTGGAACAGGTAATGTAAAAATTTTTCAGAAAACTATAGGACTTTTAGTTGTACTGTTCATATAGGTTTTGCTTCAGTAACAAATTATATCAGCTGTGAATGAACATTTCTATTCCATAAGAGTAAAGTATTACATGCCTCTGTAAGAGGACATTTGCTTATGCCATAAGTGGAATGATAAAACAGCTGTGAAAGACTTATTCACCTGAGTTTGTGTCTTAGTGAGGCTTTCAGTTGCAGTGAAAAGATGCTATGACCAAGGCAACTCTTATAAAGGACAACTTATAGTTGCTGCTGGCTTACAGTTTCAGAGGTCCAGACTATTATGATAGTGGCAGAAAGCAGGACAATGTCTAGGCAGTCATGGAACTGGAGGAGCTGAGAGTTCTACATCAGCCTTGTTGGAAGGCAAACAAGAGAATTTTTACTAGGCTGTTTTGAGACTTCCTTTGTCAATGAAATTAATCCAAATCTCTTCACCTTCGTCTCAGGCAGACTCTTCGGGCCATGGCAAAAAGCAGCCACATTCTTCAACAAAATACCACAAAAATTGTCTCTAGGCTACATACTGAAGTTCTTCTCACTTCACTGTTATGAAGAGCATTTTAATGAAAAGTAGCAAGCTGAGAAAGAAAAAATACAAAATAAATGGTTCAAAGAGCAAAAGGGCACCAAGAAATGCCAAAGTGCTAAATCCAGTATTCAAGGGGATAAATAGGTTAAGAGAATGGTGACTTTAGGGCCAGATCCCACCCAGCTAAATTTAGGTCTCAGGCTAGCAGATCTCTGAGTTCAAGGTCAGTATACAGATCATGTTCAAGGATAGACATGCATATTCAAACCACCACACAAGGTGTGACCTTGTTGGAGTAGGTGTGGCCTTGTAGAAAGTGTGTTACTTAGGGGGTGGGGTTTTAGACTCTTCTCCTAGCAAACTGGAAGCTACATGGAAGTAGTCCGTTTTAGTTAAGTTTTCCATTGCTGTTAAGAGACACCATGACCAAGGCAGCTCTTATTAAGGACAGCATTCAAATGGGGCTGGATTACAGGTTCTGAGGCTCAGTCCATTATCATCATGGTTAGAAGCATGGCAGCATCCAGGTACATGGTGCTGGAGGAGCTGAGAGCTCTCTATCTTGTTCTGAAGGCAGACAGGAGAAGACTGGGCAAGGCTTCAAAGCCCCCACACACAGTGACATAGTTTCTCTAACAAGGCCATTCCTATTCCAACAAGGCCACATCTGCTGATAGAGCCACTCCCTAGACCAAGCATATTCAAACCACTACATTCCACTTCCTGGCCCCTGTGGGTTTGTTCAAACCCTTGAGTATATGGCGATCATACCTAGCCATAGCATAATGCAAAATAAATTCAGGCCAACTTCAAAAGTCCCATAGTCTATCAAAGTCTCAACAATGTTAAAAGTTCAAAGTCTCTTCTGAGATTTGTCCTATCACTTAATTGTAATCCCTTGTAAAATCAAAATCAAAAAGGCAGATGACTTACCTCTGGCATCACAGGATATACATTACCCTTCCAAAACTTCATGGTGAAGAAATACTGACCAAAGCAAGATCAAAAACCAAGGTGGGCAAACACCAGACTCAGCATCTCCATGTCTGATGTCAAAGCTCTCTTCAGATCTCCATCTCTTTTCATCTTTGAAAACTGCAACATAATTCTTTGGCTGTTCCCACTTCCTGTTAGTAGCTATACTCATTAGGGCACACTTCCCACAGTGCCACTCCCTGGGCCAACCATATTCAAACAAATTATCAGTGAGTCAAAAGACCAATTCAAAGGATTAGGTAACATAAGTTAAATGATAATGGTAAAGTGAATTATACAAGTAAAATCTCATCAATAAATTTTCAGAGGAAAATACCCACATACATTTTCCTCAAACTATAAATGAATAATATATTCCCAAGGACAATGGGGCCAACACAATTTCATTGATTGACTGAATTAGAATTTATGAAGTAGTATTGTACTGCACAGGACCTCTACTGTACTATGTTAGTAAAGGGAGATGTGACAATATATGTTTAATTTACATTTTTCAAGTTGACTTGTTATAAGAAGGATATTAATGATTAGATTCACGCTTATTTTCAAGTTTCTAATATGGGGTAGCTTTCCCATATTATTCCTACTTCTGTAAATCAGTCAATAAAAGAAAACTGTTAAATATAAAACTCCATTAGTTTTATACATGTAAACTCAATGGGCAAATAATAGTGGTGATTTTCTTGATATATTTATGTGCAAAATATTAATGAGATGGCAGAACATATAGAAGATATGCACTCAGATGAGGGGAAATTCATGCTTACATTTCATAGTTTTTAGAATTACTATATCTCTCTATTTTACTTTGAATTTCTGTTTTTATTTCACAGGTATTGATCATGAAAACATCCTTGCTACCAAATTTTAAGTACCCATGCATAAATTGGCTTTATTATCACCTCTCTTAAATACACACACACGCGTACACACACACACACACACACACACACACACACACACACACTTGTGCTGTACTTGTGCACAGAAATTCTGTGCAGTGAGATAGATGCTATCCTGCATTAGGAACTCAAGAGAATAAATTCTTACATCTGACATGTAATTTCACCCATCCTTCACTTACTGCATTTCATAACTTTTGTTACTGAAGCGTATGATGGCCTTTATATTCATAGACCTATTATATGATACACACTACTTATATCATAGATATAATATGATACATACCACTTTTAAGGCACTAGGGATTTTATTAATAGCTCAAATAGCAATGACCTCTGGGAAATGATATTAAAATGATGCTATTCTTATAAAGGCTATCCTGATGCAAACTACGATGTAACTTGTCTAGAAGTCATTAAATATTCAATAAGCATTCTGGTCAATGTAGTAGCATGAATAGGGAAGGAGTCACGAGGCCCCACCCTAGCTGAAAGCTATTATTAGCTGAAAGCTGCTGTCAGGGGAGAGGCCTTTTTCTCTAAGCGTGTGGTCTCTTGTAGGCTACTGCACTCTAGTGGCTGCCTTACACCTGGGTACATAATGGCAGCTCTAATTGGACCCAGTAGGAATGGGGAGAAGAGAGAAAGATGTGACCAAAGTACTTTGTATACTTCTGTGAAGTTTTCAAATACTAGATAAATAAAAGACTTTAAAAATTGTTGTGGAGAAAAGTCCTCAAGTTCTCTCATCACCTTTCTCATGTGTACCATACACTGGGAGTTTGGTATCTATGTACCTCAAATTGTGAATGTCCTACTAGAAGATTCTCAACCAAATAGCTTTTTAATGAAGGTAAAGGATAAATTCAAGCCATTACATACTAATTGCCTCTCAAGAGTATCTAGGTTCAACATAATATGGGCAATCTTTTCATCAGAAAAGGAAATATTTCTTGAGAACAGGACACTTTAAGATTTGAAAGAGGAGTATTGCCGCTCAGCAACTAAGGGTAGAGTAAGAGACATTTTGGTGGAAAGAACAGTATTAAAAACAGAGATATGAAATAATATGTCAACACTTTCATCACTGAAGTAAGTTCATAAAGCACTGCGGTGAAGGAAAAGTCCAGAAGCTGAGAATCACTGAAGGCGAGAATGAGAGATAGAAGGCTTGTGGCAGGTGACATATTCTTAGAGTTTTTATGAGAGAGGATCGTGAGGGGTTGATGTTAGGGAGAAAGGGAATTCTGGAAAAAAATAATTCGACCTGCAGTCTAGGTGATGGCTGTCAACTCATGGACAGAATATTGACCACGAGAGAGAGGGAATGGTCTTGGTGTGAAAAGTCCAATGAATGAAATTTGATTAAAAGCAATGAAATGAGTTTCAGAGAAATGAATTTAAATAAAAGTATTTTGTAATAAAAAATACAAAACAATAAAGTCCTATATGACTATGAGTTGTTATGAATGTTATGAATGCACAGTCAGTGCCTTTAAGGACACAAACGATTTTCCATCAAAGGGTTTAGCTGTTTAGCTAAAATACAGGTTACCTCATTCAATAAAGGTAAAGATGGTAAAAATTAAAGGCATTAAAATTCAAGACAATTAAAAACAGTTATGAGGGAGCTGTGGAAGGAGAGAAGCCCCGTGGCCACACTCGCTGCCTGCAGGGACACAAAAGGATCACTAGGTACTGTATCACCCTGAGCTTTAGCTTTCTGGTGGTGCAAACTGCCAGGGGTCTGCCTGAACTCAGGAACTGAGCACGTAGGCGGCTTTTGTCTGCCAGCCCACCGGGCTCGGGCCGTGTCCTGCCCAGGAAGCTGTGGAAGGAGAGAAGCCCCGCAGCCATATTTGCTGTCTGCAGGGACACAAAAGGATCAAAAGGTACTGTAACACCCTGAGCTTTAGATTTCTGGTGGTGCAAACTGCCAGGGGTCTGCCTGTACTCAGGAACTGAGCACATAGGCAGTTCATCTGCAAGCCAGTCCATCACACGACCTGTGTCCTATATGAGAATCAACAGAGGGAGTGACCCCCACCACAACTTCTTCCCTCCATAAAAGAGTAGACAGAGAACACCTGGTTGACCTTGACAACCTAAGTATAGCATTGCTTGAGGCAAGACTAAGAAGGGCTTCAAAGGCACAAAAGAGGAAGCCAGCATATCAGTAATTTTTGCCAGAAGAAACCCAGTCATCCAGTGGGACAGAGATAATCTTAAAGATCCACAGTAGGTTGAAGCACCAGCCAGTGACAATAAGACCATCTAACTCCTGGGAGAACCAGATGGCTAAAGGCAAACGTAGGAACGTTACTAGCAGAAACCAAGGCATTATGGCAGCATCTGAACCCAATTCTCCAACATTAGCAAGTCCTGGATACCCCAACACACCAGAAAAACAAGATTTGGATTTAAAATCACTGGTCAGGATGCTAGTACAGGAACACATGAAGGACATACTTAAAGAAATTCAGGAGAAAATGGATCAAAAATTAGAAGCCCTTACAAGGGAAACACAAAAATCATTGAAAGAAATTCAGGAGAATACAAAAGCCAATAAGGAGGAAACGCAAAAATCACTTAAAGAAATACAGGAGAACCTTGATCAACAGGCAGAAGTCATGAAAGAGGAAACACAAAAATCGCTTAAAGAATTAGAGGAAAACACAAACAAGAAAATGACAGAACTGAGCACAAATTTCCAGGATCTAAAAACAGAAGTAGAAACAACTAAGAAAGCACAAAGGGAGACAACTTTGGAGATAGAAAACCTTGCGAAGAAATCAGGGACCATAGACGCAAATATCAACAACAGAATACAAGATATAGAAGAAATAATTTCAGATGCCGAAGATACCATAGAAACCATGGACTCAACAGTCAAAGAAAATGCAAAATGCAAAAAGCTTGTAACCCAAAATATCCAGGAAATCCAGGACACAATGAGAAAGCCAAATCTAAGGATTATAGGTATTGATGAGAGTGAAGATTTACAACTTAAAGGGCCAGCAAATATCTTCAACAAAATTATGGAAGAAAACTTCCCTAACCTAAAGAGAGAGATGCCCATGAATATACAAGAAGGCTACAGAACTCCAAACAGACTGGACCAGAACAGAACTACCTCCCGTCACATAATAATCAAAACTCCAAATGTACTAAACAAAGAAAGAATACTTAGGGCAGTAAGAGAAAAAGGACAAGTAATATATAAAGGAAGACCTATCAGAATTACACCAGATTTCTCACCAGAGACCATGGAAGCTAGAAGATCCTGGGCGGAGCTCATGCAGACTCTATGAGAACACAAATGCCAGCCGAGGACTTCTATACCCAGCGAAACTCTCAATTACTATAGATGGAGAAACCAAGATATTCCATGACAAAACCAAATTTGCACAATATCTTTCTACAAATCCAGCTCTACAAAGGATAATAGGGGGAAAGCACCAGTACAACGAGGGAAACTATACCCTGGAAAGAGCAGGATATTAAGCTTCTTTCATCAAACCCAAAGAGGATAACCACACACGTATAAAATTAAAATAAAAAATGTTAGGAAGCAATAACCACTACTCCTTGATATCTATTAACATCAATGGACTCAATTCTCCAATAAAAAGACATAGACTAACAGACTGGTTACATAAACAGGACCCTACATTTTGCTGCATACAGGAAACACACCTCAATGTCAAAGACAAAAACTACCTTAGAGTAAAAGGCTGGAAGACAATTCTACAAGCAAATGGTCCCAGGAAACAAGCCTGAGTTGCCATTCTAATTTCAGATAAAATTGACTTTCAACCTAATGTCATCAAAAGAGACATGGAAGGTCACTACTTGCTAGTCAAAGGAAAAATCCAACAAGAAGAACTCTCAATCCTGAACATCTATGCCCCAAATACAAGGGCTCCCTCATTCATAAAAGAAACTTTACTAAAGCTCAAAGTACACATTGCACCTAACACAATAATTGTGGGTGACTTCAACACTCCACTTTCACCAATGGACTGATCAGGAAAACAGAAACTAAACAAGGAGACAATGAAACTAATTGAAGCTTTGAACCAATTGGAGTTAACAGATATATATAGAACTTTTTATCCCAAAGCAAAAGAATATACCTTTTTCTCAGCACCTCATGGTACCTTCTCCAAAATAGATCATATAGTTGATCACAAGACAGACCTCAACAAATATAAGAAGATTGAAATAATCCCATGCCTCCTATCAGATCACTATGGAGTAAAAGTGGTCTTTAGTAACAGTAAAAACAACAGAAAGCCCACATACACATGGAAACTCAACAATACTCTACTCAATGATACCTTGGTCAAGGAAGAAATAAAGAAAGAAATCAAAGATTTTTTAGAATTTAATGAAAATGAAGGCACAACATACACAAATCTATGGGACACAATGAAAGCAGTGCTAAGAGGAAAACTCATAGCTTTGAGTGCCTCCAAAAAGAAATTCGAGAGAGCATACACTAGAAGATTAACAGAACAACTGAAAACCCTGGAACAAGAAGAAGCTAATTCACCCAGGAGGAGGAGAAGACAGGAAATCACCAAACTCAGGGCTGAAATCAATCAAGTAGAAACCAAGAGAACCATACAAAGAATCAACAAGACCAAAAGCTGGTTCTTTGAAAAAATCAACTAGATAGATAAACCCTTAGCCAGACTAACCAAAGGGCACAGAGAAAGTATCCAAATTAGCAAAATTAGAAATGAAAACAGAGATATTACAACAGAAACCGAGGAAATTCAAAAAATCATCAGATCCTACTACAAAAACCTGTACTCAACACAACTAGAGAATCTGGAGGAAATGGACATTTTCTTAGACAGATACCAATTATCAAAATTAAACCAGGATCAAATAGACCATCTAAACAGACCCATAACCCCTAAAGAAATAGAAGGGGTCATAGATAGGCTTCGAACCTAAAAAAGCACAGGACCAGATGGTTTCAGTGCAGAATTCTATCAGACCTTCAAAGAAGACTTAACACCAATACTCTTCAAACTTTTCCACCAAATAGAAACAGAAGGAACACTACCCAACTCCTTCTTCGAAGCCACTATTATGCTGATACCAAAACCACACAAAGATCCAACTAAGAAAGAGAATTTCAGGCCAATGTCCCTTATGAATATCAATGCAAAAATACTAAATAAAATTCTTGCCCACCGAATCCAAGAACACATGAAAACGATCATCCACCATGATCAAGTAGGCTTCATCCCAGGGATGCAGGGATGGTTCAATATAAGGAAATCCATAAATGCTATCCATTACATAAACAAACTCAAAGAAAAAAAACACATGATCATTTCATTAGATGCTGAAAAAGCATTTGACAAAATTCAGCATCCTTTCATGCTAAAAGTCTTGGAAAGAACAGGAATTCAAGGCCCATATCTAAGCATAGTAAAAGCAATATACAGCAAACCGGTAGCCAATATCAAACTAAATGGAGAGAAACTTGAAGCAATCCCACTAAAATCAGAGACTAGACAAGGCTGCCCCCTCTCTCCATATCTTTTCAATATAGTTCTTGAAGTCCTAGCTAGAGCAATTAGACAACAGAAGGAAGTCAAAGGGATACAAATTGGAAAGGAAGAAGTCAAACTTTCACTATTTGCAGATGATATGATTGTATACTTAAGTGACCCTAAAAACTCTACTAGAGAACTCCTACAGCTGATAAACAACCTCAGCAAAGT
Organism: Apodemus sylvaticus; assembly: GCF_947179515.1. NCBI lineage: Eukaryota > Metazoa > Chordata > Mammalia > Rodentia > Muridae > Apodemus > Apodemus sylvaticus. The sequence continues at coordinate 21,413,815 of NC_067491.1, read as the reverse complement.
GGCTGGCTACAAAATCAATGCAAGCAAATCAGTAGCCTTTATATATTCAAAGGATAAGCAGACTGAGAAAGAAATTAGGGAAATGACCCCCTTCACAATAGCTACAAACAGCATAAAGTATCTTGGGGTGACTCTAACCAAACAAGTGAAAGACAAGATATGACAAGATATGATAAGAACTTCATATCTCTGAAGAAGGAAATCGAAGAAGATCTCAGAAAATGGAAAAACCTTCCATGCTCGTGGATTGGCAGGATTAATATAGTTAAAATGGCCATCTTGCCAAAGGCAATCTACAGATTCAATGCTATTCCCATAAGAATCCCAACCCAGTTCTTCATAGAGCTAGAAAGAGCAATTCTCAAATTCATCTGGAATAACAAAAAACCCAGGATAGCTAAAACTATTCTCAACAGTAAAAGAACTTCAGGGGGATTCAATATCCCAGACTTTAAACTCTACTACAGAGCAGTAGTGATAAAAACTGCATGGTATTGGTACAATATCAGGCAAGCGGATCAATGGAATAGGATTGAAGACCCAGAAATGAACCAACATACCTATGGTCACTTGGTCTTCGACAAAGGAGCTGAAAGCATCCAGTGGAAAAAAGATAGTCTTTTCAACAAATGGTGCTGGTTCAATTGGAGGTCAGCATGCAGAAGAATGCGCATCAATTCTTATCTCCTTGTACCAAGCTCAACTCCAAATGGATCAAGGACCTCCACATAAAACCTGACACACTGAAACTAATTGAAAAGAAACTGGGGAAGACCCTGGAGGACATGGGCACAGGGGAAAATTTCCTGAATAGAACACCAATAGCTTACGCTCTAAGATCAAGAATTGACAAATGGGACCTCATAAAACTACAAAGTTTCTGTAAGGCAAAGGACACCGTCATAAGGACAAAACGTCAACCAACAGACTGGGAAAGGATCTTCACCAACCCTAAATCCGACAGAGGGCTAATATCTAATATATACAAAGAACTCAAGAAAGTAGAACCCAGAGAACCAAATAACCCCATTAAAAAGTGGGGTATGGAACTAAACCCCCTTTTTACATGAAAATTCATGTAAAAGAATTTTCACATGAAGAACTTCGGAGAGCTGAGAAACACCTTAAGAAATGTTCAACATCATTAATCATTAGGGAAATGCAAATCAAAACAACCCTGAGATTTCACCTCACACCAGTCAGAATGACTAAGATCAAAACCTCAGGAGACAGCAAGTATTACCTAGGATGTGGAGAAAGAGGAACATTCCTCCACTGCTGGTGGGATTGCAAGATGGTGCAACCACTTTGGAAATCAGTCTGGCGGTTCCTCAGAAAACTGGGCATGTCACTTCCTGAGGACCCTGTTATACCACTACTGGGCATATATCCAGAGGATTCTTCAGCATGCAATAAGGACACATGCCCCACTATGTTCATAGCAGCCCTATTTGTAGTAGTCAGAAGCTGGAAAGAACCTAGATGTCCTTCAACGGAGGAATGGATACAAAAAATGTGGTATATTTACACAATGGAGGACTATTCGGCTTTTAGAAACAATGAATTCATGAAATTCTTAGAAAAATGGATGGAGCTGGAGAACATCAAACTAAGTGAGGTAACCCAGTCTCAAAAGATCAATCATGGTATGCACTCACTGATAAGTGGATATTAGCCTAGAAACTTTGAATACCCAGGACATAATCCACAAATTAAATGATGTCCAAAAAGAATGGAGGAGTGGCCCCTGGTTCTGGAAAGACTCAGTGCAAGAGTATATGAGAATTCCAGAACAGGGAAGTGGGAAGGGGTGGATGGAAGAATAGGGGGACAGAAGAGGGCTTATGGGACTTGCGGGGAGTGGGGACCCAGAAAAGGGGAAATCATTTGCAATGTAAATAAAAAAAACAGTTATGCACAGTATGAATGTTCTTTAAATTGCAGCTTGACTTGTCTTCATTGGTGTAGTGATTTTAAGGAACAAATTAATTTCCAAGTTATGATTATTCTGTTCACAGAGACAGTGACAAACTTCTGTACCCAAAGTCCTATATGCCTTGACATTGACTACAATGTACATGACATAGGACTTTTATTCACTTATTGTTGAAGGGAATATGGCCATGCTTGGCATGAGCTTAGAAATAACCAAGATCTTTCCCGCATATTCCACATTGTCGGGCAGTATATCCAGTGACATTAGATCTGCCACAGCTGTTCATGCATTTAAATGAAAGTTAAAGAAGTTCTTTTTGATGTAGTTTTAGTGTTTACCTAATTTATATGCACGGCTCTGTTCTAGAAGAGCTTGTACGAAGTAATTTTCTCAGTTTTATCTGTCATTGGTATTTTTTATGCCTTTATTTCTCAGCCCTTAAAATGTGACACAAATAAAAGCAGCTTTCTAAATAAAAATTGATTCTTTGGGGATACTTACCCAATAAACCACCTCTTTATATGCATACTCTTATAACTTGGTTTAAAGAAAAAAACCACACATCTTAACTCACTGTGGTATACAGACAGCAATATTCTCATCCGTGTGTTAAAGTTACATTGGGAAATCTGACTAATACTTTGGTCAGATGGCTCACAACATCTGTGTACAATGTTATTCTCTGGTGATGCTGGGGCACTGTATTCACCTCTTGGAATGTGATCCAGTCCTATTGCAAGCAATACCTCTTGTTGGCTTGGGTGGGCCCCTGTCCTTTCTAACACACCAGCAGACGTGTTTAAGGTCTTAAGCATTAGTTCCTTACACAGTATTGAGAGGAAGCAGACTGTTTAGAAGAAACAGTTTTTAGTTTTTCCTTACATAAAGGTTTCCGGGATATTTTGAGTGTGCGAACACACATGTACACATGTGTGTGCATTGCACAGGTAATATGTCCATGCATACCTATGTGTAGGCCCAAGATTGACATACTGCATGTATTACTGAATCACTTCTTTCCTTCATTTTGAGGCTGGGTCTCTCACTAAACCCGCAGCTTTCCATTTCTGCTAGACTATGTGGTCAGCATAGCATTGATGGATACTCCTGCTTCTGCCTCTACTGCTAGGGTTAAAGATATGCTCCACCCAGTGCCCAGCTTTTGCATGGGTTCTGAGGACCAGAACTCTGGTCTTCATGCTGCCGTAGCAATTATTTTATGTATTGAGTCACTTCTCAAGCCTTTGTTGATTTATTTTCATATTAAGCCATTATGAAAGTGATATACCCCAGAATCACATTTCTATTGATCCTTAATGCAGAAGTGAATTTACATTCATATAACAATTTTGTGGAATTATCATTTGAAATATGTGATACATTCGAAGCCATTTAGAATAAGGAAGAAAAATCTTAAAAAAAATATAAATACTGTGGAAGTAGAGCTCATTAATCATTACCAGAATAATTAGTATGAATCCCTACCATACTCCCTTGAAATAATTTCTGTTATTTATTAAACACAAACCCAATCACCCACTATAAAATGCTATTCTGGAATTTAACCACTAATTTGTTTTTTTTACCTTAAAAGAATTTCAATAGAAATAGAAATAAAGATTACAGATTTTTTTCTGTTTCTGACACTGCACATCAACTGGTTATTATCCAAATTTACATTGCCGTGGATATTTAATTTTGCTTTCAACACAGTGCTACCATATTTCGTGCTAGTCCTATACTGAATCTCCTGGTACATAAAACATTGACACATATTTCTTAGGCAATTCTGATAACTCAGTAGATTTATACAATGGTCAAACCAGATTAATCTTTATTTCTATAGCTCTAGACATCTATTTGTAATTGCCTGGAAATTCCAAACTCTTCCCCTTTCTGGAGATACATAGTGAATGTTGCAAACTGAAGTCATTCTTCATTGCCGGAGAACCCTGGAACTAACACTTTCCATTCAGTTGTGCTTGTGTACCGTGGTTTAGTTTCTCTGTTTTTAGCCTCTAGTGACCAAACTTTTACCCTTTGATTCCATGTGACCAGATGTTTTGGATTCCACAAATGAGAGCTAGCTGTGGTCCAAAATAGGGAAACAAATGTTTAATCACAGAAAGAAAAACACCACTTGAAGTTTTGATATTCATATTTAATTTAAATCACAGAAGAAGATTGTTTCAGTTATGTGACTTTTTAATTTTTTGTTTTTTTATTTATTTACATTCCAGTCATAGCTCACCCTTGGGGCCCTCTCCCAGAGTTCCTCATCCCATTCCGTTCCTTCTCCTCCTTGCCTCTGAGAGGGTGCTCCCCACCCCCAACAGCTATGATGTGCTTATGGACAGGAGACTGTCATGGCTGTCCTCTGAGAGGCCCTAAGAGCAGCTGACCAATACAGAGGCAGATACTTACACCCAATCTTTGGACAGAAGTTGGAGACCTGTATGGCTGAATTAGAACAAGGATTGAGGAAGCTGAAGGAGAAAGCAACCCCATAGGAAGATTAGCAGACTCAACTAGCCCAGACCCCAGGGAGCTCCCAGAGACTGAGCCACCAACCAGGAGCATACCCAGGCCTGTCAGAGGTCCGGACACATATAGTTTCATGGCTTTTACATATAAATGAAATTATTTGTCAGATTAAAAATAATGAGTAATACAGGCCTTACAGTCTCTTATATGATTTTGTCTACTGTCCAAATGCCACTTAATTCGAGAATGGGTATAAAAAGGTAACCATGGCAGAGGCACATATGAAGTTTGAAACATTTTGTTCTCATTAATTTCATCTGTGGTACATATTATTATTCTGCTTGCATTCTGGTATCAACAATCACTATATCTGTTACTATTACATTATTTAAATGTTATGAGTTGTAGGCTAAAATTAAACAAATATTGTATGAAATGTTCCATATGCCAACTACCCTGAGTCTCCTGTTATTCAAATATCACATTAGCATGGCGCATTCTTTACCACTGATGAGCCAAAACTGAAATACTATTACCATTTTCTCTATGATTCTCCCAGAGTTCAGGCGTTTCTTCCCAATGTACGATCTTACCTAAAGCACTGATTTGTATTTAATATTATAATGGATTTCCTTTGATTCCTCTGGATTATGAAAGGTTCTCAGATTTTTCTTCATTTTAATGGCAATTTTGAGAGGCACTGGTCAAATATATTTTTATAGGATGCATGTTAATTGGGGTATGTCTAGTGATCCTTTAGATGGTTAGATAGAGGTGATGGTTCTTTGGATAAAATAGCATGGCACATCAGCGTTAAACATGGAACTATACTTGATGCCCCAATAGTGCTAATGTTTATTACCTGTATGAAGTAGTGCCTGGCAGGCTTCTCCACTGTTAACTCTCCTACAGTCGGTTATTCAATATTTAGAATAAGCACAAATTAATACTGAGTAGGAGACTACAATTTACCTCCATGAGAAGAAAGCATCTGTTTAAATTATTTGGAATTTGTGATGGTATGAATATGTTTGGCTCCTATAGCCTCATGGGTCTGACAGGTTGACCAATAGGAAAATACACTATTAGGAAGTGTGGCCTTATTGGAGTAGGTGTGTCCTTGTTCAAGACAGGGTGTCACTGTGGGGGTGGGCTTTGATATCTTCTATGTATGTTCAAGTTCCCACAAAGGGAAGATAGTCTCCTAGCTGTCTGAGTTTCCAAGTTTTAAAACTTTGAGCTCCTTCTCCAGTACTGTGCCTGCCTACACACTGCCACGATTCCCACCATGAGGATAACGGACTGAACCTCTGAAACTGTAAGCCAGCCCCAATTAAATGATTGCCTTTATGAGTTGCCTTGGTCATGACATTCTACACAGCAATGGAAACTGTAACTATGACAGACTACTTCCGTGTAGATTTGCTTATTTTTATTTCCTGGAACACAACGCTACCTGTGATATGTTCTTAGTTGCTTGACTTTTTCATTTTAATCTGTTAAGCAAGCTTTCTGTTTACCTGTGATTTGACCCCTTCTTTTGGAGTTCCAAATCTAAGTTTTGGGCCTGTAATTTGTTCAAAGTTCATTTCATGTAATGCCTATAAGAATGTAGATTTAGGTCCATTGTTACAGAACCCTATAAGTTTGTTGAAGAAAATTTCTAAAATCAAATTCTGGTTTTTAAATATTGATAATACTATTGATGTATTAATTAAATTAATTTAATTTTCATTAGTGAACAGAGCCAGTTCTGTTTCATATATATATATATATATATATATATATATATATATATATATATATACACACACACACATACTCTTCTATATACTGGATCCACTCACTAACAAGGCTAGAACAAATTTCAATTTTTACAATATTTATATATATGATTATATAAAATATTATGTATAATTGTATTTATACTAAAATATTTATTATATTTGCTTATGGCATTATATTAATGTGCATTGTTTTCTCAAGTATATTTATTCAATAATTTGTATGATTAGTTATAATTTACCATAAACATAAATTTAAATTAACTTCTCAGAGTTTTTCACCAGTAGCATTAGAAAGAACCTTGCCAGCCAGAGTAATCCTTATGCATACATTCTTTTGTATTTAGACCAAAATTTAGTTATTGCCAAGGTTATTTTAGTCACTACTTTTTATGTTCCATACCATGTAGATAAATTACAGACTAGCAACAATGATATCATTGTTAAATGATTTTTCAACAATGTGCACTTCTTTCAGTAAAAAGGAACCAATATTACTCATAAGTGGAACTTACACTGAGTATGGAAAGTGGAGTTGCCTTCTAAATCTTATTGTTCTACCTAAAGCCTGGGTGACCCATGGTAGACCCATGGTAGACTTCTTGGAGCTCTTCGGTCTGTTTTTCCAGGAAAATGCACTGACTATTCTGTCCACTTCCATGTGACAGGACCTGGCTTTCTTAGGAAGGCAAGCATTGCCTCTGGTCTAGTTCTCTAAGGAAAATAGGTGAAGTACTGAGAACACTGTGTTTCTTCTGATCAAGGACTGAAACTGTGATCTGGCATAAACAAATCATCTCCTATGTTTTGACGATGCTCACGTTCATGGCTAGTGGAAAGAGAAGGCAAGTCCAAGTTGTTGCTAGGTGGAGAATGAACTGCCATATAAAAAGATTATTATTATTATTTTAATGCTAGATGTGCTTGAGCAGTTAAAAATAAAGCCTAGACACTACTTATTTTTTCTCTAAAACTTTAATATCTATCAATATATCTTGGCATATTTATAACCTCCTCTTGCAACATTATTGAGCTGTCATAAAAAGTTTTAAAATTCTGCTTAATAGTGTATGATTTATGCTCAAAATACCAAACAACTATTGTATTTTGTAATACTTGATACCAAAGGGAAAATAGTTAAGTATTTTGTGAAGTTCTGCAAAATTTAGGTTGAACTTTTTAGATCATTTTGAACCTACATAAAATAAATCAGGACTTGTTAACCATTCCTAGAATGGTACATATCTTCCCAAACATTATTTTAAATTCAGCATGGAACACTTATCAAAGGTTTTATGGAAAAATAGAGAAAAATAAATAAATATACATGAAATTAAATTGTCTCCTTTGAATAAACCACTTCCTTAGACTCCATAGTCTATGGGTGCAGGGCAGTATTCACTGCTTACATGAATATAAAATACAATTCTAGAGCCATGGAAATTCTCCATGGGTCTTACTATTTGCTTTAAGGAGGAAAATATGTGACTTGGAGAGAAAAATGAATGTGTCTTGGAAAGTCCATTTCTATATTAGCATCTGTAAATAGTGCTTAAGGGCCTGTTAGTAGCAGAAGAAAGAAAACTATAATTTAGTTAATGTAGCAAGGACAATTGACATCTGAAAAAGTAAAGTTCTTACAGTATTATGTTATTAAAAGTAAAGTTCTTACAGTATTATGTTATACAGCATTTGCTAAGCATAAAGGTCCTGCTGACTTCACTCTGCAATAGAGCTCCCTAGTCATGTGGCACGGCACTGCCCTTCACAGTTTTAATTTTATTGTGTGAGTATTTTTGAAATGTTAGATTTAGAAATAAATCTTTTGTGATATATACATTTAAAGAAAAACAAGTCTTTTACAGACAACCTTTTTTATGCACAGTATTCCAATGTCAATTTTATGAAAGAAATTATTACATCATACAAAGACAGGAGATAAAATGCCTAAGATCCACCACTGTACAGTTGACCTAATTTACCATAGATCATAGAATAATGCTGTTGTCACTTTTAAGTGTTCTAGTAAGTTTGGTAGCGGTGGAAATGTTGCCAGGCTGGTAAAGAGAATATTAGCAAACTCTCTCTTAAATTCACATTACTAGAGTTTGGGAAACATAAAGAGAAAAAGCTAATCAGGAGCTTAAAAAAAACCTGGGCTTCTACTTTGTTTTGCTTATATTGTTAGGTTGTATCACAGAACCATGCATGATATCTGTTTATGATATTATATAGTCCAATGCTGATTTCCTAATTTAATATAAAAAATGACCATTGTCTTATTACATATATCCTTATATTAATGAGACTATCAATGCTTCATATACAACAGAGTTTAATTGCAGAAAAAAGTAAATTTATAAAAATATAACATCTTGGAGTCTGATGAGAATGTGAGGAGAGGATTACTTGAACACAATCAAAGGACGATGAAATCTTCTGTTTAGCTGTGAGTTGAACATTAACCTTCATATCGTGATAGTTACTTGATTATGAATATCTATTACACAGGTATTACAGGTACATGGAATTCCACGAGGGGGTAGTTCTTTGCTTTCTTTTTCAATAACACAGAGCTGTCCTTTCTTAGATTTGACATCAGAATCTTTCTACTATCAAGGCCTGCCATTGTTAATTTGTGGCTTCCGACTTTGTAGAACTGAATGGCTGCTTTTCTTTAGATATTTGCTTTTCTTTTTTTAAATATTTTCATTTTCTATATTCTTTGTTTACATTCCAAAGGAAGCACAGGCAAAGTGCCGTCACATCCCTTACCAACTGTTTTCAAATGGCGTTCCTCCAAGGTGTACCTCAGTGTACTGGCTAGTTTTGTGTGTCAACTTGACACAGGCTGGAGTTATCACAGAGAAAGGAGCTTCAGTTGGGGAAGTGCCTCCATGAGATCCAGCTGTGGGGCATTTTCTCAATTAGTGATCAAGTGAGGAGGGCCCCTTGTGGGTGGTTCCACCTTTGGGCTGGTGCTCGTGGGTTCTATAAGAGAGCAGGCTGAGCAAGCCAGGGGGAGCAAGCCAGCAAGAAACATCCCTCCATGGCCTCTGCATCAGCTCCTGCCTCCTGACCTGCTTGAGTTCCAGTCCTGACTTCCTTTTGTGATGAACAGCAATGTGGGAAGTGTAAGCTCAATAAACCCTTTCCTCCCTAACTTGCTTCTTGGTCGTGATGTTTGTGCAGGAATAGAAACCCTGACTAAGACACTCAGGATCACCTCTAACTCAAGAAAACTATGGAAAAGTCAAGGATTTATTTATTTTTCTACATATATAGAGGAAGGCAAGAGAAAGGAGTTTTGCCTAGTTTTGGGGCTCACAATTTAACCCTACCTTCATCTTTTTTTCGCTCACCAATTGATTTCAACTTTTTGAGTTGGGTCCTGCAGTCAGAAATAAAGGGACAGCATTTCATAAATTGTGCATCAATCCAACAAGCTTCTCTTATGAATAAATGTATTGTATATGATTTGTGTGTCTTTCTATAGAAGTTTTTTTTCTCTATAGAGGATCTGTATCTTGCACCTAGGGATCAAAAAGGAGGATTGAAAATTCGCGCACGAGAGATGTTTACCTTATAGACACATGATTCAGGATACATGTTCTATGAAGGTGACGTCTTTTCATGAACATTTAAAACGTCATGAGCTACTAACTAGCTAAAGTGTTCTTTGAAACTTGACTCATTGAACATTCCAAGGGGACTGCACTTTTTATCTAACTGTTAGAAAGGAAGAATAGACATATGAGCTATAACACGGCAACTGGAAAAGGCCAGACTGCAGAAATTTACTTCTAAATGAGAAAGAAATTTTCATTATCACCAAGACACGGGTCAGAGGTGGTGTTTTCTGAAAGCTTATTTCCAGCCCTCAGTTTGTTTCACTGAAAACCCTGCTGGCACACAAGCTGCCTCGTGAAGATTAGTAAATATCTAATAAGTCAGAATTTTGGCACAGATGACTAAATGTATGCAACTGTGTGTAAAATAGTAAGCATATGTTTGTGTGCATGCACAAACACCTTAAAGATCACAGACAATGATCATTTTAAGTTAACATCTTTGTTCTTGGAAGTTAAGGGGCAGATTTTATCAGGGGAAGAGTCTCAGCTATTTCCTTATTACTGTATATAAGAATTCAAAACAAAAGCAAACATTTTATTGAATCGCTTACTAGTTTTTCTTTCTGATAATAATTCATTAATAGGCACTATCAAAACCTACTACATTATAATTTAATAAATTTGTTAATGAATGTTGTAAGTTACATTAATTTTTATACTAATGTCACCACACTTTTGGAATGTCATCGAAAACATTTTGTAAATGTTGAGTTGTTATTAAAATATCTGTTTAGAAGATTCTGCTAATTTACCTTAGTAACAATTTTTGCTCACCATTATTAAGATATTAGTAACAAATTATATTTGTTGTGTGTCAGAAAGCTCATTCTACTTTAAACCAATTCATTCCTATTTTTCTGTTTTATTTTAATTCTAGATTAAATTAATGGCCAGCATGTGAGAATAATGTATTAAAGATTTCTAGTCTTTTCTTTGATATGGCTACACATGTTGCAAATATTTTCTTTCTTAGTATTTGTGTTTAGTTTTATTTAGTTTATTATAGCTCTAATTTTTCTTTACACTTTAGATTGTCAAATAAATGACCAGTGTATGGTGTTTGGCTTACAAGCATTTTCTTCTGGTATTTTGATAGTATTGTTTTATTTTTATATGACTGTTTAGCTTTTTTGAACTGAGCTATAAACTGAAGAGATATAATTTATTTTTATATGGACTAGTCTGACTTGGAATTCACACAGATCCACCTGCCTTTGTGTTCTGAATGCTGGAATTAAAGACATGGACAACCATGTCTGGCCTCAAGTCTTTGTTCTGAAAAATATGTAACCCATTTCTTTCTGTGTACCTTCTTTTAAAACAATTCATTATCTCTACCCAAGCTTTAAATTCACCTTTAGAGTATAAGATATTCACAAAAATGTTGTTTACTGATTTCTATCTCAATTCACTCAGTACACATCATGCATGCAAGTAAACTCTACTATTATCATAATAGTTGGCTTGTGGTTTGTGAAGGACAAGTATATTATATAGTATGTGTTTTAGAATATAATTCACTGTACTTTAGTAAGTTTATAATAGTTGAAACAAGGATACTCATGCAAACATACAGCTTTGGGTATGGTGATGGAATTACTAAGGATGATTTCATTAGGTTTCCAGTGGAGGGCTGGTTGAAATGGGCATTAATCTGAAGCTTCATGGTGATGGGAATTGAATCCTCTCCTTCTGAATCACATTTACAGCCCTGAAGCTTCTTCATCTCAGATTTTACTGCAATTTGAAACCATAAGGTTTTTGCTCATTGTCAAATGATAAATGATATGTCACAATTATGCAGCGACTACCGTTGATAGTGAGATATTACAGACATTACATAACATTAAAACAACATGTTAGAATCAATGAAGGAAATGGTTATAGAATATTTATCTGAAGATTTTTCGTACAGTAATGATTAAAGTCTAGCACTTTTTCTTAGGGCACTGTGCATTTTCTTGCATGTAGGACTTTTAGTTCACAATCTTTCTGCTCTAGAGTTTCTGACTTTATTATCCCATGCCATATGGCCTTTGTTACTTCTGATAAGTCATCTACTTATCATTCTTTTTCTTGATGGCTTCATGTTCTCTGTCTTTGTTTTTAAATAATTCATGTTTAAATTTATCACAGAATATATTGTATCTGTGGCATTTTCTGAGTAATTTGTCTTAGAATTTGGGAATTTTCATATATTATTCTCACACAATTTTATGAATTTTTTGTTCTCTTTCTCTTTTAATATTTACATCACATTTGTCATGGCACATTGGATATTTGTGCCCCCCCCCCCCCAGTTTTCTAACAAAAGAAATGAGAATACTCACACAATGTTGGCATTATGTCTAGGATTGTATATATGTTCTATAAAGTACTTTGTCAGCCAGGCATGGTGTCATATGCATGAAATCCAAACACTGAGGCAGGAGGATCAGGAGGCTTATCTTCAGCTATCTATTAGAGTTTAAAGCCAGGGTAGGTTGCATCAAAAACCCTGTTGCAATCCAAGCAAACAAGGAAACAAAGAAGTTATATGTTTTGATTTTAAATACTTGATGTAAGTCTCTCATGCTGTTCATCCCCTCTATACCTAGGACTCTATACCAAGCAAACGTAAAGTGGAGTCAACATTCAAAGAAATAATTTCCTATGCTAAGAGAATTTATAGAGGACCCAGTGTGTGTCAGTGAGAGAATGGGTAGCAAATAGTGTATAGCCATACAGTGGTATATTGTTATATAATAAAGGGAACAAAAATATTTCAATTATAACCTGAAGGAATGTCAGAAATGTCATGAGTATGAGAGTAATCCCATATAAAACACTGCACATGATTCCATTTCTACATCATTTAAAGAAGCTTCAGGGATAAAGACGGCAAATAGACCATCATTTCCAGAAAGGATGGGCTGATAATGAAGAATAATTTTAAATAAGTTCAAGCTAACTTCCAAAAACAAAGGAAATACTAAGACAATATTGTAAAATGACTGTTGTGATTGTTACATGACTTTGTATATTTGGTAAAATCTTTCCATTCTATGTACTTTTACAAGACAAAATTTTATTCAGTTGATAAAACGACAGAAGTGATAAATGCAGTATAGAGAGAAGATAGAAGACATGGCAATAAACTACCTCGATTAGCTATAATAATTTATATTAACATCAATATATAAATATAAATATCATTCTTAAAGATTTGAATTAGTTGGAACATTGACTGTAAATTGATAAAAAATTCAGTATTTGATACTGATAATCAATAAATTGATATAAATATCTATCTATAAATATTAATATTGAGTTTTGAATTAATTGAAATATAGTTGCCTGGGAGTATGAGGTCATAATTACACGCATGGGCAATGTTTACTACCTGTATATCCTTTAGAGGAATACCAATGACAGAGTAGAGTAACTGTGGCTACAGCCTCTAGACAGTAAGCCACAGAGATCCATGCTTCCCCAATCCTGAACGATGGATTTCACAGACACATTTCAGCTTTTAAATTCTGGCTCTCCATCGATGTGCTTTCACTTTGTTTTGTCTGTTATAAAGGAATATGAAGGCATTTACATATATTTACAATATATTTATTTTGCTCCACATTTACATGTTAGAAAACATAACATTTCATCTGCATTTTTTTAAGTTTGTTTTTTCCGAGATAGGGTTTCTCTGTGTAGCTCTGGCTGTCCTGGAACTCACTCTGCAGACCAGGCTGGCCTTGAACTCAGAAATCTGCCTGCTTCTGCCTGTGAAGTGCTGGGATTAAAGGTGTGTGCCACCGCCCAGCTCATCTGCATTTTCGTTTCAAATTTTTGCCTCTGTTACATGCAGGCTTGAGGCTGGACAGACACCTTAAGTGTCCCATGTATTACTTTAGTTTCACCTTTTAGCTGCATGTCAGAGATTCTATAGTTTGTTCACCAGGAATTGTTGCACAGACAGAAATTTGTTTCTTGAAATTTACAAGTTACTTTGCAATTTATTTTCAGTTACTATTTTGTCCTGCGAATGATGGGAAGAGCTTGCATTTGTGCATGTTTATGTGGGAGCCAGACATGGTTTCCTTCTCAACTTCTTTCTGATTTTCTTGAATGTCCACTACTATACTCGCTTTATGGATGATGATTTCCATAAACGTGGTTTCTTTGGCGCAGTTTAATTCTCTACCAGGAAGTGACAGACAGGTTCCTGTTGGTTAGCTAAATTACAGATTTGCCCTCTGGGCTCATTGGATCTGTTCTTATTCCCTGACCTTCTAATTCTTTGATTAGTTTTCCTAATCTGACCTTGAGAAATCCTGCCAACGCAGAGAAAAATTAAAACAGTTAGTGAGACCTGCCGGTCCTATCATTGTTCTCATGGTGAGGACCACCTTCCTGGAAACAAGGAAATTCCCTGCCTCCTGTCAACCTGTCCTGCAGACTGTGCCTGCCACTCATTAGTTTCTGTCCTGTGTTCCAGACACAGATTAATTTATAGTGATGTCTGTTGCTACTTTTAAATTTGATCGATAGTATATTTTATTCTGAGTCTCCCTTCTATTCATCCTCCCTCCCTCCCTTCCCAACACCCGCTTTGGCTCACTATTTCCTGCCTAGAGTTTCTGGTCACCTTTTTGTTAGAACCACCAGGTTATTTCCCTTAGGATCTCTTGTCACTTCAGTGGAGGAGCCGTGATGTCCAAGTAGCTTGTAGCAGTGACAAAACCTCCCAGAAATAAACTCTCTGGGTGCTGGTATATTTCATCACACTAAAACATGTGTGACTGCAACAACAGAATGAGGATCAAGAGAATTTACAAACAGCAAAAGCTGCCAGCTACTGATGGATCAATAGTTCTCGGTGGAAATTGGAAGAAACATTCCTTGTTCTCTTAGCCACTAAATCTGTGTTATTAGAGCAATTATATGATATATTGGCAGCAGGTAGAAATGCCCAAGTGATGGGAATACAAAGAGGTTTAAGGAAGAAATATCTGAATTGATAAGAAAATACTAAATTCATTGAAATTCTCCAATATTATTGAACTTTACTCAACGACAGCTACAGCTTTAATAAATGTTGGGGTTAAACCCATCACTATTGATCTATAAGGCATGTCTGAATTACTGTTATGTATATGTATATATATGTGTATGTGTATATGTTTACGATGTGTGGATATATGTCCATATATATATATATATATATATATATATATATATATATATATATATATATATGGTTTATTTTGCAAATCTCTCCTATCCTATTTTATCCTATCTTAGCCTATCCTATCCTATCCCATGCTATTAAATATTAATCAAAATAGTACTGTACTTTCACATGAGCATGGAATGGAGGCAAATTTGTGAAATAAGCCATATTAACTCCTTAGCCTCCCATGTCAATATTATCAATGCATTAAGTAATCTAACTGAAGAATGCTTTCTTTTCTGCCTTCTAGCTCTTATTCAGAGAACTTCTACCATTATCAGGTGGTTCCTTACTCTACACAGCACGGAAATGCCGCAGATAGTTAATTCATCAATTCAGTCTCCACTCATCAAGTTAAATTAATGCAGTAATATATTTTTACAGCTTTCAGTGTAAATGATGTGTTGAGGTCCTGGGGTCATTGAGGTTTGGCCACTGTGTTTGAATTTGCTAATTTTATTTTCTTTGGGTTTTCAATGAATATTCACTGAATAAAGAAAAGTACATAAGATCCACTGCTTCAGGCTTGTGAACTCAGAAAGGGCCCAAGTAATGGCTATATAAACATGAAAGTAATTCTCAGTAATGGGTATTTGCTGTTTTTTTTGTTTTTTTCCTTTTTTTCTATCCCTGGAAATCATAGCTTCATTTCTCAAATAACACCCAATTTTCTGCATGTGGATGTCTTCTCCCTGTGTGTGTTTCACAGGAAAGGCTGATGGGGAGTATTCCCTGTCCTTGCACAGAAAATTAAGATGCTACAACAATAGAGAGGATAAAGTAAGTGCCCTTAAGGCTGGTGTTCAGTTCCAGCCACATGGAAGCCCAGTGCAGGATGCTTTTCCACATTGTTTCTCAGCTGTTCATTGCTTGGATAAGCCAAACGTATATCCTCCCTTTTAACTTCCTTTCAGATAGGTCAAGTAAGGTTGATTTCTATTGCTTACAACAAGTATCTCAATTGCTATAAGCTGAGATGCAATTAGTCTTAATATAGTAATACAAAGAGAAGTTGTATCAGTAGCTTCACTTCAAAGCTAGAGAAGAATTTATAAAAGGATATGTGCTTAAGGCTTACACAGAGGCAAGAGCCCCTGGTTGCTTAGGGTGTTAATAGGGCAGAGTAGGTGAACCTACTACTACTGTTTCCTAAATGGTTACATTGCCACCACCTTCTAAATACCCACATTCATACCCAAGAATTAGTGCTCCACCTATCCTTGCTAAGAGAAGCTTTACACTGCAGTGGGTTACTATTGAAACTTGCAATTGGACAAACTGCAAAGAATAAATGATAACAGGGTGCTACTAGGCTTAAATGGGGGAGCTGTTTGACTCCCCTCCACGGCTCAGGGAAAATGGCAGAGAGGTGGTAAAAAATATAAGAGCCAAAGGATGGAGAAATCATTAACTAAATATGTCTTCTGGTGATGACATGCTGGTTGCATTAAGTAATCCCCTTACTTATAAAGGTTGGTTATCTGCACAAGATCTGAACAAGATCGAGCCTATTCACATTTTTCCCTGATAGAAGAGACTCCAGAGGCCTCTAGTCTATCTGAGGGGCAATGGGTTACTGTTGTTGGAGTAGGAGCTGTCTTTTTCTTCCATTGCTCTTGCTTTAGAACAGAAGCTCCCAAGCATGCTCAGGCAAGAGATAAATTCAATTCAGTGGGTCATACACAAAAGAAGACAGGAGACAATGAGGGTGATTGGCTGGAATAATAAGGTTTCAGTGGGAGGGCACGAGGTGAGGTGACAAAAATTCAGGAAACAAATTATGCAATTGTTAAATAAAAAAACCCAATAATATGGGTATTCTCTCTGTGTCATTAAACCATACATCCAGTGTTATTTAACTTTAGCAGTACAGTCCCATAGATGGACTTATATTCAGTTGTAAATATTAAGATGCGATTTCTTCTAAAACTAAATTATATCCAACTCTTGAAAACAAGAAAGACATGGAAAGGAATGGTGGTTTGTACTGTAGTTTTCATCTCAGGGACTCATTTCCTCTAAAGAAAGCTCCAAAACTTAGGGCTTCACAAACTCCCAAGTCACTCTGCCGGCTGAGAATCGGGTGTTCAAACAGATGAACATAGGGTGAACAGTTCACTCTCAAGCCACAACGACAATTATTTTACCTTTTATGTTTCAACTGAATGATAAATAACAAGAACACAAAATTTTATCTAAAACCATCCTTTTAATATAATTGAATTAATATGTATGAGAGAAGGCTAACCTGACCCAAATGAGTCCTTTCTTTCACTGACTAAGAGAAAGCCATGTTGTCTGATCATGATATATTGAACAAAGTAAAACAGTGACATACCATCATTAATATTACAATAATTTGATCAGTCATGCTCTTGCTTTCAGACACACACACACACACACACACACACCTAAGTTTTGGAACTTTCTTTAGAGGAAATGAGTCCCTGAGATGGACCTTGGCCTTGCTCTCATCTGCTCACTCCCTACTGCCTGACAGTCGATGCTGTGGACTGCTAGAGATTCCCTCCTCTGGTGGATTGTGTTCCCTTGGAATCTGAGCCCAAGCTCAGAGCCCAAAGTCTTTGCCATTCATCACATAGCAGGTCTTTGGTCACGGCAACCTTGTGTGAGCGGATGCAATGCAGCGGACACAAAGCATTTCTTAGAACAGTGTTCTCCCATTTTGTGGGAGATTTTATTCCGTATTAACAGCCGTTCTGAAAGTTTAATGTAAAGGCTTCGTCAGTTTTCCTAGACAGCATTCGTTGGTTTCCTAAAAACATGCAGGAACCACGTTATCACCAGATTTTGTTTCCCAGTTGGAACCTTGGAGTTGTGGGAAGATCATAAAGTTGAGCATTGAGATGGACTATCATTCGTGGTCAATATTAGGAGTGGGAGGAAAACTTACAAATGTTTTGTCAGTGTTCAAAGGCCAGATGCTGTATATATTGAATAAGATGTGTGTGTGTGTGTATGTGTGAGATTGATAATGCAGACTTATATTTCCAATAGTTATACCCACACCTCACTTACCCCTTTATGTTTTATTATAGTGGATCCTGTAGCTATCAATTATCATGGAAATGGAAGCTGTGTCACTGAGCTCAGTGATTATCTTACGTCCATCTTAGAGCTTTGGCTAGCCACTGTAAGAACAGCTTTTCCCTTCCTGCCATCTTGGCCTACAGGAAAACTGAAGTGGCAGGGGGAAGAAATGGATCTAGATCCAATGGGTGTACCTAGGATGACAATGTTTTTTTTTTCTTTTTAAAATTGTGCATAAATACTTTATTGTGAAAAAATATGTTGAAGATAGAAAAATTCCTCTATTTATGAAAGGAATCAAGTTCTACCATCAAAACAATTGAAATTAAAGTCAGAACTGCTGTCTGATTAGAATGCTGTGATGTTGTGAAGTATAGGACAAGTTTCACTTTAAGGTATGTTGTAATATGAAAGATAAAATATATGTCCTACTACTAATGAGGTAGTAGTTTTTCCGGTTTTCAGTTTCAGCCACACAGTTAGAATCCATCACTCTGTCACAGTCAGTTTCTTGTTTAGAGGATACATGCCTAAGGATACAAATACAACATGCTGGGTCCATTTTTGTTGTCCATTATCATTTCAGGGCCAGCCATTTGTTGGATAACCAATTAGGGGGACTCATTCCTGAGAGAGGTAATTCCCCATCGCAGCTGTTAGTTGCCTGTACATCTTTGTCTATCTGTAGAACCCTGTAATATTCTCTGCTTCTGCATTTGCATGCATATTGATAGATAAAATCAATAAAATATGAGTTTGAAGTTTCCCTTTCCATGATAGTTAGGAAAATGAAAATTAGTCAAAATTGGTTATTTTACATAAGAAAAAATGAAAATTAGAAAATATAAAATTGAGTACTTTATATTATATACATAGATTAAAATATAATGCTTTCAGCCATAAATATGTTCAATTATTATATGGCAATAAAAATATTTAAGATGGAAAAAAAGCAAAGATGTCTTAAAAATATAGTGATAGTAGTACTTTTATGTACTTTTCTATAAAAGCTTTAAAAATCACGTGTTTCTATATAACTTTTCTTATTCAACTCCATGGTATTTGAAACCCTCTAAATCATAAGGTCCAATTAAATTTTAAATATAATTCTATTGGGGTATAATTATATACATATAAATTTGCAGAAACTAATAGTAATCTTATTATTCTATCCTATTATGGTCATCTTTTAAATGAGGATTTCTTTATTAAAACTAAGAAATTAGCTTTAGTGTGACACTGGGCACTCTAATCTAAAAGAATCATTTAGTTTTCTTCAGTTGCCTCTAATAACTTACTCTGCTAGAATAGAGTCAAAATCACCAAGACCCCCTGAAATAGCATGTCTTCTTACTCATGCCTATCTTTCTTTAGTTATTTTGAACATAGCCTTGATTACTTAAAAGAGAGGTGACCATTTTCTAGATTCCCTCCAATCTGATGTTAAGCAGTGAAAGTCTTTATCAGTGCTACAGGATTTCAATTTGACATCAGTAATTGTTGGCTTTAGTATTTAGTAGAGTGGATTCTTAAAAGTTTCTTTATGATAATATTAATGTTTGATATATTTTTCCTCTATTTTATAGAGTTGAAATATCTCTGACTAGATTTTTGGAATTCTGTAAGAAAAATGTCTCTTCTCCTCTGCTTATATATCTATTAAATAACTTTATTTCTATAAGAACAGCAAAGATAAAATAGTGAAAAATATCAATCAAAAATTAAATATTAAATTATGAATACTAATAAGAGATTAACAAATGAAAGATAGACTTAAAGAATCTGTTAGGACACAGTTGTACAAATTGACAAATTACCAGAAAAAAATAATAGTCCATTTACAAAAAGAGAAAGAGAAAGAAATAATCTTACATATGTCTCAGAGTAAAAATGCATATGATTAATGTATAAAGATTTAACTTTGATGTTGGCTAAAAGAAGTTGCATACTAGGTTGAACCATATCACAGTGTAGTTTTCTGCAGGTTGAAAAGAAATCAAATAGCAGTAATTTCATACATCATTCAATCTAGTTCAAGGAAACAGTACATTAATTAAGAAGCTGGGAGGCAAAACTAACCGTTATTGCAACAGACATGAAAGAAGGCCAGGGGTGTTTAATTTCTAAGCATCCACACTGATCTGCAGGCCAAATTAACAAAACAGGAAGTCTGGAGAAAATCCCAGTTCAAAAGCTATGATAGAAGTTTTTACTGTGCAGCATAGAACCTTCAGATCACCAAAAACAAGGGAACCTACAAACAAAACAAAACAAAACAAAACAAGCAATCAACTAAAAATTATAAAATGATAAAAATCATTTATCTAGCAAATAACATAGAAAGGCATTAAAGAAGTCTACATTGAGCAAACCACTGTAACTGTAGAAAGTTTAGAATATTTCTTTAAGCAAATACAAAAGCTAATATAAGACTAAAATATTAGAACAACAGAAATATTATTTTTCATCTAATTAACACATGTAAAAATTACATCCATACTACAGTGAACATGTTTTATTTTAAAAGATCATAAGATACTTTAAAGACTGATTATACATTTAATTGTAATTGAATTTTTGTGTCATATTTTATAAATTGTGGAAAGGAAAATTATTACCATACAAAAATAAGAATGTTCTAAAAACATATATAAACATTTGCTTCACTATAAATGATATTTAAAACAACATAAGTATTTTTCAAAAAAGTCTTGAATTTGGTTTGGGGTATTGGTGCAATGGATAAAATACATGCTATATATGTATGGATACCAAAGTGTGGAACCTTACCTCTCACATAGTTGTTGGGTATAGGTGGCAACCTACTTCCAGTGTCTTGAAGGCAAGAGAAACGAGGATGAGAAAGCTGGCTCTCCAGCTTGGCCCATATGGTTGAATAAATAAATAAATAAATAAATGAATGAATAAATAAATGAATGAATAAATAAATAAATAAATAAATAAATAAAGTGGAGAGTGGTACAGGACAGTTGCTTTATCAACACGGAGCCTCAACGTGCACAGATACCATGTGAAAAATGGATCTATACATATATGAATACATGCATTAAAGCATCCATCATTCACTGACATGCACAACACAAATGAATATATATAAAAAACAACAGTCTTAAATTTATTCATATTTAAAAAATGACCTTTTTCTCTCTGAGTATGACCATGAATATTATATTGGAATAATTTCCAGGAGTGCCAAAGGAAATAAACACCTTAAACTAGTAATAGTATACTAAATTATTATAATCTTTTGATAGAGTATTTGGCAAATATTTGGCAAAGATATAAACATAAAAAGCAATGCATTATCTTTGACTTTGTAGCTCCATTTCTTGTGAAATATATATCAACCTAAAAAAAAACAAACAAACAAACAAGTAGTACAATGGGTGACAAACCAAAACAAGGCAAAAACAACTGCATGAACCATAGCTGCCTTTAGATTGGTGGATAAAATTTAGCTACAACCACCAATGCATGGAAGAAGGAAAAATGGGTCACTTGATGTATTACTTCACTACCATTGGTGAGATCATATGAATATGAGAAATTAACTTTCCCAGAGCTCCTGATACCAGAAGTAGCAGTGCTTAAAGTGGTATTCCTCCTGAAGGTCTGCTGAGGAAAACTTTGTTCTCAACCTTTCTCCCTGGCTTGTTGCTAGCTGGTAGTCATCTAATAGTATCCTTGTATATCTTTTCCTCTGTTGGCATGGCTGTTGGTATTTCTTTTTCCAGAAGAATGCCAGACATAAGGTCATTTCAATAGCTTCATTGTAAACCAATTATCTCTGTAAAAACCTTGTCTGCAAATGTTGTCATATCCAATAGTATTAGTTGTTATTATTTTCATTTATGAATGGTGGTTGGGAAAATTTCAGGCTATCCTAACTTGAATTCATCCAACCTAAAAATTTCCACATCATAAGAGATATTAGGAGAATTAAATGGCATGCAGGATACAGGGAAATTATTTCAAAGGCCATATATGACCATGGCTCTACTGCTGCTTTCTGTAAACTTGTGCTGGGATCATGCTGTGCACTGCTCTAAGTTACTTCACATTGTGTACGATTAATTTCTCAGATGATACTGTGACCAGATAAACTCTATTTTATGAGCAGCATTTGATTTCATTTTGAAGGTGAGGTTGAGGTTGATTTTGAACATCCTTAAACATCTAAACAATATCATTTGTCCAGTTCCACCGATGAGCCACAGACTGTTGGATTAAAAAAGCAGAAGTAGAAATGTTGGTACCTGATAAATTTATGTAGTATATTGAGACTTGTGAGGATGGAGAACTATTAAAATCACACCAAGAAAAGCAGGCCCAATAACTTATCAAAGACAAAAGATCCAGAAAAGTTGCAATTGCTATCATTGGACTACATAAAGAAGAGAGTCTAACACTGAGATGTCAAAGGACACAGGATCTAGTATTAAACTACAAGTAAGTGGAGCTTAAGAGTCCAAGGTGGAGAACTCCTGATTGGCCCTGTGTTCCCCTCAGCTCCATCCCTGGTGGGAAATCAGTCTAACCCAATTGAAGTTTGCCAGTCCATCATCTTAGATATGCTATCCATCTTCCCACATACTCTTATGTCTGGGTCTTCTCCTCTCCCTCACTTTTACAGTCTCTACTGTTGGGGTTTGAATATGCTTTGCCCAAAGGGAGTGGTACTGTTAGGAGGTATGACCTTGTTGGAGATAGTGTATCACTGTGGAATTGAGTTTTAGATGTCTCCTCCTATGCTCAGGCTCCACCCCTTGCAGAAGAGAGCTTCCTCCTAGCTGCCTGAGGATGCCAGGCTCTTCTGGTTGCCTTCAGATCAAGATGCAGAACTCTCAGCTCCTTTTCTAGCATCCTGTCAGTCATGAGTCCTGCTAAGATAAACTTGGACTAAAGCTCTGAATCTATAAGCCAGCTCAAATTGAATGTTTGCCTGTGTAAGAGTTGTCTTGGTCATAGTGTCTCTTCACAGCAGTGTTAACCCTAACTAAAACCCTGTCCAACCTGACTCCTGCAGCTCTACTCTTACATAAACTTGACTGTGTAGAGGCAGCAACAGTAGTTGTAGCAAGAGAGCCTCTCAGACCTCCAGCTCACTTCTCTACAGGAACAAAACTGAGTCTCTCTCTCTCTCTCTCTCTCTCTCTCTCTCTCTCTCTCTCTCTCTCTCTCTCTCTCTCTCTCATATATGCACATACACGTGTGTGTGTGTGTGTGTGTGTGTGTGTGTGTGTGTGAGTGTTGTTTGTATATTTAAAAGGAACTTAGAATTGCTTATAGGCTGTAGTCAAGTTAACCTAATAATAGCTAATAATAGTCCAAGAATCTATTAGTTATTCAGTCTGTGAGGACAATTGTCCCAGCTGGTCTTCAGTATATATTGGAATCCCAGAGAAGCAGGCTCTAATGTCAGTGAAGGAATGAAGTTGCCCAAGAGAGTGAGGGCACACAGGCAAGAATGGACGTTTGTTTTTTCCATGCTCCTTTATATAGACTCTTTATATAGGTTTTCACACACATAAGAGTGTGACCTGGATTTAAGGTGGATCTTCCCATTTCAAATGGTTAATTAAAAAGAAATTTCACACAGCTGTACCCAGCTGCTTGGGTTTTAGTTAATTCCAGATATAGTCAAGTTGACATCCATGTATAGCTATCATAATACAGAACAAGAAAAATTAGACCGTTAATTAGTTCAAGTTGGAGAAAAGAAAGGAGGTATGGAAGAAGACAGCAAGCAACAAATCATCACTTGTCTAATGTGCTAGAATGGAAGTAAAGTTAATGGAGTCCATGAAGGATCTTCATAAGAAACAACTGGAAAAATAAATCCCAACAACAACAACAAAAAAGAACATTTCTTTATTTCATCCTGAGTTGGATTATATGTAAGAATCTATTGAGAAATGTTATTATAAATCCCACATGTGGCATCTATACTTTTATATGTCATAATATTTTACAAACGCTAGATCCAAAGCAACTTGAATTTATCACTTCTGCTCCTAGAGAAATAGTTTTTCTTTTTCTTTCTTGTTTGCTAGAAGACATATGTGGAATATCTGTCTTCTGTGATTTTATTGTCAAAACCCAAAAGTTATTGTAATGAATTGTCATTCCTGCTAATGGTTATGAATAGAAGGATGACTTGCGTAGAACCCTGTTTAAGCTAGAACATCAAAGGTATTGAAAAACGCAAAAAAGAACTGAAAATTTGCATACTTTTTATTTCAATTGCCAAGCTGATAGTCATTTTTTTTAAGTGGTATTTGTTCAGAAGGCAAGCTATTATTTTATTGGACTAAACTGGAGCTACTTACCAAGGTTACTCTATAGTTACATTTCCAGGGTTCAATAAAAAAATGCAAAATGGAGC
The DNA here is from genome assembly GCF_947179515.1 of Apodemus sylvaticus. Classification (NCBI taxonomy): domain Eukaryota; kingdom Metazoa; phylum Chordata; class Mammalia; order Rodentia; family Muridae; genus Apodemus; species Apodemus sylvaticus. Next base: position 21,389,310 of record NC_067491.1, on the reverse strand, counting down.
AATCTCTGTACATATTTTCTAACATCTGGCAATGCATGGGCAAGAACCACTGGGAACCAGCAGGAGTACATTTGCTGAACTGAGTGTGAGCCGCTCTATTTTGCATTACCTCTGGGGATGGGTGGAGGAAGAAATTTGACCTTTATTTCTGGCAATGATAATGGCAGCAGGCGCTCCAGCTCATCATCAAAGTCAACTTGAGAGTAATGTATGCAAGTAATAACACTTTAATCTGTGGCTCTGATGAACCCTAAAATAATGAACAAGGAAAGGATAATGCCTTAAGAGAAGTGCAAATCAGGAAACTAGTTCTGATAAGTTGTTCCATGCAGTACTCAATGGCTCTTGAGTCTTGGGTTTTACATACATAATTGGAAGATGGCTTTTCTATGCACACATAGCTCTTAAAATTTTCCAGCTAATATAGCAACTTGTATTTTATTTTCGGTAGACTGTAGATAATTTCTCCATCTCTCACTTGACTGTTTCTCTTCAACATTTAGTACCTAGGAAGAATAAAGTCGTCGTGGTTCATCTTATAAATTATAAAGTGAAATAAGAATGGACTGTCTATATAGCATACCTAAGATTGGCATCCATTGCCAGTCTGCACTATACTTAAGAGTAGTGAGACTCTCTGAAGCTTTGGTAAAAAATTGCCAAATAAAAGTTGTTTATTTCCTTCTCATTGCAGATTCGGCCCCCCCCCCCCCATTTGAAACAGAAGCATCTGAGAACAGATTGACCCTCCTCACTATCCGTAGACCAGCTAATCAAATATTGCTGTCTGGTGGCATGTATTGCACTGTGGAGCTGACACACATTTAGCCTTTGAAGAAAGGGCATGAAATTGCAGCCTTGTGCCATGAAATCTGTTTAAATCTGGCAAATGTACCGCAATGCTTTGTTAGCAATTATCAATTCACAGTGGTAGCTGATAAGAACCGAGTCATAATGGGATGTCAGGAAAAATGATGACCGTTTGCAAGCAAGTAGCCATTCAGTTGCCCAAAATTAAACAGTTGGACTTCTGCCGTGGTATTAGAGCTACGACTATGAAACTCTTAGCTTCTGTACCCCCTATGGGCTGCACCTCTGTTCCGAAGCAAACAGATTTACTTTTGAAAGTGGTGTGCTGGCATCATGAAAGGAGTATTACTCAAAAAAAAAAAAAAGGCTCAAATGAAGATCCCTTCTTTCTAAGGCTGGAACACATGGAACTGCTCTCAACACAAACCTAATGAGAGAAAATAAAAACATAGTGAGTTTTAAACAAATATAACTGTCCAAGACAGTTATAAATCCTGTATTTATTCACAAATCATTTGCTTCTTCTCACATTGGCAAACTCCAGGGTTGTTTTTCTTTTTTTCTTTTGTTTTTGTTTTTGTTTTGTTTTTTGTTTTTTTGTTTTTTTTGTTTTGTTTTTTTTTTTGGATTTGATTTTTTTTTTTCGAGGCAGGGTTTCTCTTTATAGCCCTGGCTGTCCTGGAGCTCACTCTGTAGATCAGGCTGGTCTCGAACTCAGAAATCTGCCTGCCTCTGCCTCCCAGAGTGCTGGGATTACAGGTGTGTGCCACTACCGCCCGGCTTAGGGTTGTTTTTCAAGTGGCTATTGGCAAATAAGTTGAGCAGGTGAGGCAAAATATGTCCAATAATGTTTCCAGTTAGTCCCCAATATCTCTGACAATTTCTGACTTACCTTAGAAACAAAAACAGAACCATTGTCTGATCTAATTACCTTGGGAACTCTGAAACTTGGAAAAATTTCTTCTAACCTTGGCAGCTGTTTCCTGCTTCAACTCATTTAGATAAAAGTATCTATAAATGCTATAAGATATTTTATAACCATATTCTCCTGCCGTAGCTTTTATAAAATCTCTTAATATACTGTTCTTTTCTAGGTCTTTTGCCCTGTTTACTCTTTAGTGCATAAGCATTTACTTGCTGGCATATCTTACACTGTTCTATTATCTCTCTAGCCTAAAACCTGAGTCATAAATATATACGTTTAGTCCCTTAACTGCCAGGACAAGGTTTTTAATCCCCTAAATGAGTCCATCTGTGCATTTGGCCTAGTGAGTCTTTGGCTTACTTTCTGGGGAGTATAGTTCTCCCTTCTTGTGTGCACCTTCTCTTGGTAATAATTGGTAGGGTGGCTAGCACTCTCAGTCCTTTTTAAGTGAGGCTGTTCCTTAATTCTGTCCCATTTCCCAATGGGTGTCTCTTACAGACCCATAATCAGCATAGGCTCCTGCATATTCATTCCTGGAGACACTTGCTCTGCCTGGCTATTGCCCATTGAGTCTTTTCCCTTTGCATGTCCTGGGCAGTGAATACTCACAGTGGCTGACTTCATTAGGACATCTAAGAGGTCCAAGATTTCCTGTTAGTTTCCTCTGATGTGAGCAGTCCTCTTGGCATATATCCTTGTGGACATGGGCTGTGGCAAAGGCATACCTGTTATCCGTGTGGATGTTGATTTTCTTGCTGGTTTCAAGTTTCAAGGTCTTGGTGAGGGCAACAAGCTCCACTTTCTGTGTCGGCATGCCAGGGAGTAAAGATTCTTCTACCCAGATGACATTTGTGCCGTCCACCATAGCAGCACCTGCTTCCATCATGGAGAAAACTGCTCCAGTCTGTAGCAACTTTCAGCAGGGGTCAGTCTCTCTTTTTGGGCCAGTTAGCTGCAGCCCATTGGGCAGGAAGCATATCTGCCCCCTCCCCATTTGGGAGAGTATGTCTTACTCCAACAGAGAGTAGGAAAAGTCTGGGGTGACCCTAAATGAATGGGCTACCCATCATCCCTAGGTCCGCTGTTCTTCGGGTAGTCCATGAATACATTTTGGTGCCAGGGGCGTCTTGGATCCAAGTTCTTTTCTTGGAAACAGCGCCATTGACTTGGAAGACCGAGTGTTGAGCCCCTGTGTCCACCAAGAACTGAGTGGGTTTCTCTTTTACTCCCACAGTTATCCTGGGTTGGGGAGGTGGTCAGAAAACCCATCTTCCCTAGTCACTGTCTTCACCCAGGGCTAACACCTGGGTTTGCCATTTGGGGGTACTTTTCCCAAGACCTGGGAATTCCTGCTCCCGGCTTCTATTTCTTAGGGCACACTCTGGCTCAGTGGCCTCTTTCCTTATAGTATGCACACTGGTCCTTTTCTGTCTCCCTTTTCTGCTTTTTCTAACTATTATATCCAGGATTCTCTGTCGCTTCCTTCCTTCTCTGTCATTTTCTTTCTTTTTCTCCGTTTCTTCTCCTCCTCTGTCTCCCTGTCTCAACAAACTACGAAATCTCTCTACAGACTTTCTCAATAACCTACACTACTAAATCCTTCTACAGACCTTCTCAGCAACCTGCACCAAATCCCTCTAGCCTCTGAAGCTTTTTCCTGATATCTCTACTAGCCCTATCTATAAGAGCCATTGTCATAATAGCTTTATATTCTGAGCCCCTGGATTCATAGCATGTATATTGGCAGAATGCCTCTATGAGCTGCTTTAGAAAAGCTGCAGGTGACTCATCTGGTCCCTGCTTAACATTACATACCTTGGCCAAACCCTCAAGACCTGCCAATGGAGTCTGGTGTTGGTCTGTCAGATGCCTCTTACCTTTTGTCTGAGGGGGTAAACTTTTTGGCTTCCTGTATTACAAATAAAACAGTCTCAAAGAGATTAATTAGTCTCTTGGGAAATATACCCTTAGTGAGAGAGCTACCATGGTATCAGGATAGGTGGTCTCAGGTCCTCTCCTGCTCCATTCTCTGGTCCTCTCCAAATATCAATTGAGCATAATTAAAAATTATAAACTACAAGATAGTCATAACACCTAGTTTATCATCCCTGTCAATTAAACAGAACCCTTTTCATCTGTATTATCCTAAAAGACTGTCAGAATTCACACTTGAGAATTAACATTGTAAGAATTGACTCATGTCCTCCTGGCTTTAAATTTTATGTCACCTGAAAATCATTTATTTAAATTTATATCAGCTTTCTCAAGATAATACAGCTTGGGCTGTCTGTGAGGCTAACAGTCTTCAACCCCATCAGAAATCTAAGAGTGACCAATATTAACTGAAAATATAGAGAAAGCTTAACATAGCTTTTAAGACATAAACATCATATACCATGGATTTTTGACGTTTTTGAAAACCAACTATCTATGTAAAGTAATGTGGACTGTTGTCTATTAAACTATCTTCAGCTATTTCTGATTAAAACCTAGAAAACCCCCTAACAATAAACTCAGAGCCTTATATTTCTATTTAGCCCTAAACTCATAGACTTAAACATCTTAAATTGGTAATAACAACAAAGGACTGGGTGTAAATCCTGTACTTTTAAATTTAGTACTTATACCAATGAAAACCTTGATTTTTGTATCAAAATAAAACCTGTATCAAATAAGAACTTATGCCTTGAACTTAATACCAATTATAAAGATTTTAGTATCACAAAGACAGATTTTTTTTCACTTAATATTTTAGAATCTAGTCTTCTGGAGGTCTCCCTATTTTGACCTCTCTCCCGGAGGAACAATATAACCACAAAGTTTAACATCACATCGATCATAACAATTTAAACAAGTTAAAATAAAAGAAATAAACCATTTGTACCAACTTAAACCCAAAATTCTGGCACCTGCCGCATTGAGTGTCTAGTTACGACTTGTTTTCCTTTTCAAGTATTTTGTCTCTCCTTTCATTCTAAGTTCATGTGCTTGAGTCATGTGACCTGATTTTGGTGTGCTTGAGTCACATGACCTGATTTTGGCCACAGAGTTGCTTTTCAGTCAAAGTCAAAATAATATCGTGTGTCTAAGTCCAAGAACATAAAACACGATACAAAACAACACCACATAGACAGCCTGAGCACCATCAGGCCTCTAGATTCAAGAACACAGAGCAAGGAAAATCACACAATTTGCCCCTAGAGGGGCCCAGTTTCAGACACCAGGCATCCCTGCACACATAGCAGGGATCAGATAAAACAGATTTCAGCAAAGCATGGCTTCCACCATTCCTGATTTGCTGTTTACAGATGGAGGAGAGCCTTATTCAGCTCTCTCCCAGTTCTAAAGCTTCCTCCAGACCCTCACGGTCTCGAATCTAGCAGCTGCCAGTCGAACGCACCACACCAGAAGCTTGCGAGCAAAATTGAAATTTTCAGAAAGGGTTGTAGACTCAGACTTTGACACACAGTGAGACAGACAGAAAACAAAGCGCAGCACCTGTCTAGTGGTCAAACTGTAGACAGAGACACACAAAACTGACAAGTATTCGCCTCCACTGAGACGGACAGAACCAGATCAGAAAACGAGATGGCCAGGAGGGCATATAAGTTCTTCAATTCAGTAGAACTACCGCGTCCTTTCTGAAATTCAGATGGGAATATTCTAGGGTCTTTGGAGTTCCCCCAAAATACCTGGGAACATCTCCCTGGGCCGCAGCCTGTGGTACAGAGCACATCTGCTCATCATGTTCCTCTGGTTCTCACAAACCCGAGAGGACAGCTGTACACCGAAAACGCGCGTCTCCTCAGATTCAGAAATCAGTACAGACATTCAGGACACAGACACCAGTCGGCACACACACATTCCAGAGGGGATCCCCTTTACCTCCGAGGTGGTTCTCGTGTATGAAGGGAAATCGCACTTCCCGGCCAAATGCACCAAAAAATGTAAGACCCCAAAATCCAGGGTGCCTCAGCACCCCAGGCCTCGGAAGGCGACACCCAAATCACTCGCTAGAATATAAGGACAGAGAAAAAAGGGAGGGAGATGATTGGAGAATGAATAGAGAGAAGAAGGTTTATGGGACATATGGGGAGGGGGGGATACGGGAAAGAGGAAATCATTTGGAATGTAAACAAAGAATACAGAAAAAAAAAAGAAAGAAATGGTCTTCATGCAATAGCATAAGGATTTCTTTATTCCAGAATTCTGGGTTCTACAGCCATACACCACGCAGGGGTAAGAGGTGCAACTGAAGTCAGGGGTATTTACAGGGGAAAAAATCACAAGACAAGGGTTGGAGAACACAATTCACAAGGCAATGGGTGGAGGACAAAACATGCACGGAATGGGGAATTACAGAATGAGGAAATAAGGAAGGTTAGACATTACCTGGAGCAAACGTCCTTGGGGCACTGTATAGTTAAACACTGGATCTAGAACAGGGTGGGCTATCTTTCTCAAGGTGAAAACAGAAAAACAAGTTACTCTGTGCTGGGCTAGTTGTTTAGAGGTCTAAAAAGATTGAGTTGGGGGTCTCTAACTCTAACAAAAAATCTTTCTTCTTTCCCTTTTTCTCTATTTCCCCCATATTTCTTCCTCAAAAATCTACAGATGAGAGTAGTAATTACCAGATGAATAATACATACAGTTAAAATTTGATTGTCTCTAATGCCAGTCTTACTTTCGTTTCACACCAACAATTTAAATTATATTGGAAAGGGCCACATTCACATTTCCAGATTCAGAGAAAGTGCGTCTTTCTTTGGAATTCTAGTGAGCAAATGAGAGTTAGCGATTGCATTATCTCATTCTGAGAATACACAAAAATTAAATTAGGCGTTTTCTCAGTAGAGTGAAATTATGTTTCAAACTACACATCTGCAGGAAGAGAGTTGGTCATTGAGCTTACACATAAACATTCTTTAGAATTTTTTAGTAATCTTAATGGCAATCCGCAGTGATGAATGGGAGTTGCTAGTGAACAGAGAAGCAGGGTAAGCTCATTAATCAACTCAATATAGCATCTGTCACAGGTAACTTTAGAGTTATCTGTTTTGTCCTCATATCTGGAAAGGCTCAGTTGCCAGATAAGTATTGATAAAATGCCAGCGTGAAAAAAAATATCTGAAATTGATGTATAGCGGCTTTGACATAATGTACTTGAATTACACAGGAATGGAGGTATTTGTTATTATGCTAACTCTTACAGGTTCCACCAGCAGATGAAAATTCTGTAGGAAATTGGAGTTAAGGATTGAAATGAAGTAAATAGCAGGAGCATTATTTTTAACTCCAGGTAAGGACTGAAATATAAGCATCACATTTCTAGACTAAGGATACCCGAATGAGAGGGTTAGTCTTAAGAGGCCATGATCAGGAAGGAGTTTGGCCTCTAATCCTCTCCTTTTGCCTTTAACAATTACCTCTGAACAACGGCATAGACCCACTTCCAGGGTGCGATTGCGTCTTGTCATCATTTTAAGCCTCTCCCTTCCCTCGTGACTTTTCACTATACCAGTAAACCACAGGTTACTTTTATATCTCCATTCTCACCACTCTACTGCTCCTGTCCCCATGTGTTTTATTGTCTCTTAGGGAAAAGCCAGACAGAAGCTGAGAGACCCCCAACTCAATGTTTTTAGACCTCTAAACAACTAGCCCAGCACAGAGTAACTTGTTTTTCTGCTTTTGGCTTGAGAAAGATAGCCCACCCTGTTCTAGTTCCAGTGTTTAACTATGCAGTGCCCCAAGGACGTTTGCTCCAGATAATCTCTAACCTTCCTTACTTCCTCATTCTGTACTTCCCCATTCCATGCATGTTTTGTCCTCCACCCATTGCCTTGTGAATTATGTCCTCTAATCCTTGTCTTGTGATTTTTCCCCTTTAAATACCCCTGACTTCAGTTGCACGGGTGTCCTCAGTCCTCTACCCCTGCTCGGTATATGGCTGTGGAACCCAGAATTCTGGAATAAAGAAATCCTCATGCTATTGCATCGAGACAGTTTCTTGCGAGTGATTTGGGTGTCGCCCTCCGAGGTGTGGGGTGCTGTGGCACCCTTGGTTTTTGGGGGGTCTTACAATCCCAAGAGCTCAGACAATAAGCCTCAGGCAAAAGTGTACAATTTTATGACATCTACTGGCTAGCCTGAGCCCAGGTTTGTTGCTTGGTATGAATGCACACACACAGTGGTAGAATTTTAGTGAAGAAAGTAAGAATTCATTTTAATTTTTCTTTCCTTCCTTCCCTTCTTTCCTCCCTCCCCCTCCCTCTTTCCTTCCCACTCTCCTTCCCATCTCTGCTTCCCACCCTTTCCCCACCCCCCCTCCCTCTTACAGGTCTGCATGTGAATTTGCATACAGAAGCCAGAGGTAAAAGGTGAATGTTTCCCTCAACCTCATTCCTCAACCTCAACCTCAACTGAGAGACCCCAACTCAATGTTTTTAGACCCCTAAACAACTATCCCAGCACAGAGTAACTTGTTTTTCTGCTTTCAGCTTGAGAAAGATAGCCCACCCTGTTCTATTTCCAGTGTTTAGCTATACAGTGCCCCAAGGACGTTTGCTCCAGATAATCTCTAACCTTCCTAAAGGTATAAACTATTGCCTGACTTCCTCATTCTGTACTTCCCCATTCCATGCATAATTTGTCCTCCACCCCTTGTCTTGTGATTTTTTTCCCCTTTAAATACCCCTGACTTCAGTTGCACAGGGTCTCTAACCCTGCGTGGTGTATGACTGTGGACCCCAGAGCTCTGGAATAAAAATTCCTCTTGCTATTGCATCAAGACCATTTCTTGCGAATGATTTGGGTGTTGCCTTCCGAGGCGTAGGGTGGTAGGGCACCAGGACACCCTCGGTTTTGGGGGGGGGGTCTTACACAACCTCATTGTATTTGCTTGTATTTTGAGATAGGACTACTTAGTGAACCTACCAGTCATTGATTAAACTAGACTGGCTGCCAAAGCTTTCCATCCCCACCTCACCCCTGCTGAGATCAACCCTGAATCTAGTCCTGGCTTAAGTGAGATTTTGGGATCTCAACCCAGTTTCTCCTGCTTAGGAGACAAGTACTTTCCTCACTGAGCAACTCCCCTGTGGAAAGCCTTATTGGGGTACCGTGCTGCTTGGCAGTAGCCTGACATTGACCAAGGACAAGGGCTTCAAGCAGGAATCTGAAGTTAGGGCATAATAGGGAAGTAGGTTACAGCAGGAATTTTCTTAGGGTGGACCTAGAGAAGCAAGCTTCAGGCAGGATTCTGGGCCTGGACAAGGAAGTAGGCTCAGGTGACTTTGCTTATGACCTTGACAATTTTGTGTTTACTGTCTTGCTTGTTCCTCATTGTACAGCTTTTGACCTTAATTCCTGCATGTAATTGAATCTATATAAAAATGGATTGAGAATTATTTAAACCCGCCCTTCAGTCTCAGAATTGACTGGGGTTGACTTCAGTGTTGTCTAATTGTCTCTTTCTTTTCAATCCTCACTCCTACACTGTAAAACCTGTTGACTGACTGAGTGGACTTGGTCACTCCCCCCTTTCCCTCCCCACCCACCTCAGTCAACTAAGTAGCATGCCTCTTATATGAATCATGTCATTGTAACTTTAAATCTTCAGAGTGTGTGTTGGGCATGAGTTCAGTGTCTGCGACCATTAAACACAACTGAGTTCTCTTATCACCAATACTCTTTCTCTTATCATCACGGACAGGACAGTGTTATATATAGAGTTTGAGTTTGGGAACAATGCAATGGGCTGAACACTCTCTTGAGGCAGTGAGTTTGATTTTAATGCTATTTGTGGTTTATTCCATTTTGCTTTGTTTTGTGTGACTTCTTATCTTTTGCTGATAACAGTCTTTGAAGACTGCTTTGGGGCTTGGTTTCTCTACAAGAGCCTCTGGTTGAAAGATTTTTAACTTTATAACCTTCAGAACAGGCTTACATTTTTAAACTCCCAATTTTCTGATATGTCTGGTAATCCCGTAAGATGAAAGTTAGTCTGATTCTCTCACTATTTGGCCTCAGTCACCACAATGAATCCTTGGCAAGACCACAAGAACAGTCAGTTTTAAAAATTTCCTGGCTCATACTGTCTTCTTTCAGTTATTCATGGCATGTGCTGGATAATGGCCTAAAAAAATAATGGCCAAGAAACGCCAGTCCTAAAAACAAAAATTCTTATATTGTGTTTTATTTAACATGACTTATGAGATTCTTTAGGGCCTTAACATTCATTCACACATAGGCACGTGCTAAACATCCAGGTCTCATGTTGATCCAGTTTCTCTATCCCTGGGTACTTTTTTTTTTCCAAAATTTTTGGAACTGTTTTGAATATTTCATTATGATAAGTTTGTTCTCCCCAAGTACTTATAGATTTGCAGAAGCTATTATCCCTTCTTAGAAGACATTTTTGATTGCCCCCAACAAGGCGAATCCTTCTCAACATCCCTATCTGATTTCATTAAATGTGCCTTTCAGTATCCAGTTCTTTCTTAGAAATTGCAGAATGTAGGAGCCCTCTTCTACCAGGAGACCTCAGTCTTGTTATATGGCTTTGATTAACTTGTCTAGCATCTCCTCTGTCTCATATTTATTAAGTATTGTTAAATTAAAACTAAATTAATGTTCTTCCTATATACCCAGGGTTGATCTCATACGTACGACTCTCTGGTTTTTGCTTTCTAATGGTGGTTTGTGGTACCAACCATGGCTTAGTGTTTATTTCTGTGGACTCTCTTCTCCTACTAGAATGGGAGAGTCACTAAATCCTAGATTTTATCTCTTTTGTTTTCATTTGTATCCTCAAGATGATACAGATTGGTACATGGGTATCTAAATTAACCAATAAATTATGTATTTTTGGTGGCAAAAACATAACTTTGATAAGTGTCAGGAAGAAAATCATTCAAAAACAGTTGAAACGTTCAATTAACAAGTCAACATCCTGTTTCAGAAATTAGGGTCTGTGTTTGTGAGTCCTGTTTCCATTGGTTTGATATGATTTTGTGGACCCAATGCTTTAGTTTGTTTAAAGTTTAAAGTAACACCAAAATATATTTCATCTAGTATAATATAAGCTACTTTAACACATACAACAATTAAGGTAATTTACAGGTTGTACTGGCTGGTTTTGTGTCAACTTGACACAAACTAGAGTCATCAGAGAGGAAGGAACCTCAGTTGAGAAAATGTCTTCGTGAGATCCAGCTGTAAAATATTTTTCCAATTAGTGATCAGTGGAGAAAGGCCAAGCCCATTCTGTGGAGTACCATGATAGTCCTAGGTTTTATAAGATAGCAGGCTGAGCAAAGCCATGTGAAGGAAGCTGGGAAACAGAACCTCTCCATGGCCTCTGCATCTGCTCTTACCTCCAGATATCTGCCCTGCTTTGAGTTTCTGTCCTGACTTTCTTTGATAAGGAAGAGCAATGTGGAAAAATGTAAGTTAAGTAAATCCATTTCTCCCCAGTTTGTTTTTCAGTCATGGAGTTTCATTGCAGCAATGAAAACCTGAAGACACAGGGTAGCTCATACACTTTACGAAACTCTAAATGAATCGGAATTCTTTGTAGAAGTAGAAACTAAATTCAGAAAGGTTTAAACTGGTTAAATGTTCTGGACTAATGAGTAACAAACTTGGGAATCAATTGCAGATAGTCTGAGTTTTTGTTCATACCTTTTTTTTTTTGGTATAGAATAGAGTTTATTCAGGGCAGAGGATGGGAGTTAGAGAGGCAGAGAAAGAGAGAGAGAGAGAGAGAGAGAGTAGAGAAGTGGAGGGCCAGCCATGACCACATGGAGAGAGGGGGGAGGGGAGGAGAGCCCAAGGGGGGCAGAGAGGTGAGAGTGCCAAGAGCGATGAGGGAGCCATACCTTTTAATATGTATGTATGTTTGAATACATGTATCATCTATCATCTATCTATCTATCTATCTATCTATCTATCTATCTATCTATCTATCTATCTATCTATCATCCATCTATCATCTATCTATCTATCATCTATCTATCATCTATCTATCTATCTATCTATCTATATCTATTTATTTTAGTCCTGATTTCACTACACAGCCCAGGATAGACTCAGCCCCCTTCTTCTTCTGCTTTCTCAGTGCTGAGTTAAAGGCATGTAGCATTATTATAGGTTGTTCCTTCAATTTACAATCTGTCCTTCCTACAAGATGTGCTAGGGTTGTGGTGGTACAGAACTTGCAAGAGGGGCAACCCAATATCTCCTTTAACTTGAGGCCCATACCACAAGAGGGATCCCATACCTACAATGACTGGAGAGCCAGGAACTGAAGACTGCATAGCCCAGAGACCTAGTGTAAAGGCAAAGATGACTGTTCTCCCTGCACCCACCTGACCAAGTGATTCCTAAAAATATTCTGATAATCTACTATAGTCATAGATTAGTGCCTTGTCCAGTCATCATCAGAGAGGCTTCCTTCAGTAGTCGTAAGTGGGAGCTGGTGCAGAGACCCACAGCCAGACATTATTGAGAGAGAGTCTATAAATTGGAGCTTTCCATCCAATTCCATTCCCTTGGATCTCGTGGAACCCCTTAGAAAAGGCAAAAGGAAGATTGTAGGAGTCATAGGGGATGGAAGGCACCAGGAGAACATGGTCCACCAAATCAACTAAGCAAGGCTTATACAGGCCCACAAAAATTGAATCTACAAGCACGGGACCTATATGAGAATCAAGCTTGGTATTTTTTGTGGGACTGCCAACAGTGGGAGCAGGTATGTCTATAATTCTCCTGCCTGATCAATGGACTCTTTCTATCCTACGGGGTTGCTTTGTCCAGGCTGGATGAGAGGCGTTTTACCCTGTCTTATTGTATCTTATTTTGCTTGGTTGTTACCTCTTGAAGGTTTTCTCTTTTCTGAAAAGAAATGAAGGATGACTGGATCTGGGGGATTAGGAGTTGGGAGAAAACTTGGCATGAGAGAGCAGAAACTGTGGTTAAAATGTATTTTATGAAAGAAGAATCTATTCTCAATGGAAAAATAAATAAAAGGAACTGACATTATCCCTGTGAGATTTAACAACCACTTGCTGACAGCTACTCAGTGTTTTTGATTGAAAGAACAACATTGAACAGTTACATGCTAAATGCTGCTTTTACATTTAATGGACTAGACAGATGAGTCGGCTATGAGTGAACAGTTAACTGTAATAACCATGAAAAGTGTTTGATGAATAAACAGTCACACAGAGGCCAAGCAAACACATAAATACACATGCATAATGGCACTTGCCATATGTTATAGAGTGAATTTGTTGTTCCCAGGGATCCAGGAGAGCTTTTTGTATATTTAAGCTAGAGTCAGGAGGCTCTGGAAGAGTTACCTAGGAGAATAGAAATGATGCAGGCAGAGAAATGCAACAATGGTAACCTGAGCTGTAATTTGATTTGTGTTATGTATTACAAGCACACACTGAAGGATACAGGTTTTCAGTGTGACATGACCATTCAGGTTGCCAGTAACACACAATCTCATGCGATTGGTCTTTCCTATTCCTACATTCATCAGTTCTTTCTACTGCCAAATATAAAGCCAGTAATGGATGGCTGAAACCAGAAAAATGGAAAAGGAACTTAGTAAAAAAATTTAAAACTTGCACGGGTGGATTTCAACATTTAATTAGCACATTTAATTAAAAGATTCTAGTAGATTAAAATGACGCTGTGTTTTAAAAGATTTACCTAAGAAAAATGCTTTCTATGACTTCTAGTAATCAGTATTATGACAGTTTCTCCATTGAAGAAACTTTACTAAAGCTCAAAGCACACATTGCAGCCCACACAATAATAGTGGGAGACTTCAACACCTCACTCTTAACAATGGACAAATAATAAAAACAAAAACTAAACAGAGACACAGTGAAACTAACTGAAGTTATGGACCAAAAGGATCTAACAGATATTTACAGAACCTTCCACCAAAAGCAAAAGAATATATTTTCTTCTCAGCACCTCATGGTACCTTCTCCAAAATTGACCATACAATTGGTCACAAAACAGGAATAGTGAAATAACTCCATGCACCCTATCAGATCACTATGGCCTAAGGCTGGTCTTAAATTCAAACAAAAACAATGGAAAACACACATACACATGAATGTTGAACAATGCTCTACTCAGTGATAGTTTGGTCAAGGAAGAAATCAAGAAAGAAATTAAAGACTTTTTAGAATTTAATGAAAATGAGGACACATCATACCAAAACTTATGGTACACAATGTGTGTGTGTGTGTGTGTGTGTGTGTGTGTGTGAGAGAGAGAGAGAGAGAGAGAGAGAGAGAGAGAGAGAGAATTTCAGCTAAAAGGGTTTCATTTGTTCTCCCCTAAGCAACTCCTAATGCTTTAACATATTAATAACCATTGTTGAAAGAATAAATAAAATAATCACTATGGGCTTCACATGCATTTTAGTATTTTCAGTTTTACATCTATAATCTTATTTTGTTATATTATTTCGTGTAAAAGAGGTTTTCCTAGCCATCTTAAATTGTCTTTGTCTGTTCCTGTGTGTATATGTATACTTGTACATCTCTTTTCCTCATTATTTGAAAGTATTATAAATATATTATAAATGTTTATTTTCCTCTAGTTTTCTGTCATCATAATGAAACATCTGATAATATACTAATCAAATAGGAGAAAAGTAAAAAAAAAATTAACAAGTTCTTTCTATCAAATTTCAGAAAATCATTGAAATGTGAGATCTTAGATTTACAATAACATTTAAGTGGGTTAATTTTCTTTTTCAAATGCATTAATATATGATTGAAGGATGTAATGGAACTGTTGTTTATCTTTTTACTACATATTGCTCCATTTATTTTCAAGAAATGAGGGTCTATCCTGTGATTAATTGCATAACATTTGGCAGCTCTGCTTATTGTTAAAGAACAGCCCATCAGTAACTTGGAAAGAATTTAAAGACATTTATCAAAGTTCCCATTTGGAGTCTACAGAAACAATAAAGTAGATATTGACTTCTCCTGAGGAGTGGATCATGATTTATTGATTCAAAGGAAGAGGCAATATTTACCTTTTGTGAAAATAATTGTGGACAGTCAATGAAATGTAAAGTTCTATATATTCGTTCTAATCAGCAACACCCTGAAACGCATCATAAGATGACACTGTTTAAATAGCATCTACACCATTTGGTTTAAAAATATTTGCACATTTAAAGAATCCTTGGGATGCATAGACTATTAAAAGTGGAAAGTGTGCCAAGAATTTCCCATTAAAAGGAAAATAACTGTTATTATGGCTTAATGGCTTTCTTGTCAGTTTTCCATAAAATGATTATATTTATGTATGTTTATTTTGACTTAAAGTTTGATGAAAGTAAAATGTATATTTAGTGTTTTTTTTTTTGTCTCCCTTCTTTCTTCCCTTCCTTTCTATCTCTCTGTTGTCTCTGGGTGTGTCTGTGTGTCTGTTTGTGTGTCTGTGTGTCTTTGTGTCTTGACCTCATTTCTCTACCCTTTCTTTCTTTTCTTTGTGACATGGTCAGATGGCAGAGCATAGACTTGCTTGGAGCCCACCCTGTATCCCATGTTGACCTCAGACTTGTGGTGCTCCTCCTCTGTCAGCCTTATCCCAGTGGAGCTGGGATTACATACTTCATCATGTTAGTTTGTGTTATCCTTTCCAAATATACATTCTTCTTGCGAAGGCATTATCTATCACCACACATGGACATGTGACTTGCTATACTGGATAAATACATAATATTGTGTTTGTTACTGAAACTTGTTTTGGCTGGTGACATGTGACATATATGTATCAGAAGCAACATGGGCATGTTTCCATCAGTTACTTTGGTTTTATTTCAGCTATAAGGCTACTGTATTATTCAAGGTCTTCTTTAGCATTAACTCAGGGCTAGAAGACAGGCTGAGGAGGGTAGCTTCACCTGTTTGTATATCTTTACCTTTTGATGAAATAAATATCAAGCACTATTAGAAATTTGGAGCTTCTGCTATTATGTAAAGGTGCTAAACATACTTATGGACATGAATAAATCTGTCTACTAAAAACTGAGAAACTGAGATGAGACTCTACCCCTCTTCCAAGATAACCACTTCCTCTGCTACGGTTGTATCTGCGTATGCTGATAGGAAGTGTGTTCTCTTTAATCAGAGGCAAAGACTATTTCTTCCTATGAAAAACAGAGCCAGAATAATGTCTTTAACTCCCCAAAGCCCATTCTGTAGAGCCATCTTTCTCAAACTGTGGGTTGTGACCCCTTTGGGGGTCAAAGGATCTTTTCCATGTGTTTTCATGGTTGCCTGAAGCCATGGAAACACAGATATTTAATTATGGTGAATCACAGTAGCAAAGCTGCAGCTAGAAAGTAGCGACAAAAATAGTTTTGCTGTTGACGTCCCCACATTAGAAGCTGTATCAAAGGGTCATAGCAGTAGGAAGCTGGAGAGGCACTGCCCTACACTGCGACATAGGAATGCCCAAACAGTGACACTGTAAGCGGGACGATACATGATAAAAGTGCTTTTTTGGTGGAAAATTTTTTGATCCAATAAGGGCATATCATTTCTAAATGTGTTCCTAGAATGAAAGTTGATTTATCTTTTCCTGGATTAAAAACACTTGTTTCTGTGTTGAGAAGAGGAAGGTTCTATTATCATAGAACATAGAAGAAATGTAGAGTAAGCTCTGCCTTTATTACAGCAGTGAGGATGAGTCTGCCCCTCGAAGCAGGAGAAGTCTCCATTTCTACTATACAAGAATGCTAGCACAATGATTTTGGAAAAGACTGTGAGTTCTTTTGTGTGTGTGTATGCATGTGTGTGTATATTTCTGTATGTTAAACACTTAATATATATGCGCTTACAACTATGTGTTGTATAGGCTCTATTTTTATAAAGGAAAGATCATCCTATTAATTTTTCAGATATACATCCCACTCTTATTACCAAACAAGAAAGAGGTGAGGCACTTATTTTCTTGTAAATAGATAAAATTTTACCATGCCTATATGCAGTATTTGGACATAAATTTTTAAATAATTGCTTAACATACCATGACAAAACCATATAATGAAATTCCTACAGCTTTACTATTGAATAAAAAGGTTGCTTGGTAATATATAATAATATATGATGCTATAATAATCAGTATTTTATGATGTATGCTTTTACATTCATTGACCTTGGAGTTTCAATTTAAACAGGGAGGTCAAAGGCAGAGCTCACACATTAAATTTGACTATTTTATATCTATTTGTTAATATATTAAATTTTTATGTTTATTATATGCATGCTATAAAACAGAAATCTTATTTTGGCTGTCACAGGAAACTTAGTGTCATTTGGATTTTTTAAAATTAAAGTTTACCATCTTATACATGTTGCTTTAACTGATGATAATCGTTTTGTTATTCTTCTGGTTTGAGTTTGTAGGGCTATAAATTAGTGAAAGTAAGTTCTAGATGTGACATCATGTTCTGGTTTCTCTGAAATGGGATGTTCACTTTGTTTTCATGTGTCATAATGGTAACTTTTATCACCAATTAGAAAAGAAATGCTTCCTTTTTAAAATGCATGGATTGAAGTGGACTTCCCTTCTGATAAATAGAATTAGTAATATTTCTATTAAATATCAGGCAGTTGAGAATGTTGTAACAGTAAGGAAATCACACAAAAATATCCACTGACTAAATCTGTGAAGAGGATTATTGCAGAAAAACAAATGTTTAGAAGTCTTGAAATAAAAAAAATATTTCTAAACTTGCTAAAATGCAACATGCATGAAAACCACCAGATTTACTTTTACCTCAGACCCTCAGATCTGTGAGATCACAGGTTAATACTAACCACTGCGATTATTATTTAGTAAATGTATATTCAGTTCCCTTCTAAGTGCTGATTAGGAAGTATTTAATTATTTCAGCTCATATTAAAGGCTTCTATTGTGTGAATTATAAAGCATTACAACTTTATATGCACATACATATTTCAGATTATATCTTGCTTTCCTGGGTTATGGAACTTGGCATTGCAAATGTAGGACTCAGAGTCCAGAAAGCTCAGTTACAACACACAGTAACTATGGAGGGGCACCTCCAACTCAATCCCTTTCATGAGCTTTTAATTATAAGTGTCATCCAATTTTCTCTTTATTTTAGATATCCTTAAGCTTCTTAATAGCTTTTCTTATTTACTTTATTAAGTTAGTAATTATTATCTTATTTAGTTTATTAAGAAAATGCTTCCTTTGGTCTCTGCTTTACTCTTCAGAGACTGATGGAAAGGCCATCCTGAGACTGCCCCACTTAGAGATTCATCCCCTTTGCAGATACCAAACTCAGACACTATTGCTGATGCCTAGAAGTGCTTGCCTGCAGGAGCCTGGGAGGCTCTGCCAGAACCTGATCGATACAGAGGTGGAAGCTCACAGTCAACCATCAGACTGAGCATGGGGACCCCAATGGAGGAGTTAGGGGAAGGACTGAAGGAGCTGAAGGGATTAGCAACCACATAGGAAGAACTACAATATTAACCAGCTAGACACCCTCAGAGCTCCTCAGAACCACCAACCAAAGAGTACACATGGATGAACCCATGGTTCCAGCTGCATATGTAGCCCAGGATGGCCTTATCTGGCATCGGTGTGAGGGAGGTCTTTGGTCCTGTGGAGTCTCGATGTCCCAGTGTAGGGGAATGCTAGCACAGTGAGGCAGGAATGGGTAGTTGAAAGAGCACCCTCACAGAAGCTGGGTAGTGGGTGGGGATAGGTAGTTTGCAGAGGGGAATCCAGGAAGGGGGATAATATTTGAAATGCAAATGAATAAAATAACCAATAAAAAACAAAAGAAAATGTTTCATCATAGATTTAAGTAGGGACTTTAGAGAAAAGGAGTGGGCATATAAGTGGTGAATATTTGGGAATGAGAATAGGTGTCTCAATAGATATCATCAATCTGAGGCTATATCCATTAAGTCTCATTCACCAAAAAGACTGCACAAAATGGAAGTTGGTTAAGAACAGCAATGTGCATGCCAAAAATGGAGGGTAAACCTCATTCTGCCTCCTCAGCCTTATACAAAGAAATATAGGCAACTGAGGATATCCAGGAGCAGGATAGGTAGGCCAGGGCAAACCAATGGGTTGGCTAGTGCAAAATTGTCAGTCTTAAAAATACACATACAGGCAGCACTTATCAACTCAGAAGGTTATATTTAGAAATATATGCAATGTATATATGCATAGAATACCAATTATGAAAACACAGATTATTTATTTGAAGGACAGTGGACAAAGAAATAGGAGGTAGTTTGGATGAGGGAAAGGAGAAATGTTGTAATTAAAATCCAATCTCAAAACTAAGGAAAGAGTAAAAAAAGCAATATAAACTTGCATATAATTTTTATGCATTAGAATATATTCAACTAGTCTAATTAGGTTCAAGGCTGGGTCAGTTACCAGTAGATAATATTTTGGAACATTTTGAAATCCAAGTATGCAGTTTAGAATTTCCTTTACCTTATAGGTATAATCTGAGATTTCTAATATCTCTTTGGAAACTGCAGATTTCTTAAGGATGCTGTAGTTTTGTTAAATCACCAACTATGTAATAAGGAAATAGAATGTCTTGTCTGTAAATGCATAAGCATTGTTCACCATTGTCATTTACTTATGTAAAGGCACAGGCAGAGGCTTACCACATTTAATTTGTCTGTGTCTATCTTGTATCTGGTATACACATGATTGATGTATGTCCCCAAAAGGTAAAAAAAATCCCAAAGAGGAAAAGAGGTTGGTGATAATAGAGTTTCAAATGTTACACACAGAGAAATATTTTCATGTCCTCAAATTCTGTACTATGTGTTATATTCTAAAATATGGTTTCAACTTGGTATTTTCCAAGGAAGCATAACATTTATGTCTTAGTCATGGTTTCTATTCTTGAAAAAAAATCATGACCAAGAAGCAAGTTGTGGAGGAAAAAGATTATTTAGCTTACACTTCCACATTGCTGTTCATCACCAAAGTCAGGACTAGAACTCTAGCAGGTCAGTAAGCAGGAGCTGATGCAGAAGCCATGGAGGGATCTTACTTATTGGCTTGCTTCCCCTGGCTTTCTCAGCTTGCTTTCTTATAGAACCCAAGACTACCAGCCCAGAGATGGCACCACCCACAGTGGGCCCTCCCCAATTGATCACCAACTGACACTCCTCTCTTTCTCTCTCTGATAACTCCAACCTCTGTCAAGTTGACACACAAAACCAGCCAGTACAGTTTACATAGCCCTTCATAATATCACAGAGGAAAAATCTAATGGGGAAGAAACATCTGATATGAAATGACTTAGGGAAAAATATATATGTACATATATATATATATATATATATATATATATATATATATATAACAAACTTATGATAAAAAAGGACACTTTATCTAAGCTTAAAGATTAATCAATTATAGACATAATCAAACAAGCCTATACACTCAGTCATAAAATATACAAGACAAAAAGCCACAGCATATACTGGAGGAAATAGACACACATGGACCATCTCTAAGGAGGTTCCCTCAATAACTGACTGGGAAGGGCTGCGATCATTAGGAGTACACCAGGTTATTTTTAAGAAGTTTTGTGTGTAATTGTTCTAAGGTAGCTTCAAGCTCTTTCTTATTTCCAACATAAAGTTCAGTAGTTTTCCATTAATATTTTCATAAGAAAGCACTTTTCTATGGAAAATCTTCATGGAACTTGATTATGGATGTGATAATCACCAATTAATAACTGACTTGTTGAACCTCCCTCTAAGATGGAGCAGACAGCTATGTCATATTTTTATACAGATTCCTAAGGGACCAGGACAATTTTTGTTGTGATGACAGATGTCGTATATGTGCTCTAATGCCACGGTTCTATGATTTATAATTTCACTGGAAAACTTCCCAAACTTTAATTACATGAAGAACTCAACAGCATCGCAGCTTATGCACTTATTCTGTAATGGATTTTATATTACTTGTTGCAGGATATTTGATCACACTGTGAAACCCGAGATGCTGTGGATCAGCCTTAGCACACACTTTAATCCCTCTGGTAGGAATACAGACACCCTCTTATTACACACCTTTAATACCAAACAATGAAGATAAAGTTAGTTTGTAGAAGAAGGCACCAATGTTTGGAGGTGGTATCTAATTGAGTGGCAGACAAGGTGATAAATCAGATAAAGAATTTACAGAAGAGGATATGCCTGACTCTCATGGGAACAAGGAGAAAGGGGAAGTTACTTAAGGGGCAGTACAGAGAGATAAGGAGGCAGTTTATACTGAGGCCTGGTACTATATACCCTTCCAAAGACAGAACCTTAGGAGACAGACCCTTTGCTGTACATCGTGGTAATGCTTCTAGAAGTTTCCATACCTGTGACAAATATTGTGCTCTAAAAATAAGGGGCATTAATGTTGCTCCAAAAAACCCGAAGCTTCAATATACTCTTGGGGACAATTAGGATTCTGTCGCATACATGTTAGACTGATTATACTTAAGCTGGTTTCCTTTATCAGGGGAAGCAAAAGGGTAATTATCAAAATAGATGTAAATGGAACTTGCTTTTTAGAAAATAGTTGAACCAATTACCCTCAGAGGATAGATTAGGACTGGAAAATCTTTCAGCAAATTTATTCTTCCACTCAGAATTTATTACTAAAAGTAAACAAGGACCTTTCCATAAATATTTATTTATTAGTTTATAAAATGTAAGTAATTCAAACTGCAAAAGAGTGCTTGAGGCAGAAATCGTTTCTAGCTGATAGGAGACCGTCTAAAGTATCAGGCCTTTCTCCTATATAAGTAGATAAAGCCAGCAATTTCTAATGCATTCTTTGAGATAGATTCCATAAAAACAACACAGAGAGAGTTTCTAAATCTTGCTAGAGACCCTTTGTCACAATGAAGATAGGGGGAAAAGACAGAATCGTCAGGTTTTCTGAAGAAAGACAACGACTGGCAAACATGTATTAAAATGATTAAATTGCATATTTATTCAATCAATTTAATTACTATTGTACAGTACCTATTTGAATTGCTTCATTGTAGTTTATTTTTAAAGACCTAATTATAAATAAAAGCCTTCCACCATTTCTTGTAGAAAGAGTTATTATTATCTTTTGGTGCCTTGTGGTTCATTTACCTTTATCCTAGTTATAATTATCAAACTAAAAATATCATTACATGACATGGAGCAAAATGAAGAAGGCATGTTGAATTGCTGTAGTGAGATAAACAGAATAAATAAAATAATAAAATAATACCAATGTATATTGTGTTTTTTTCCACATGAATCTTTTAGGTGGGGATATTATATCCACTCTCATAATTGTGAAGCCAGTAAATTGAATATAATAGAGTTTTTGTAACTAGTTCACAAAAGTCAGCACAGTAGTCTTTAAACACCTACATGAAATATGTTGTCTGAGATGTTTGAATTCAAGTTTTAATTTATCTGCAGAAATTTGGTGAGATCTTTCACCTGTTGCCACAGAAAGATTTTTTGGAATCGTTTAGGTGATTTAAACTCATAGATCAAAGTTTTAGTTGTCCTGTAAAGTTTTATTCATTTTAATAAAATACAGTTGAGGCTCTCACAAATGAAAAATTGTATTTCTGTGGGCCTGTGTGTCTGGTAGTATTTTGACTAAATAAAATAGTTAGAAGCAACAAGTGTTATTACATACATAACACACTTTAAAACATGTTTATAATTCTGAATATCCTTTTCCTAGTGGCAAATGTTCCTTATGAGTCCTATAATATCTTAAAGCATTATTGAGCTTGCGTTGGCTTGCAATATGGTGAGTTTTCTAAGAGTTTGGGCTCTAATTCACACTGTCTCGACTTAAGTCCTGTGCACCAGAAATGTATTCACACCCTAAACTAAGATTCTTCATCTATCCGAGTCTTGCTTTATACATTTGAAAATGTTTCTAATTATTTGAATGCTAAGTTAGTTCATAGAAATGTGCTCAAAACTAGTTGGTACAGAGTAAATACTATATGCAGGTTATGTATAATATCATTTCTTTTTGCTGCCAAGAGTCTCTGAAGGGTGATAATGTCTCTGAAAGTACATGACTCAATCTTTAACAGGTTCCATTAAACAAAGCTGCCATAGAATATGACAAAATTGGTAGTTTTTTAAATAGTGTGTTTTCCTGTTGTCTTGTCCTGACCTCATCACATCATCTGTTTATAGTTACTCAGAATGTTTGACAGTGGGTGTGCTGGTAAATCTTAACAACTTGACAGAAGAGCAGCAGTCATCTACTAGATCAACTACAAGATCTCTTTTCTATGACTGCTGA
This sequence comes from Apodemus sylvaticus, assembly GCF_947179515.1. Lineage (NCBI taxonomy): Eukaryota > Metazoa > Chordata > Mammalia > Rodentia > Muridae > Apodemus > Apodemus sylvaticus. Next base: position 21,366,194 of record NC_067491.1, on the reverse strand, counting down.
TATGGAAACACATGTTTTCATGCTTATGTGGCACAGACTAAGAAAAAAATGTGAGTTGACTTTAACTATTGACTTCTCATATTTCCAATTTAAGTTTAGTCTTAGAGAACACACACTGAAGGCATCATATCAGACTGCAGTTTATACTTTTTGCAACCATCTAGAAAACTCTTTGAAATAACTCATCATATCCATCATTGAAAGACACAGAAGATTCAAAGTGGCATTAACACCTCTACCACTCCAAAATATTGCTGTAAAAAGACAAAATTTTAACTTATTTTAATAAGGCATATACCACCAAATATATATAATGTATTTTTGATAAATTTTCCTTCTCAAGTTTCACTCTGAAGTCATGGTGCATCCCTAGCAGTCTGGTATCTATGTTCAATGCTCATTCGTCTTCCAATTCTCACCCTTGGGGATTTTTTGTTTTATGTTATTGTCCAGTGCCTGATTAGCTTTGTGAATCCTTGGGTTTGGTTCTCAGTGTAAGAAAATTACTTAAGTTCTTTTGAAGCAAAGTCTTATGTAGACCAGGCTGACCTGGAGGTCATGATAATGACCTAGAGGTTTCTGCTAAGTACTGGTGTCAGAGAAATGCACTGCTATAGCCAATTTACGTACCACTGGAATAATTTTCAGGACTTTGTTTATTATATACATGCATTCTACTATGTGAGCTAGAACCCCAATGGAAAGTTTATACATAAATACCAAACCTAAGATTTCACTTCATGAAAGTGAATAGTCATATGAACGCTTAGTTTATAAAGAATGTAGTGTTTTTATGAATATGACAGAACAAATAATGACAAATAATGACAAACAAATAATACTGTTACTTGAATACATGTAAATTGTGAATACATCTTTCTGAGGCATATTGGGTTTTTTGAAAGTTTTTAATGTTGATAGTAGTGCTTTTTACCAATGTGACTATGTAATATATACTTAGATTGTGAGATTGCTGTCCCAAGCTGTCCCTGTCATCTTATTTCTGAAAAATGTAAACATTTCATTTAAATTCTTTACACTCTTCAAAGATACAAGGCTTTTATGTTCACACAGGCATGCCAACAAAGTCTGTTTTCAAGTACAGTCCGTACTTGTGCCAAGTGAATAGGTAAGAAATTTCAGGGTGACTTTGTTAAGTTTGTGTTTCACTGCTTCTTCTATGTTTTGAGATTATACTTTAATTACCTTATAATCCATCCTCCTTTACTTTCCTCATATTACATTATAGACTTCTACTTGTTCTCTTTTGAATTTATGGCTACTTCTTTTTGTTGATACTGTTAATCGTTGTTACATGCATATACACATATACTCCTAAATACAACCTGCTTAGTCCATATAATATTACTTGTAGGTAGGTTTCAGACCTGACTATTTGGAGTTGATTGACTCAGCTTGAGGAAGACTCATTTTTTTTATTCTCAACATTATTCAGTTGCTTAGAATTCTCTGTGTAGGATTGAGAACTCTTCAGCATTCACCTGTTACACGTTAGCATGTCCATTGTTACTGTCCTTGTTCAGCTGATGTTTAATCAATCATGTTGTTCAGAGTTTATGGGTATGTATGGAAAAGTTTGGAGAGAAGAAAGGAAAATGAATGAAGAGATGTAGTAATATTACAATCTCAAAAATAAAAAATTATGAAATCGTTTAAAATTTCAGCTTGGTGGGGAGATTCTTCTGGAGTTCCACTCTTAACTGATGGGTTTAAAGGCAGGCTGCTGGAGGAAGAAGAGTCACTTTAGATGTATGGCTGTTCAGAAGACCCCCAGTACTCGTAGGCAGGTATGGTTGGCCAACCAGAAAAAAACTTCATACCTTTGTGAGATTTTTATTTCATTTTGCTTCTTGTTTAATTTCTTTTATCTTATTGGATTTTTGTCTGTTTGCTTTCTTTTTATTTGTTTATTCTTTTATCTGAGATTGAGAGAGAGAGAAAACTGGATGGGAAGGATCTCGGAGAAGTAGGGACAAACATGATATAAATACACTATATAAACTAAGGTAAATAACATAAAATTAAACAAACCAAAATTATATCATATGGACAAAAGTGATAAGAAAAGTGCGTATGACTTATAGAATTCTTAGAGGCTTATGCAAACATGGGATAATTCTAAAATGTATTATAAAAATTAAATCCTCATATATGAGTAAGATAAGAAAGATAAAGGAAAAGAGAGAACTGAGGTTGACTGATAGTACATAAAAAATTAATGCCAGTGAACAATGAATAAATCCAAGGGAGACTATAATTTATTTGTACTGTAGATTTAAAAAAAAACTTTGAATAAAAAGATTTCTTCTTGATAATTTACACATTTATTAATGAAAATTAAAATTCAGAGGCAATAGGCAACAGTGTATATATTTAAGTGTTTATCTATTTTTTTATTCTAGATAACATTGTCAGTTAGCTTCTAGCTAATGTTTGTCATTTTTATTTACTTTGGAAAGATATACATGGTAGGTAAAAAGTTTCATGGACACTATCTGTGTATGTAGCCTCACCGAAGTGGAAACTTCTAGTTCTTTGGAAAGTTAATTAAGTCAAATGAGGTTTTCAGGGGCGCACAGGATGTCTTGCTAAAGCAACACCTGAAAGACTGTTTTCCTGAAGCAGACACAGATGAAAGGATGTTTGGAGCTAGCAAACGCGTGAAAGGATGCTTGATGAAGGAGTATAAATATGACCCCACAGACAGCTGGAGACAAGCACTGAGCATTGGTTTGGTTTGTTCCACCTCACTATTCTTCACTAAGGACACTTACATATTCGTTTGTCTTACATATGTTGTTAAGCTCAACTTGTGCTAATGCTGCCATTGAGAGAAACTTGTCAAAACAAACAAACAAACAAACAAAACAAAACAAAACAAAACTGCTCCTGAAGTTTCTGTGGCAGCTTGTGACTGCTCTTGCCTTGCCTCAAGCCAGTTAGTGAGCCTGGTGGTTTCTTCTGGATTGAACTGCAGGTGACTGGTGTCTGCTTGCCGAAAGGACTGGTCTGTAGCTGCTGAATCATATTTGGTGTTTGCTATAGGACTGAACTGCTGCCGAAGAATATTCAGCTCAGCCCCAAAGAACCATCGATGAACAGGTCCACTTTCCCCTTATCCTAATAACTTTTCTCTCCCACTACCTCTGCTGGGTAGTGGGCTAAAGGAGAGACTGAACTCTTACTAAATGTAAGTTGCAAAAAATTTATGCCTATACCTAACTATAGCTTTCAAAGTTATGCAGTGATTAGGCCTTATAATTTATAATCTAATGATGGTCATTTGATGATATTTACATGCAATTTTTCTATTTTAGAAATGTGGAAATATGAGTAAGGAAAATATGAGTTTGTCAAATATGTCTCTATCTTTTATTGTGTTTGGATATTATTGCCTGTGTTGATTAATACTGTATCAAACAGTCAATTGTCATAAATAAAGAAGGGATGATTATAGATCCAATATTCATAAAATTTTATCCTGTAAACAGGGTATCTTAATGATTTTATTTTTTCTTTAATAATATTTAAAAATATTCTTCCACCTTAGGCTTATTAACAAACACTATCAATATTTGTTGCAATAACAGTTTCTCACATAAATTAAGATTTATTTTAGCTACTGTAGTCAGTTATGGTATCCCTAAATATTTTTCCCATTTTTCTTTGTCAGGTTTTTAATACCATCTCAAGTTAGTACACTTGTTCCCCTAGAACACTTTTACCTTTCCTTATGAGAAGCACAGCACATTGTGATACAGTGAAAACAAGTCAGCTTTGGCTATGATCCAGACTTGTGGCAATATCATAAGAGTCATTGACAGCTATTTGTCTTCCCCAGTCTTTAAAGAGCTCTTGTTGGCATCACTGAATCTTTAGAAGGCATGACACATACTTGGGATAGTAGGGCTTTTGTTTACTAAGGAGTTGCAATACCAGCTCATTGAGCTCTTCAAATGGCCCTCTTTAATTCTCTTTTAAATGCCCTGGAGCTGGAGATATATATTCTAGCTGGAGAATTTACTTCCCTCTGACAACTCAGCATGAAAACATCATTCCCTAAGGGTCTTTACAACTCATTTCTTTTATAGCCTTGGTATATGTATCTAAAAGCTGAAAATACACTGGATATTTCTTGCATGTCTGCCATAGGTCATCTAGCACTCCCACCTATTGATCTACATGACATTTCCTATATTCTTCATGTCCTTTGTATATAGTTCCAGAACTGTGAGCAGAGATTGGTCTAGTGCCTGTTACTTTTAATCTAATCAAACAATTCAATTTGTCCTATCTATACTAGAAGCAAGCCTTAAAAAAATATTTGGAACTGTAGAGATATAATTTTTTTTTATTAATGAAAGATGCAATGGGGGACTGGGAACATGAGGTAATGACTTCTCAGGGACAATGAGAGTTTGATACTTTAAACTCTAGTTACCAGAACAGGGAAGTGGGAAAGAGTAGATGGAGGAACAGGGGGAGGGAATAGGGCTTATGGAACTTGTGGGGAGTGGGGACCAGAAAAGGGGAAATCATTTGATATGTAAATAAAGAATACATCGAATAAAAAAAAGAAAAAAAAAGAAACAATAACAACAACAACAACAACAAAACAAAACTAAGGGAAGATAGTTCAATCATTAAGGGTCTAAACTCTCTTCCAAGAAGGTACCATTCCAATCACCCAATTCTGGTAGCCCATACATGCCTATAACTTGAGGTCTAGGGATACCTGATGCCTTCTTCTGGCCTCTGTAGGCTTTTGCACACGCGAGCGCGGGCGCTCGCGCACACACACACACACACACACACATGCTCACATGCACACAAATAATTAGAAATAAAACTTTTGAAAATAAAAATAAACCCATTTCTAAACTGATTGAAGACTTAACATTTCCTAAAACCAAATGATTAAAAATAAGACATTAAAGAACTCTCAGAAATGTGATTATTTCTCTTTAGTATAGGCCATGTTATTTTTGATGATAGATACATGGGGTTCCAATTTGATTCATGTCCTTTGGGGAAATGAAGGTGAGAAATAGCCAAGCTAAAGGTTAGGTGTTTATTGAATATTATTACTAAAGAAACATCAGTCTGATTTTTCTGCAGCCAATGGAACAAGTATCTGTTGCATCAGTGACAGACAAGTGGACCAATGGAATAGAATTGAAGATCCAGAAATGAATCCACACACCTATGGTCACTTGATCTTCGACAAAGGAGCCAAAAAACAACCAGTGGAAAAAAGATAGCCTTTTCAACAAATGGTGCTGGATCAATTGGAGGTCAGCATGCAGAAGAATGCGAATTGATCCATTCTTATCTCCATGTACTAAACTTCACTCCAAGTGGATTAAGGACCTCCATGTAAAGCCAGACACACCGAAACTAATAGAAAAGAAACTGGGGAAGACCCTTGAGGACATGGGCACAGGGGAAAAGTTCCTGAACAGATCACCAATAGCTTATGCTCTAAGATCAAGAATTGACAAATGGGACCTCATAAAATTACAAAGTTTCTGTAAGGCAAAGGACACTGTTAAAAAGGACAAAATGGCAACCATCAAATTGGAAAAGGATATTCACCAACCCCACATCTGATAGAGGGCTAATATCCAATATATACAAAGAACTCAAAAAGTTAGACCCCAGGGAACCAAATAACCCTATTAAAAATGGGGTACAGATCTAAACAAAGAATTTTCACCTGAAGAAATTCGGATGGCCTAGAGGCACCTTAAGAAGTGCTCGCCATCATTAGTCATTAGGGAAATGCAGATCAAAACAACCCCGAGATTTCACCTTTACACCAGTCAGAATGGCTAAGGTCAAAAACTCAGGAGACAGCAGGTGTTGGCAAGGATGTGGAGAAAGAGGAACACTCCTCCACTGCTGGTGGGGCTGAAGATGGTACAAACACTTTGGAAATCAGTCTGGAAGTTCCTCAGAAAACTGGACATGAGACTTCCGGAGGACCCTGCTATACCTCTCCCGGGCATATACCCAAAGGATTCCCTGGCATGCAATAAAGACACATGCTCCACTATGTTCATAGCAGCCTTATTTATAATAGCCAGAAGCTGGAAAGAACCCAGATGCCCCTCAAAGGAGGGATGGATACAGAAAATGTGGTGTATTTACACAATGGAATACTACTCAGCAATTAGAAACAATGAATTCACAAAATTTTTAGGCAAATGGTTTGATCTGGAAAATATCATCCTAAGTGAGGTAACCCAATCACAAAAGAATACACATGGAATGCAATCTCTGATAAGTGGATATTAATTAGCCCAGAAACCCTGAATACCCAAGGCACAAATTGCATAACAAATGACACCCATGAAGAAGTATGGAGAGGGTCCTGATCCTGGAAAGGATTGATCTAGCATTGGAAGGGAATATAAGGACAGAGAAAAAGGAGGGAGGTGATTGGAGAAGGGATGGAGAGAAGAAGGTTTATGGGACATATGTGGAGGGGGGATCCGGGAAAGGGGAAATCATTTGGAATGTAAACAGAGAATATAGAAAATAAAAATATTACAAAAAAAGAAAATATAGAGACAGCAAAAAAAAAAAAAAACAAGATCCACAGAAACATTTCAAATAATCTTGAATTTTGTAATTTAAGATGTATTTGAGTCTACCTAGGTTTCTCTGCCATTTAGTTCATTGATTCAACAATTATATTTGAGCTTTTATTATGTATCAACTCTGTGTATTGGGAGAACATCAAATAGAAAATCTAGAGAGGTCAAGCAGAAATAACAGTAAGTGCAATAAAATGTCACATTTCTTGGAAGATGAACTGTGGTCAGGATTATGTTGAGATTGTGCAGCAGGGACAGATAAGTAGCTGAAATGTTCCAGTGAGCATGCTTGAAAGTGAACTAATTAAGCACTTGAAAATACCGGGTGTTCAAAGTCTTTTGGGACAGAAAACACAATTCCACAGTGTTTGTTAACCAGACTTTACGGAAGTATTAATATTCAGTGTTCAAGAGAAGAAGCAGGCAGATTCCAGAGACAATGATTCATTCTTCCCTTTCTTTGAATCTAGTAATTGACCAAGTCTTAAAAAATTATTCGGTTGAGAAGAATCTTTTTGTATATTTCCAAGTTATAATCTCTGATCACTCTCAACTATTTACAGCTAAGGAATTACTAGTGTCAAATGGTACAATGACAGCTATCTATATTAAAGGTTCTTGGGTGCCAGGATGAACCCCTAAACTTTTAGATGATAGCCTTGCTCACAAATTCTTAACTTTGGGTTCTGATAAGCTGTATAGAGAACTATTCAAAGGGTTTTCAAAAGTCTCAGAAAATCAGTCACTGGGTCCCTTTCTCAGTCACCCATGTGGATATTGGTGTCTCACTGTTAAGGGTGTGAGTTGAGTGTGGGGGTGTGGTACGTGCTCCTTGTCGTGTCGGGGTGTGGGACATGCTCCTTGTCCCGTGCCGAAGAAGTGCACAGAAAGTAACTTCTGGATGTTCCTTGGTTTTTGTTTTTTGTGTTTGTTGTTGTTCTGTTGTTTTGGTTTTTTGGTTTGTTTGTTTGTTTGGTTGGTTGGTTGGTTTTTTTGAGACAGTGTTTCTTTGTATAGCTCTGGCTCTCCTGGAACTCACTCTGTAGAACAGGCTGGTCTTGAACTCAGAGATCCACCTGCCTCTGCCTCCCAAGTGCTGGGATTAAAGGTGTGAGCCACCACTGCCCAGTGTCTGATTGTTTTTTTTAAGAGAGAATAATGATGATTTCAAAGTTACAATGTAAGGAAGCTTTTTATTTAAGGACAATGATTTGTCCTGTATTGATACTACTAATAAAGTCTATTAAATATACTCTCTCAAGAAAGTAGGAGCTATTAAATAAGGTAACAAAGTCCGTTGCTAAGCAGTATTCTGCAAACTCTATTTTATATAAATACATGGTGAAAGAGTGTAATATTTTATCTCTTTCATTGACAAGTATGCAATAGCTGTAGAAATAATCACTAGTTATCTGAATTAAGGGAAATCTCTCACTTAGTCATAGAATAACTTCTGATAAATGAAGATTATTTTGTTATGTGCAGAGTGGGAAGACTGAAGTAGTTTGTTTCAGCATAATATTCGGACGATTAATGTTTTATGTTAATAAAAAATAAAAATTATTGTATTTCACTGAAATTCATTTTTCTCTTGTTAAGTTGTTCGATGGCTACAGTAAAAATGGTACTTAACTATTTATCCCAACTTGATAAAACATTTTGTCTTTGAGAAAGTATGTTCAGCTTGATAAAATGTTGATTTAGTGTTTCATTTATTTTAGTTTAGTGACTTATTGCTGCCTTTGTTTGTTGAGACTTTTGGTGCCACTTCTAGAAATTTGGCATTTGTCACTGGGCTCGGACAAGGAAGTAGGCTCAGATAAGAATATTAGAAACAGTGACTACGGGCTTTGTTTACTGCTTTGCTTGGTGACTACCTTATGTGATCTCTTTGCTTACTACTTTTCTTGATGACTTTGTCTTTGATGTAAGAACTGACCATGTTTTATGGATGTACCTAGAATGATATAAAAGCATGTTGGGAAAAAATAAATCCACTTCAGCCTCATTACTGGCTGGAGTCATGTTATAGTGTTGTCTAATCGTCTTCTACTTCTCAGACCTCACTGCCTCCCTTGAGACCCTGTTGATTGACTGAGCTGACTTGGCCATTTGATGCTTATGTATTTTGCAATAAGAAGGAAAGAAAGTATTTGCCATTTAGAAATATCATTAACATCTGGAGACTTGTTATTGATTTTACTTTGCCATTATCAGGAAAATTTTAAAATAGAATTATTTTACCATATTTTTACATGTTGTTGAAAATGTTGTTACGTGCCAGCAGAATTGGGACATCTATACACATATCAGGCAGTGAGAAAGGCAAAACAAAAGGCTAAGCCTCTTGGGGCAAAATAGTTCTGTAGTGTGGAAGAATGACACAATGTCACAGAACTCTATCAGTATAATTGTCTCTGGAGTAAAGTACCAGCAACTTGTTTCAGCATTTCATCACTTTTGAAGTTTGCAGCCCATAATTGCTTTCGCTTTTCATAGGTCCTCTGAAGAACATAAGCAGTTGCGGCCATATTTTTGAATTTAATTAATCACCTGGTCCTTCACACTAATGACATATAACAGAAATACAGTACGCTAACGTGCAGAAAGAAGAGGGAATCAATTCTATACATAAATATGCAGGATGAATTCTTCAATTTTGATAATAACTACAATTAAGTTCTAGTTGTCTATGCATCTCACTTGCTTAAAGCTGTGTTGCATGCCTCAGTGAACAGTCAGGGCTAGCTGATCCTTTTTATCCTCAGATACAATTCTAATAACAGCTTATAAAATACTGGCAAAGGATAGCCTTTTAGTACAGCTTTACATTTAAGATGAGTACATTACTAAGTCATTAAATAACAGTATTAAATATTGCATTAGCTATACAGGCAGTGCTGTAACTTTGAAATACTGGTTTAATATACTTATAAAAAGTAAAGCATGGCTCATCTGTATCTTCCCCATGGTATTTATATCATCCATACCTGGGAGCCAGTTCCAGACTCTCTATTTTAGAGTTTGAATTGAATGGATATCATGGGATTCATTGGTTTTGTTCTTATTTTAATAATTAAGTAGACAAAATCCTTCTGCAAATAACAGGTTAGGGCAACTAAAGGCTTATAATTGATTTACTTGGTTGCTCTCTTCAAATTATTTTCCCCAAGTTGTAACAGATTTTCTTGTAATTGTAACTTGCAACCCCTGGAGGAAGATTCTCATTCTTACCTAGACAGAGAAAGAATAGTAACAAAAATCAAACACCTCTCTTTATTGTAGAAGTCTATAACACAAAATAACATAGATGGCTTCTTATGTGGGGTAGACAGCTTTAGATTTTCCTTGGGTTCTAAATTAAGAAAATCAGAAAAGCGCAATTCTCTTTCTAAAACTCTGCCTTTAGTCTGGTTCCTTTGTGATCAAAATAACTTGTCTAGTGTCAAGGGAATGGAGAAGTGTAACAATGCCTCTTCTATATGTGCATTAGAGAAGTGGATGTACCCGAGGCTAGAGTGGAAAATGTAAGCAATGACATTCATGTTCTTCTACAAAATTCTATTTGAGAGTCTAAGTAAGAGAGCTGGAACTTCCAGAAGTGTGGGATAAAATTGACCTTTCCTATTTATAATCTGGGCTAGGTAGTTTGATATAGTCATGGTAATCTGACTAGCATGTAGTTCCTTGAATGTTGAAATAGAAATATACATTATAAAAATTCAGGGTCAATCTCAGTATTCTCTGACAATTTCCTGTCAGAGAAATTTGACTGGAAAATTGTCTTTGTCTTCTATAAAGGAGTGTTCTCACTAAGTTTGAGCTGGAAAAAAAAAACATATTATCTGATTCCTAATATGTTAGTTACAGATACTAATTTCTGCATAATCATCATTCAAGGATCTTTTTTTTTTTTTTTTTTTTTTTTTTTTTTTTGGTTTTTTGAGACAGGGTTTCTCTGTGTAGCCCTTGGCTGTCCTGGAACTCACTTTGTAGTCCGGGCTGGCCTTGAACTCAGAGATCCGCTTGCCTCTGCCTCCCAAGTGCTGGGATTAAAGGCGTGCGCCACCACTGCCCGGCACCAAATTTATTTATTAACCACTTTAAACATCATTTTCTAAAAATTAGATGTTTCTGCAGAGAAGTCTGATGAAGATCTGGGTCTAACTACTATACAGCTAGAGGATAGATGATTCATATGGTTTTTAAGTTTATTAAGTGAATGACAGTTTTTCTGCACATGAAGTTGTTGCCATTAGATGAACAATTTCAATCTGAAGTCTTTAACCTTAAAAAAATGTATTCGATATTTTGGTCACTTTTAACATGTCCTTACCAATGTGTAGTGTGCATTAGAAAACTTTCCTGTATGTTTCAATTTTTTCTGGAACTCCTTTTCTATTCTTTTCCTTTTTTCTTTTCTTTTCTTTCTCTCTTTCTTTCTCCCTCCCTCTTTCCCTCTTTCTTTTTTTCTTTTTGTTGTTTTGTTGTTGTTGTTTTGTTTTGTTTTTCCAAAACATGTTTCTCTGTGCAACAGCTGTGGCTGTCCTGGAACTCACTCTATAGACCATGTTGGCTTTGAACTCAGAGATCTACCTGCCTCTGCCCTCTGAGTGGTGGGATTAAGGCATATATGAGCACTGTCCAACTGGAACTCTTATAATTTGTATTTTGGATATACTTGTATTTTAATTTCTGTTTCAGTACTTTTTACTTTGTTTTTTTATTTCATCTGACTTCTAACTTTTTCTTTTGCCATCTTGGGAAACTAGTCATTTTTTTCCGAATTTCTTTGTTTTATCATTTCTCATTTTTCATATTATTAATCCTGATATGCATAACTTATTTTGGACATCAATGTCATAGCTTCATTTCTTGTCTTAGGTTATTAATATCCATGCATTTTTATTTTGATAATGTTTATTATTCAATACTAAGTGAATTTATTCATTGGTTCCAAAAATCTTCCTCTGCACATTGTTATTTATAAAGCAGAGTATAGATCTTTCAAAAAATAATTATTCTATATCATCCAGCAACTTCAGTATATGTTTAAAAGAAACCTTAATTATGTTTATTCTTACATCTATTGTGAGCCATTACTGAAATAATCTTAACATTCATTATGAAAGAGTAAAAACCCTTATGGTATGTACGTATGCATCCATATATGTATTGTATGTATATACATATGTATATATACATGCCAAATAGTATTCACTTACATATATAGTATAATTATATATTCATATATTATTATAAAATAAATACAAATGAGGGAATAATATTTTGGATTTCAGATCAGGCTATACCGTCATTTCAACAGTGAGGATGCGCCTGAAAGTAATTATTTTAAATGAAAATACAGAATATAAATCGCAGAAAGTCGGGTATTGCATCTTCTCACACATAAGTAAGATAATAAGACCATCGTATTTCAAAATACAAACAGCGAAATAGTGGTTACAGTCCGATGGTTGTCTGCGAGCATCCATTTCTGTATTGGTCAAGATCTGGCAGAGCTTCTCAGGAGACAGCTGGATCAGGCTCCTGTCAGCAAGCACTTCTTGGCATCCACAATAGTGTCTGGGTTTGGTATCTGCATGTAGGATGGATCCCCAGGTGGGGCAGTCTCTGGATGGCCTTTCCTTCAGTCTCTTCTCCACTATTCGTCTCTGTAGTCCTTTAGATAAGAGCAACCCTGGGTTAAAATTTTGGAAATGGGTGTGTAGCCCCATCCTCAACTGGGGGCCATGCCTAACCTCTGGATATGGTCTCCACATGTTCTCCCTCCCCTTTGTGGGGTATTTTAGCTGTCCTTGGAGGTTCTTCCTTTCCTGACATCTTGGACTTTCTGGTTGGTATCCCTAGCTCCCACTGGTACATACCTCTGTTCCAACCATCAGACTGGGCACAGAGACCTCAATAGAGGAGTTAGGGGAAGGACTGAAGGAGCTGAAGGGGCTTTATCTGGCATCAGTGGGAGGGGAGGTCCTTGGTCCTGTGAAGCCTTGATGCCCAGTGTAGAGGAATGTTAGGTCAGTGAGGGGGAGCAGGTGGGTAAGGGAGCAGAGCAAGGGGGATGGAATAGGGGGTTTGCAGAGGGAAGCTGTGAAAGGGGATAACATTTGAAATGTAAATAAATAAAATGTAAAAATAAAAGAAAAATTAAGCACAGGTTCATATGTGAAAAAAAAAAAACAAATAGTGGTTACAGGGTGAAAGGATTGGAAGGTTTAGGAAATGTTCTAATCATAAAGTGACAATTTTGTTGAAGAAGGTGCCAGAATGTCTTTACTCAGCTTGTCACTGTGAAAGGACTTGGGCACTGTCTCTGATGCTCATCTTTAGGCCACTGTGGTAACATTTTCCAAGATGCCTATGACTTCAGGAAAGAGAAAGATCTCACAGACCCTGTTTTTTTAAAGTCCTCACTTAGGTCTCCTTCCACACCCACTAACTCTAACTTTCATTCTGCTATAAGATATTGTTTTCTTCCCTATTCAATGGGCTGTGAGGATCTCAGCAGCACTAATTGCCTTCCTACCTTAAATTTCTCACCTGTTTTCTGACATTTAATTATCAGCCATTGCATAACAAAATAACAAAGAGCAAATTAAACAGTACTCAATTTGTTTTATGTATGGCACAAAAATAAACACGAATTAATTATTATTCCAATAGTATTCATGCTTATTTCCTCATTCTTGCTGTTTTTCCCCCAAGGGTAGTAACTACCAAGCAGGATGATGTTCTGCATATTTATTGCAAAAATTAAGAAATAAGGTAAGTTAGAGCAGAAGTTTTGATTAAAATTTCAAAATTAAAAAAATAGTTATAAGGAGACACGATCAAGGACACAGAGAAACATTTGAATATTTAGAGAGGTCTTATGGTACCTGATATGGAGTTTTAAAAGTCCAAATAAAAGTGGTGGGTCTCTGTGCATAATAAACAGTACCATGAAGAACTAATGCATTCAAACCAAAGGCAGAAATATCTCCTTTGAATCAATCTCTCTCTCTCTCTCTCTCTGTCTCTCTCTCTCTCTCTCTCTCTCTCTCTCTCTTATTTCATTCTTTCTTTCTTTCAATTCCCTTTCTGTCCTCCCTTTTTCCCTTCAGCCTTTTGGCTGAAAGACAACATTTTGTGAGCATGAGCTAAATTTATAATCTAGTACATGAATAAGAAATACCTGTTTTTTCCCCCTAGAATATAGTTTGTACTTTTGCCAGAACAGAAAGGGCACTGTGGGTTTTGGAATACCCAGTTTAACTAATGTTATATAGAAACGATAATACTTAATGCTGTTGGATTCCATAGCTGCCTGCAGCTACTACGAAGTGGGTTTCTGGAACAGAAGCTGAGGGATGGATTGGGAAGGGGCGAAAAGAAAGAAGGGCCAGGACAATGTTTCACTGATTGAGGCCGGAAACTTTAATGGCGCCAGACCTTTTAACAGTTTGGGCAAACCCTTCCCCCCAGACTCCGGGCTGAGTTCTGGTGGAAGTTGTCTAGCTTCTCTTGGAGGTCCTTGTCTCAACTGCTCTGGCAGCTGAGTGGGTCACCTGCTTAATTCAGGAATTCCTAGACCTGGAGGAGCAATGGACTTAACCTTTATTTCCAAGCACTCCACCCTAGGTGGAGCAGGATCATGGCTATCTGGGAGAAGTTAACCTTGACCATAGTCAAGTACACTCTTAGCACTTCACCCAAGGATAAAAATTCCTGCTTTAACCTACTTCCCTATTATGTCCTAAAGGCAGATTCCTGCCTGAAGCCAGGGATTGTCCTTGACCAAAGTCAAACTCAAACCAAGTGCATGGCTGCCCCAATATGGCTCTATACAAATACATATGTTATTCTGAATTAAACTAGATATTAATTAAATGAACTATTATGAAACATTCTGGACCTTACTAATCTGTTAAGATTACCACTTATGATGAGAATTATGGTGTTTACAAGAACTTATTCTAATTTGCTTTCATAAGAGATGTTTAATTTCAATACTTGTGATGCTGCGGGCAGGATGATTCTTGCTGAATGGGTCTTGGTTGCATATTAATGGATGCTTAGAGTCATCCCTTAGTTGTACTGAACAGTTGCCTGTGACCATGAGAATTCAAGTGTGTCTTGAACTAGTTACCAATGAGCTTCTGAGACATGAATTTTGCCAGGTGAGAACTACTGGTTTATGTAGCATTTGGTGCATCAGAGGTTTGACTGTTGATATAACCACTTTGGATTTTATCTGTTTCATTATTTAGATTGTATCCTTTGGTTTTTCCTTTTGAATGCTACTCAACACACATGCTTCACAATTTTAATGGCATCACTAGCGTATTTGCCACAGCTTGTAAAATAAGCGAATCTATCGATTCACAAATGATATGGACCTATTAGAAGAACGATCCTGGTGAATACCAGGAGTCCATAAAATATAGTAACATATAAGGTCACTTTTATGAAAAACAAATATTTCATTGTATCAATTGAGTCCAAATACAAAACTTTCAAATTTGGTTTTCAATGTTACTTTCCCTTATACTTCATGCTTTGATTACACTACATATATTACTGTATTCTATCCATCTTTTATAACTCAAGAAATCTCTTATATTTTCAGAATTCAGGAAGACAGGGGAGTTCCTATCTCACAGAGAACTAAACTGCAAAACTAAACTGATAAGCACCAACACACATATTATATTGGCAAGTCAGGAAAGGAGCAATAACTAGTATACTAGTCTCTCTCAAGACCAGCCTGCTCTATTCCTATTTAGCGCCGAGACACCTTCTCCAGCTCATTGTACACCATGGCTCCTTCCTGAGTCTCTCCTTAGGACTCTCTAAAATTACAGGTGTTGCTTTTCCTAAGATTAAATCTCCTCACAAAATGCAGGCTCTGAATTTTGTTTATTTTCTAAACGCAGATTTTAAAAAGAAGTCCAATCATGGTCTGATTTTAAAGATAATTATAACTTGTACACCATTACAGCTTAGATTATTGTTTCTCAACCTATGGGTCACGATGTTTATAGGAGGTTCAAACGTCCCTTTCATGAGGGTAGCACATCAGATATCCTGCATATCTGATGTTTACATTGAAATTCTTAAGAGTAGCAAAATTAGAGTTATGAAGTAGCAAAGAAAATAATTTTATGATTGAGGTTAACTTGAAGAACTGTATTAAAGATATCCACATTAGGAAGATTGGGAACTACTGCAAATATTTATTACTTTCAGCTATAATGGCCCATGGGAGGAAAATTAGTGTTTTGGGTACTAGGAATTCTATTGGGTGAGATTAGTCAAACCCAATAGTAATCTATAGGCAAATCTTCTGTCTACAGTCATATTGATAGGGATGATTAAAAATGTTATTATTTTAATGAATTAATTTTAAGTCAACTTAATGTATAAGCATTGGAGACCAAAACGACTGAATTCACTGATAGCTAATCTTAGAGTGTTAGGTCATGAAGACAAAATATTTTGATTAAAATTTCATGAATTCAATCATGTATATCTTGGGCATTTTCAGTCTTTATTAAGTGGGAACAGTTTTTGCCTAATTCTCATTTGTTCATTCTGCATATAATGAGAGGAATTTAGAGTATTTACTCTGTATAACATTTGGGTTTCTCATGAAGCTGTCAGCTTGGTGTAAGACAGTTTTGACTCTTTATGGAGTTTGCTTCGGAAAGGCTTGGTATTTCCAGCTAAAGCCTACACAAGCTTTAAAATGTGAGGCTGAGTTTGGCAAATCTTAATAGATCCCGATGAAAAGGGATTATACAAATCTGTAAAAACACTCTTCTCTGCTCCAGTTATAGCTAGAATTTTACTAAGGGCAGCTGTGAATGTCCCTGTGGGACAAATCTGTGAGAGTAAAAACACCATTACTGTATGAAAGCTGTTTAGATTTTAATCCTTTGAGGTTTGGATTGTGTATATTGTGCTACAAAAGTGGGCATATAGAGAGGGGGCGG